>NC_133406.1:148861171-149165781 GCF_049350105.2 Macaca mulatta
GTATTTTGTGAATGCAGCAAGGATAGACTTAACTTTCCATCTTCTTTTTATGAAGTCATGCAAGCAGAAGAATATATAATGAAATTAAGGTTTTGTAGGAACATGTACATCATCTGTGTACCTGTGGTGCCAACTTTCTGGGTTCACAAAAGGGAACGATCATGGAAAGCACCAAAGGTCAGTAAGTTCTTGTGCTCACAAATATGAATGGAGAGAAGTTCCAAGGATCTGGACAGGAGAGCTGATATATCTGCTTTTTAAAAGCAGGACTTGGCTCAGCCCTGCGATGCCTGTGGACTTGCTACAAAAAGCTGTGCCTGAATTACTCGTAGTTAATTATTTTCTATCTACTTTCTCTCCAAATAAAGGACATGAGTTATCGTAGCATCAGGTATTTATATTTCAGGAACTTTTTTTTTTTTTTTTTTTAAAACACAGTTCTAGTTTTCCTTGTTCATCCCATGGTCAAGGTACTAGTGAGCAGAGAAATAACCTAAAGGCAAGTTGTACTTAAGAGAGGAATAGGGATCTGAGGTCTCAGAATTGGCCACAGAATTAATACTTAGGCACAGAATAATTGCAAATTCGATGAATACAAAGGAAAAGAAAATTAAATAAAAAGTATTTGTTACAGAATTTTAATACTTTATGAATTCCAAGGAATTTTTATTTTTAAAAAACGGTCTTTTTTTTTAAACTTTAAGTTCTAGGGTACAGGTGCACAACGTGCCATTTTGGTTTGCTGCACCCATCAACTCATCATTTACATTAGGTATTTCTCCTAATGCTATCCCTCCCCCGGCTCCCCACCCCATGACAGGCACTTGTGTGTGATGTTCCCCTCCCTGTGTCCAAGTGTTCTCACTGTTCAATTCCCACCTAAGAGTGAGAACAAGCAGTGTTTGGTTTTCTGTCTTTGTCATAGTTTGCTCAGAATGATGGTTTCCAGCTTCATCCATGTACCTGCAAAGGACATGAACTCATCCTTTTTTTATGGCTGCCTAGTATTCCATGGTGTATATGTGCCACATTTTCTTAATCCAGTCTATCATTGACGGACATTTGAGTTGGTTTCAAGTCTTTGCTATTGTGAATAGGGCCGCAGTAAACATACGTATGCATGTGTTTTTATAGTAGCATGATTTATAATCCTTTGGGTATATACCCAGTAATGGGATCGCTGGGGGAAATGGTATTTCTAGTTCTAGATCCTTGAGGAATCACCAGACTGTCTTCCACAATGGTTGAACTAATTTACACTCCCAACAACAGTGTAAAAGTGTTCCCGTTTCTCCACATCCTCTCCAGCACCTGTTGTTTCCTGACTTTTTAGTAATTGCCATTCTAACTGATGTGAGATGGTATCTCATTGTGGTTTTGATTTGCATTTCTCTGACGACCAGTAATGATGAGCATTTTTTCATGTGTCTGTTGGCTGCAAAAATGTCTTCTTTTGGGAAGTGTCTGCTCATATCGTTTGCCCACTTTTTGATGGGGGTTGTTTGTTTTTATCTTATAAATTTGTTTAAGTTATTTGTAGGTTCTGGATATTAGACCTTTGTCAGATAGGTAGATTGCAAACATTTTCTTCCATTCTGTAGGTTGCCTGTTCAGTCTGATGGTAGTTTCTTTTGCTGTACAGAAGCTCTTCAGTTTAATTAGATCCCATTTGTCTATTTTGGCTTTTGTTGCCATTGCTTTTGGTGTTTTAGTCATGAAGTCCTTGCTCATGCCTATGTCCTGAATAGTATTGCCTAGGTTTTCTTCTAGGGTTTTTATGGTTTTAGGTCTAACATTTAAGTCTCTAATCCATCTTGAATTAATTTTTGTACAAGGGGTAAGGAAAGGATCCAGTTTTAGCTTTCTACACATGGCTAGCCAGTTTTCCCAACCCCATTTATTAAACAGGGAATCCTTTCCCCATTTTTTGTTTTGTCAGGTTTGTCAAAGATCAGATGGTTGTAGATGAGTGGTGTTATTTCTGAGGCCTCTGTTCTGTTCCATTGGTCTATATGTCTATTTGGTACCATTACCACGCTGTTTTCATTACTGTAGTCTTGTAGTACGGTTTGAAGTCAGGTAGCGTGCTGCCTCCAGCTCTATTCTTTTTGCTTAGGATTGTCTTGGCAATGTGAGCTCTTGTTTGGTTCCTTATGAACTTTAAAGTAGTTTTTCCAATTCTGTGAAGAAAGTCATTGGTAGCTTGATGGGGATGGCACTGAATCTATAAATTACCTTGGGCACTATGGCCATTTTCACGATATTGATTCTTCCTATCCATGAGTATGGAATGTTCTTCCATTTGTTTGTGTCCTTGTTTATTTCATTGAGCAGTGGTTTGTAGTTCTCCTTGAAGAGGTCCTTCACATCCCTTTAAGTTGGATTCCTAGATATTTTATTCTATTTGAAGCAATTGTGAATGGGAGTTCACTCATGATTTGGCTCTCTGTTTGTCTGTTGTTGGTGTATAGGAATGCTTGTGATTTTTGCACATTGATTTTGTATCCTGAGACTTTGCTGAAGTTGCTTATCAGCTTAAGGAGCTTTTGGGCTGAAATGATGGGGTTTTCTAAATACACAATCATGTCATCTGCAAACAGGGACAATTTGACTTCCTCTTTTCTTAATTGAATACCCTTGATTTCTTTCTCTTGCCTGATTGTCCTGGCCAGAACTTCCAACACTATGTTGAATAGGAGTGGTGAGAGAGGGCATCCCTGTCTTTTGCTAGTTTTCAAAGGGAATGCTTCCAGTTTTTGCCCATTCAGTATGATATTGGCTGTGGGTTTGTCATAAATAGCTCTTATTATTTTGAGATACGTTCCATTAGTACTGAGTTTATTGAGAGTTTTTAGCATGAAGGGCAGTTGAATTTTGTCAAAAGCCTTTTCTGCATCTATTGAGATAATCATGTGATTTTTGTAATTGGTTCTGTTTATGTGATATATGACGTTTATTAATTTGTGTATGTTGACCCAGCCTTGCATCCCAGGGATGAAGCCAACGTGATCACGGTGGATAAGCTTTTTGTTGTGCTGTTAGATTTGGTTTGCCAGTACTTCATTGAGGATTTTCACATCAATGTTCATCAGGGATATTGGTCTAAAATTCTCTTTCTTTCTTGTATCTCTGCCAGGCTTTGGTATTAGGATGATGCTGGCCTCATAAAATGAGTTAGGGAGGATTCCCTCTTTTTCTATTGATTGGAATAGTTTCAGCAGGAATGGTACCAGCTCCTCTTTGTACCTCTGGTAGGATTCGGATGTGAATCCATCTGGTCCTGGACCTTTTTTGGTTGGTAGGCTATTGATTATTGCCTCAATTTCAGAGACTGTTATTGGTCTATTCAGAGATTCAGCTTCTTTCTGGTTTAGTCTTGGGAGGGTGTATGTGTCCAGGAATTTATCCATTTCTTCTAGATTTTCTAGTTTATTTGCATAGAAGTGTTTATAGTATTCTCTGATGGTAGTTTGCATTTCTGTGGGATTGGTGGTGATACCGCCTTTGTAATTTTTTATTGTGTCTATTTGATTCTTCTTTCTTTTTTTCTTTATGAGTCTTGCTAGCAGTCTGTCTATTTTGTTGATCTTTCCAAAAAACCAGCTCCTGTATTCATTGATTTTTTTGAAGGTTTTTTTGTGTGTCTATGTCCTTGAGTTCTGCTCTGATAGTTATTTTCTGCCTTCTGCTAGTTTTTGAATTTTTTTGCTCTTGCTTCTCTATTTCTTTTAATTGTGATGTTAGGATGTTGATTTTAGATCTTTCCTGCTTTCTCTTGTGGGCATTTAGTGCTATAAATTTCCCTCTACACACTGCTTTAAATGTGTCCCAGAGCTTCTGGTATGTTGTGTCTTTGTTCTCATTGGTTTCAAAGAACATCTTTATTTCTGTCTTCATTTCGTTATGTACCCAGTAGTCATTCAGGCACAGGTTGGTCAGTTTACATGTAGTTGTGCAGTTTTGAGTGAGTTTCTTAATCCTGAGTTCTAATTTGATTGCACTGTGGTCTGAGAGACAGTTTGTTATGATTTCTGTTCTTTTACATTTGCTGAGGAGTCCTTAACTTCCAACTATGTGGTCAATTTTGGAATAAGTATGATGTGGTGCTGACAAGAATGTATATTCTGTTCATTTGGGGTTGAGAGTTCTGTAGATGTCTATTTGGTTCGCTTGGTGCAGAGGTGAGTTCAAGTCCAGGATATCCTTGTTAACCTTCTGTCTTGTTGATCTGTCTAATATTGACAGTGGGGTGTTAAAGTCTCCCACTATTATTGTTTGGGGGTCTAAGTCTCTTTGTAGGTCTCTAAGGACTTGCTTTATGAATCTGGATGCTCCTTTATTGGGTGCAAAAATATTTAGGATAGTTAGCTCTTCTTGTTGAATTGATCCCTTTGCCATTATGTAATGCCCTTCTTTGTCTTTTTTGATCTTTGTTGGTTTAAAGTCTGTTTTATCAGACTAGGACTGCAATCCCTGCTATTTTTTTGCTTTCCATTTGCTTGGTAGATCTTCCTCCATCCCTTTATTTTGAGTCTGTGTGTATCTCTGCATGTGAGATGGGTCTCCTGAATACAGCACACTGATGGGTCTTCACTCTTTATCCAATTTACCAGTCTGTGCCATTTAATAGGAGCATTTAGCCCATTTACATTTAAGGTTAATATTGTCATGTGTGAATTTGATCCTGTCATTACGATGTTAACTGGTTATTTTGCTCATTAGTTGATGCAGTTTCTTTCTAGCATCAATGGTCTTTACATTTTGGCATGTTTTTGCAGTGGCTGTACCGGTTGTTCCTTTCCATGTTTAGTGCTTCATTCAGGAGCTCTTGTAAGGCAGGCCTGATGGTGACAAAAATCTCTCAGCATTTGCTCGTCTGTAAAGGATTATATTTCTCCTTCACTTATTAAGCTTCATTTGGCTGGATATGAAATCCTGGGTTGAAAATTATTTTCTTCAAGAATGTTGAATATAGGCTCCCACTCTCTTCTAGCTTGTAGAGTTTCTGCCAAGAGATCTATTAGTCTGATGGGCTTCCCTTTGTGGGTAACCCGACCTTTCTCTCTGGATGCCCTTAACAATTTTTCCTTCATTTCAACCTTGGTGAATCTGACAATTCGTGTCTTGGGGTTGCTCTTCTCAAGTAGTATCTCTGTGGTGTTCTTTGTATTTCCTGAATTTAAATGTTGGCCTGCCTTGCTAGATTGGGGAAGTCCTCCTGGATAATATCCTGAAGAGTGTTTTCCAACTTGGCTCCCTTCTCCCTGTCACTTTCAGGTACACCAATCAAACATAGATTTGGTCTTTCCACATAGTCCCATACTTCTTGGAGGCTTTGTTCATTTCTTTTTACTCTTTTTTCTCGAAACTTCTCTTGCCACTTTATTTCATTAATTTGATCTTCAGTCACTGATACTGTTTCTTCCACTTGATTGAATCAGCTACTGAAGCTTGTGCATACATCATGTAGTTCTCGTGCCATGGTTTTCAGCTCCATAAGGTCATTTCAGGCCTTCTCTACACTGTTTATTCTAGTTAGCCATTCATCTAATCTTTTTTCAAGGTTTTTATCTTCCTCGTGATGGGTTCAAACATCCTCCTTTAGCTCAGAGAAGTTTGTTGTTACTGACCTTCTGAAGCCTACTTCTGTCAACTCATCAAAGTCAGTCTCCATCCAGCTTTGTTCCATTGCTGGCGAGGAGCTGTGATCCTTTGGAGGAGAAGAGCCACTCTGGTTTTTAGAATTTTCAGCTTTTCTGCTCTGGTTTCTCCCCATCTTTGTGGTTTTATCTACCTTTGGTCTTTGATGTTGGTGACCTACAGATGGGGTTTTGGTGTGGATGTCCTTTTTGTTAATGTTGATGCTAATCCTTTCTGTTTGTTAGTTTTCCTTCTAACAGTCAGGTCCCTCAACTGCAGGTCTGCTGGAGTTTGTTGGAGGTCCACTCCAGACCCTGTTTGCCTTGGTAGTACCAGCAGAGGCTGCAGGACAGCAAAAATTTCAGAACAGCAAATATTGTTGCCTGATCCTTTGTTTGGAAGCTTCATCCTAGAGAGGCACCTGCCTGTATGAGGTGTCAGTTGCTACTGGGGGCTGTCTCCCAGTTAGGCTACACAGGAGTCAGGGATCCACCTGAGGAGGCAATCTGTCCACTCTCAGAGCTCAAACGCCATGCTGGGAGAACCACTGCTCTCTTCAGAGCTGTCAGACAGAGATGTTTAAGTCTGCAGAAGTTTCTGCTGCCTTTTGTTCAGCTATGCCCTGCTCCCAGAGGTGGAGTCAACAGAGGCCTTGCTGAGTTGCAGTGGGCTCCATGCAGTTCAAGCTTCCCTGGCTGCTTTGTTTACCTACTCAAGCCTCAGCAATGGCAGACACCCCTCCCCCTGCCAGGCTGCTGCCTCGCAGGTAGATCTCAGACTGCTATGCTAGCAGTGAGCCAGGCTCCATGGGTGTGGGACCCACTGAGCCAGGCGTGGGATATAATCTTCTGGTGTGCCGTTTGCTAAGACCATTGGAAAAATGCAGTATTTAGGCGGGAGTGTCCCATTTTTCCAGGTACAGTCTATCATGGCTTCTCTTGGCTTGGAAAGGGAAATTCCCCAACCCCTTGCGCTTCCTGGGTAAGGCATTGCCCTGCTCTGCTTCAGCTCACCTTCTGTGGGCTGCACCCACTGTCCAACCAGTCCCAATGAGATTGAATATTTCAGTTGGAAATGCAGAAATCACCCATCTTCTGTGTCGATCACGCTAGGAGTTGCAGACCGGAGCTGTTCCTATTCGGCCATCTTGGAACAGACCCCATTTTTTTTTTTCCATGAAGCCTCTTCATTTGTCTCTCCTAATGAAACTTTTGTCTTTTGTTTTTGAGACAGAGTCTCACTCTATCCCCTAGACTGGAGTTCAGTGGTGATCTCAGCTCACTGCAACCTCTGCCTCCTGGGTTCAAGCAATTCTCCTGCTTCAGCCTCCCAAGTAGCTGGGATTACAGACACATTCCCCCATCCCCAGCTACTTTTTGTATTTTTAGTAGAGACAGGGTTTCACCTTGTTGGCCAGGCTGGTCTCGAACTCCTGACCTCAGGTGATCCACCTGCTTCGGCCTCCCAAAGTGCTGGGACTACAAGTGTAAGCCACCACACCCAGCCATAATGAAACTTTTGAAAGACAATGAATATTTTTCTAATGATGAAGCTATAAGTATACAGTTTAAAGAGATGTGTGATAATGGGAATTAGACAGCTTATTCCTAATCACTACCATAGCAAGATAGTCTGAAAAATTTAAAAGGCAATAGTAATACATAGCATACACCATGTGGGAAAAACATAAAATGGAGAGATATTAATTAAGATCTATTAATGGAAGTGAGAATAATCCATTTTTTAAAAATCAGGGAAAGCCAATTAAAGCTTATTTGTTACAATTAAAATATTTCAGCTCCATACACTTACTTGAAATAGTTCTCTTCACTTCTAGGACAATTAATGCCAGAATCACCAATTGCTCTCATTCATTTTTTGAGAGGATCAGGCCATCTAGTGGTAAAGAGACCTATCTATCACAATGGGCAGTATAAATATCTTGTGGATTACATATGATGCTATATGAGGGTGGGAGTTACAGCAAAGAACTGTCACATGGAGATATCAGGTTAGCCTCAGACAGTATTTTGTAAAAGTGTATTGTTTTTCTTAATGTAGAGAAAAGAGAAATTCACCACAAATACTGAAAAACAACACAAAGGGAATAACTAGCTCAGTAATAAAAAAGTTAAAATAATTACTTTTATAATCAAAACTATGATTCATATGGTTGAATTTCTTTGATCAAACTAAGTATTGGAGCATCAGTGCTGCTTCCTAATGTCTAAGATTTAGTCTTGACAGATGTTTAAATTTGAATTATTTACTCATATCAACTGAAAAGTGTAATTCCAAATAATTAAGGTTTATTAGTTGGCTAATTTAGTAAATAGCCTCTTACGTACTGGAGACTGTGTTGGGTGATAGAAAGGTAACCAGTTAATCTGGCAGTTTGAACTCACTGGAGAACAAACATGAATTAGTTTTCTTCTTCTCCAGTCACTGCTCTCTCAATAGTATCCTAGGCAGATACATAACTTGCTAGTTGCCTTCAGTTATTAAACAATGTGTAGCCATTTATAAGCTCTAGTCTCATCTCTCCTTCCCCAGCCCCTGCTTAATTGTAACTCAGGGGACAAGGACAGGGAGACAAGAGCTGTTGGTTCATTGTTCTCACCCTCTTCTTCCTTTCCAAGCTCTCCTGAGTTTGACGGCATGGAGGAGAGATTAAAAGGAAAGGGTACCAGTCTTTTTAACTAGTTGAGCTCATTACTAAAATTGCTATGCATTACCGCTTCTCTGGCAAATGTTGACTAGACATTTGTACCCTCTCTGTGGCAGGTTTCCTACTGCTGGTTCTGGTGGGAGCACCTGTGAGGTTCTTCAGGGGAACCATTTTCTTGACACCTTCAAGGGGTGGTGTACCCCATTGGTGTACCCCCACTGTCTCTGGCTGCTGGAGTCACTTCAACCAGCAGAATGCCTACTAGCTGGGGCATGAGAAACATGGTTAAAGGCCTCCTACTCTCCTGGTATTTGACTCATGAAAACATGCATTCTTGCTATGCTCATTTCCAGTGATCGCTTCTCTCTACCCATCTCCAATTTCCTTTTCCTTGAAATGTAGTTGTGGGACAGGTCAACAAGACTACTGCGTAGGAAGTTGTACACCTAGGGAATGAGATTCTAGTCTCCCTGTATTGTGAACACCCAAATCTCTATAAGTTATTTTCTTGGTGCTCTGTTTATGGCTTGGGGGTGGGGTATGTCCAAAGAGAGTTTCTAGGCCATGGCACAGGAAGGGGGAGCCTAAATGGAGTCTTGAAGAATCCCTGAGTTGAGGCCTTTGAGTCCAGGGAGACCAAAGCAGATAAAGTTTAATGGAAAGAATTTCAGAGAGAAGAGAGATGCACAGAAAGAGAACTCCAGATACCTGCAGAGGATCCCCTCGAATATTCAGCTGTGTACTGATAAGCATAACCATGTAAGGAAAGACTCTTACCATTAGACAGGAAACACGTACTTTCGTCAAGGAAAGACCCAAATGAATCAGAAGTAACAGGGCCAGAAATAATGCTTATTCCTCACCAGCCGGACAGAAAAACTTAAAGGTTTATACAGCACTGGTAGAGTATACAAAAGCTTCTGCCTCAATCATTGGGAATAACTAGGCTTAGATTGAGCACTGCTCTGCTTCCAACTAACAATCTTAAAAGCAAGATACAAAAGGACCAAACAGCTTCCAAAATAACTTAACTGTCTTCTGGAATGAAGCCCAACAATGTTTAAAGAATTAAAAAAATATCTAGCACCCAACATGTTAAAGTTCATGATGTCTGCAACCCAGTAAAAATAACCAATAACCAGCTATACAGGAAACAGGAAAATATGACCCATAATGAGGATAAAATTAATCAGTTGAAAGTGAATCATAACTGATATAGAGTTAGAATGAGCAAAGATATTAAAATGATTGTGATAGTTGTATTCCATATCATAAAAAAGCAAAACAGAGACCCAAATCTAATTTTAGAGATGAAACAATAATATGTGAGATCAAAATATACTGGAGAGAATTAACAGCATATGAGATGTTACAGAAGAAAAACTTAGTGAACTTGAAGATAATAATAGAAACAATCTAAAATGAGACAACAGAAAGGGAATTTAAAAAACAACCACAGGGGAACAGTCAAGCAGTCTAATAGACATCTAACTAGAGTTCCTGAAAGAGAGGAGAGAAAGGGAGAAATAGAAAAAAATATTTGAAGACATAATGGCCAAAAATATTCCAAATTTGATGAAAAGTACAAACCCACAGAACAAAGAAGCTTATATGAACCCAAAGAAAATTGCACAAAGGAACATCACATTCAAACTGCTCAACCCTAGTGATTAAGAAAAAAAATAATACAAGCAGCCAAAGGGGAAAAAATCACCTTATGCACAAAGGAACAAAACTTAGAATGACAGCAGATTAGTCACTGAAATCAATGCAAGTGAGAAGATGGTGAAACAACATCTTCAATGTATTGAAAGAAAAAAAAATCCTCTGTCAACCTGAAATCTATGTCCAGTGAAAATACCTTTCAAAAGCAAAAGGAAAAAAAAAGTGCTTTAGCAGACATACAAAGGCTGAAAGATATTGAAAGAGATGGGAAGAAAAAAATCTGAAAGAATCCATCACCAGCAGAACTTTACTGCAAGAAATGCTAAAGGATGTCTTTCAGATAGAAGGAAAATGATATCAGGTAAGAAACATAGATCTGACATCACGACAAATGATGACATAAGGAGTACAAAGGCTATGAGAAAAGAAATGGAGGTGGGTCTCAGCAGCTTGGGTGGCCAGAGTGAGAGGTGACAATGTGCTAGCAGCCCTCATTCTCAGTGCCTCCTTGGCCTTGGAGTCCACTCTGGTGGTGCTTGAGGAGCCCTTCGGCTCGCCACTGCACTGTGGGAGCCCCTCTCTGGGCAGGCCGAGGCTGGATCCGGCTCCCTCTGCTTGTGGGGAGGTGTGGAGGGAGAGGCGCCAGCCGGAACCGGGGCTGCACACTGGGCTCACAGTCCAGAGTGAGTTCCGACTGGCCCCGGCTGGGCAGGCCAGCACTGAGAGCTGCTGGCCAGCGCTGCAGGCCCAGGGCAGTGAGGGGCTTAGCACTCGGGCCAGCAGCTGCGGTGGGTGTGCCGGGTCCCCCAGCAGTGCCAGCCCGCCGGTGCTGCGCTGGAGTTCTTGCCGGGCCTTAGCTGCCTCCCTGACGGGCAGGGCTCAGGACCTGCAGCCTGCCATGCCCCAGTCACTCCCGCGGTGGGCTCCGGCACAGCCAGACTGCACTTGGTCCCATCAACCGCCCAGGGACTGAGGAGTATGGGTGCAGTCAGTGGGACCGGCAGGCAGCTCCCCCCTCAGCCCCTGTGCAGGATCCACTAGGTGAAGCAAGCTGCGCTTCTGAGTCTAGTGTGGACTTGTAGACTTTTTATGTCTAGCTAAGGGATCAAAAACACACCAATCAACACTCTGTGTCTGGCTCAAGGTTTGTAAATACACCAATCAGTATTCTGTATCTAGCTAACCTAGTGGGGACTTGGAGAACTTCTCTGTCTAGCACTCTGGGTCTAGCTAAAGGATTGTAAATGCACCAATCAGTGCTCTGTCAAAACGGACCAATCAGCTCTCTGTAAAATGGACCAATCAGCAGGATGTGGGTGGGGTCAGATAAGGGAATAAAAGCAGGCTGCTGGAGCTAGCCGGCTGCCAGCCTCTGCCTTCCCTTCCACAGTGGTGGAAGTATTGGCTTGCTCTTTGCAATGAATTTGGCTGCTGCTCAGTCTTTGGGTGCACACCGCCTTTATGAGCTGTAACTCTCACAGCAAAGGTCTGTAGCTTCACTCTTGAAGCCTACAAGACCACGAACCCACCTCAGGAACAACTCCAGATGCGCCGCCTTTAAGAGCTGTAACACTCACTGCAAGGTCTGCAGCTTTACCCCTGTCTGTCAGACCACGAACCCACCAGAAGGAAGAAGCTCCAGACACATCTGAACCTCTGAAAGAACAAACTCTGGACACACTGTCTTTAAGAACTGTAACACTCACTGTGAGGGTCCGCGGTTTTATTCTTGAAGTCAGGGAGACCAAGAACCCACCAACTCCAGACACAGGAGGAGTGGCAGCGGCCAGGCAGCCCAGTGTCGCGAAGGCTCTTGGCGCGCTGCAGCCTGCAGGCACCGGGCAGGCGCCCTCACTGCCGCCAGGATGCCCAAGAGGAAAGGCAGCTCCACCGAAGGGGCCGCCAAGGAAGAGCCCAAGAGGAGACCCCTGCGGTTGTCAGCTACACCTCCTGCAAAAGTGGAAGCAAAGCCGTAAAAGGCAACAACGAAGGATAAATCTTCAGACAAAAAAGTGCAAACACAAGGGAAAAGGGGAGCAAAGGGAAAACAGGCCGAAGTGGCTAACCGAGAAACTAAAGACAAATGGGGAAACGAAAACTGAGGAGAGTTCAGCCTCTGATGATGCAGGAGAGAAAGAAGTCAAGTCTGATTAATACCATATACCATGTCTTTTCAGTGGTCCCTGTCTCCCTTCTTGTACAATACAGAGGAATACTTTTATCAACTATTTTGTAAATGCAAGTTTGTTAGTAGCTCTAGAAATATTTTTAAGAAGGAGGGAATCCCATGTCATCCCATTTTTTAAGTGTAAATGCTTTTTGTAAAGAGGTGAAATCATTTGCTAGTTGTTTATTTGCTAGTACAACCAGAAAATAGTGTGGGATATTGAATTATGGGAGGCTTTGACTGTCTTAGGTGTCAGCTTAACAATCCATAGATGTTTTTATATCCTTTAATACAAAGCATATTAAATGGCAATATGGAGTCAGTCCTGCATTTAATGTCTTGAACATTTTAAATTATTTCTGTTACCTTGTTTTTTCATAGATTTTTTTCCTAAAGAAAACTACTCTTTGATCATGGCTCTCCCTGTCAGAATTGTGGGCACTCTGTGGCATCTTTGGTTGTGGTAGTCCTATTTTCCTAATAACTTGGTTACTGTGCTGTGAAAGATTACAAATTTGAATATGTAGTGTACATGCTATTCAGTTGTGAGCTGGTGGGCCGTATGTAACATCTGACCAACATGTGAAGATACTGGTACTTGATAGCCTCTTAAGAAAAATTTGCTTCCAAATTTTAATCTGTAAAGTTACTGGAATAACTTTTTAAAAGAATTACAATACATGGATTTTTAGAATTTTGTTATGTATGTTAAAAATTGTGTACAAATTGAAATGTCTGTACTGATCCTCAACCAATAAAATCTCAATTATGAAAATAGAAAAAAGAAACGGAAATATATTATTGTTAGTTTCTTATACATGAAGTGCCAAAATATCACTTGAAGATGGCTATCACTTATAAACCCAAGAGCAAATTTCAAAACAAAAAAGATACAGCTAACACGTTAACAAAAGAAACACGTTATAATAATACCAAATGTTCAATTAATATGAAAGAAAGCAGAAAAGGAGGAAAAAGGGAAAAACAAATAGGTGAAAAAAATAGAAAACAAATAGCAAGATAATAGATTTAAACCTAATCATATCAATAATTACATTGTTGTAGTTTCTTACTTTTGTATGAAAAATCTTAAATCTTAATAATGGATTTTATGTAGTCATGTGCCACATAACAAGGTTTCAGTGATGGACCACATGTACGACTGCGGTCCCATAAGATTGTAGCATGTATTTTTACTGCACCTTCTCTATATTTAGATATGTTTAGATACACAAATATTTACCATTGTGTTACAGTTGCCTACAGATTCAATACAGTAATATGCTATATAGGTTTGTATCCCAGGAGCAATACCCTATAACTTAGGTACATAGCGGACTATGTCATTTAGGTTTATGTAAGTACACGCTGATGTTTGCACAATGACAAAATCGCCTAACAAAGCATTTCTCAGAACATATCCTTGTTGTTAAGTGACTGGTCACTATATATGCTGCATATTTTGGAAGGAAAAGACAAAGGGAAGGATTGCATTAAGTCAGCCTATCTAAGTAAGAAGGAAATCTAGGGGAGATTTTAGGGCAATTATGTGCTGGGTTGATATTAGACAAGGAGTTCCAGAGAAAACAAGGCAAATATTGGATGTAAGGTAGAAGCAAAATGGTATAAGAAGAAGGGGAAGGGGTGAGGGTTAAGATTTTTCTAAAAAAGATAACTTGAGATGAAGCAAGTTGAATTACTATAAGAAAGAGTTGAGTCAGTGTATTAAAATCTCTAGATAATATTATAAACTGGAATAGTGCTTACTATTGATATGTATGTCTTAGGAAGACTTTTTAAAACTTGTTTTTGCTTTACTCTGAGGATTTTTTAACCTTGTAATACTGATTCATTTCATTTAATTATAGAATATCATTAAAATAAAAAGTATTAAAAAGTGTGATATGACCTTCATGTTGGCTCTTTCCAGTGGCTAACTTATTACCTCCGATAACAGTGAGAAGGTATTACAGGGCAAAAATTTAAGGCAGGAAAAAAATTAAACTATTTATTCCAGATTAAATAACTCCCATGTTATTTAATCTGGAACCCTTGGAAGGACTGAATAAAGAATTATATAAAGACCCAGGTTTTTTTGTTTTTTTGCTATCCCCTACCTGTCCCCCCCTCAAGTATTTTCCTGGTTCCATATGCATGTAAACCAAAAATAATTTTTGATAATATTGATAAAATTTGATACTTCAGTATCTTCTCCAGAAAATAACAGTTTTCTCATGTTCTTCATATCACATGTAGAAAGCTCGAATTTAGTACAGGCGCAAAGGACACACCTTTATAAATATATTAAAACTTACATTCTTTATTTTTCTCCTGACACATCAAATATTTGATAATAATGAAAATAATAACAATACTCACTTATTGAACCCTCATAATGTAAGTTACTGTGACGGGCTCTATGTACATCATCTCATTTCTTCACCAATGCCTTTTCAGGTGAGTATTATTTCTCCCACATTGCAGGTAAGAAAAGTGAGGTACAGAGAAGTTCAGTGACTCATCCCTGGGCACTCGGCTCCAACATGGGCACCAACTCAGGTCCAGGTAATGCCAAAGTCCATGCTTCTAACCACAACCTATGCTTCTCCCCACAGCCATTCTCCTAATAATAAATGCATGGGGATTTTCAAAGTCCAATTTTGGAATATAGTAAGAAAAAAATCAGATGCTCATTAAGCATAATTATCCCAAGCATATGAGAGTTTCAAGGATAACTTCGTAATAATAATAATTTTGTTCATAGATGAAGGAAGAAACTCCTGATTGACTTGAAAGAAACTAACATGAATACATGAATACATGAATTTGTTAAGCACCGACTATATACAAATCTTGGAAAACACTATTTCACTATTTCACATCATAATTTTTCCATAATATAACTTGGTCTTCTTAACATTCATTTCATTTTTTTTTTGCTCATTCAAAAATAACTTTTATTATTATCATATTTTGTTAGCACTTTACTTGTATTAATTCTGCCACCACCTCTATACATTATATAATATTGCTATTTCTCATTTTTTTTAATATTATACTTTAAGTTCTAGGGTACATGTGCACAAAGTGCAGGTTTGTTACATATGTATACTTGTGCCATGTTGGTGTGCTGCACCCATCAACTCGTCAGCACCCATCAACTCGTCATTTACATCAGGTATAACTCCCAGTGCCATCCCTCCCCCCTCCCCCCTCCCCCCTCCCCATAATAGGCCCCAGTGTGTGATGTTCCCTTTCCAGAGTCCAAGGGATCTCATTGTTCAATTCCCACCTATGAGTGAGAACATGTGGTGTTTGGTTTTCTGTTCTTGCGATAGTTGGCTGAGAATGATCGTTTCCAGCTGCATCCATGTCCCTACAAAGGACATGAACTCATCCTTTTTTATGGCTGCATAGTATTCCATGGTGTATATGTGCCACATTTTCTTAATCCAGTCTGTCACTGATGGACATTTAGGTTGATTCCAAGTCTTTGCTATTGTGAATAGTGCTGCAATAAACATACATGTGCATGTGTCTTTATAGCAGCATGATTTATAATCCTTTTGGGTATATACCCAATAATGAGATGGCTGGGTCATATGGTATTTCTAGTTCTAGATCCTTGAGGAATCGCCATACTGTTTTCCACAATGGTTGAACGAGTTTACAATCCCACCAACAGTGTAAAAGTATTCCTATTTCTCCACATCCCCTCCAGCACTTGTTGTTTCCTGACTTTTTAATGATTGGGCTTCATCCCTGGGATGCAAGGCTGGTTCAACATACACAAATCAATAAACATAATCCAGCATATAAACAGAACAAAAGACAAAAAACACATGATTATCTCAATAGATGCAGAAAAGGCCTTTGACAAAATTCAACAGCCCTTCATGCTAAAAACTCTCAATAAATTCGGTATTGATGGAACGTATCTCAAAATCATAAGAGCTATTTATGACAAACCCACAGCCAATATCATACTGAATGGACAAAAACTGGAAGCATTCCCTTTGAAAACTGGCACAAGACAGGGATGCCCTCTCTCACCACTCCTATTCAACATACTGTTGGAAGTTCTGGCTAGGGCAATCAGGCAAGAGAAAGAAATCAAGGGTATTCAGTTAGGAAAAGAAGAAGTCAAATTGTCCCTGTTTGCAGATGACATGATTGTATATTTAGAAAACCCCATCGTCTCAGCCCAAAATCTCCTTAAGCTGATAAGCAACTTCAGCAAAGTCTCAGGATACGAAATCAATGTGCAGAAATCACAAGCATTCCTATACACCAGTAACAAACAAACAGAGAGCCAAATCATGAGTGAACTTCCATTCACAATTGCTTCAAAGAGAATAAAATACCTAGGAATCCAACTTACAAGGGATGTAAAGGACCTCTTCAAGGAGAACTACAAACGACTGCTCAGTGAAATAAAAGAGGACACAAACAAACGGAAGAACATTCCATACTCATGGATAGGAAGAATCAATATCGTGAAAATGGCCATACTGCCCAAGGTAATCTATAGATTCAATGCCACCCCATTAAGCTACCAATGACTTTCTTCACAGAATTGGAAAACACTGCTTTAAAGTTCATATGGAACCAAAAAAGACCCCGCATTGCCAAGACAATCCTAAGTCAAAAGAACAAAGCTGGAGACATCACGCTACCTGACTTCAAACTGTACTACAAGGCTACAGTAACCAAAACAGCATGGTACTTCTACCAAAACAGAGATATAGACCAATGGAACAGAACAGAGCCCTCAGAAATAATACCACACATCTACAGCCATCTGATCTTTGACAAACCTGAGAAAAACAAGAAATAGGGAAAGGATTCCCTATTTAATAAATGGTGCTGGGAAAATTGGCTAGCCATAAGTAGAAAGCTGAAACTGGATCCTTTCCTTACTCCTTATACGAAAATTAATTCAAGATGGGTAGAGACTTAAATGTCAGACCTAAAACCATAAAAACCCTAGAAGAAAACCTAGGTAATACCATTCAGGACATAGGCATGGACAAGGACTTCATGTCTAAAACACCAAAAGCAATGGCAACAAAAGCCATAACTGACAAATGAGATCTAATCAAACTAAAGAGCTTCTGCACAGCAAAAGAAACTACCATCAAAGTGAACAGGCAACCTACAGAATGGGAGAAAATTTTTGCAATCTACTCATCTGACAAAGGGCTAATATCCGGAACCTACAAAGAACTCAAACAAATTTATGAGAAAAAAACAAACAACCCCATCAAAAAGTGGGCAAAGGATATGAATAGACATTTCTCAAAAGAAGACATGCATACAGCCAACAGGCACATGAAAAAATGCTCGTCATCACTGGCCATCAGAGAAATGCAAATCAAAACCACAATGAGATACCATCTCACACCAGTTAGAATGGCAATCATTAAAAAGTCAGGAAACAACTTTAATTTCTAAGAAACCAAAATCTATAAACTTTTCAGTCACGAAGATTACACATTACAAAAGATCTTCTATTGTACTGCTTAGGTCAAAAAGTAAACTATAATAAGATCTCTTGTTTTCCACTCAATTCCAGTAAGAGAAAAACGCTTAGGATTTATAAAAATAATTATTTAAAACCCCACTATAGAACAAAAAAGCACATTGAAAGACAACCTTACTTTTCCCATAAATCCAACAGCTTGTCAGAAGTGTAGGGAAAACTCAGTAGACAAATATGAAATGTTTTTGCCCTACCCAGTAGACCATGTACTGAAACCCTAAGACATAAAGCAACCCATCAAAGCAAGAATTGTCTAGGGAGAAGAACATGACCAGTATATCACTTAAGGCATTGGGCTTAAAATACTAAAGGTGAGACAAGACTTTAGAAATACTCTGTGGCTGTTGTTAGAATTTGCTCAGAAACTGTGGTTTAGCACGCCAAAGTAGCTAGCTCCCTGAAGCTGCTTTAGGTTATCCCACTCTTCTCCTATCCTAGGAGCACTATGATTAAAGGGCTAAGAATCACAGGAAACATGACCCTGTTTATTCCTCTTCACCCTTGAAGTTCTATTTCTGGTAAGCATCATTGTGTACTATGACTAGGCCCCCCCGCAAAACAAACAAACAAACAAACAAACCTCCCAAAAAACAGAAGGAAAAGAAAAGAAACTTTTCCAGCATTAAAGATGCCAATTTTGGTGACTTTTAATTTTGAATTAAATCAACTGGACAAGTCGTATCATAAAATTCTTAGTTTTACCAAATAATAATAGTAATTTATCAACATCATTGTTATGAAATGTTTAGTTGATTTGTAATATTTAGCATGTTTTTCTTTTCCGATATTTGGTATGGAAATTATGTTTACTCATTTTTCCTAATGATGATGAAATTTCATATCAATGTTGGGTTATAGTCCAAGTGCAGTAGCTCATGCCTGTAATCCCAGCACTTTGAGAGAGGCTGAGGCAGGAGGATTACTTAAAGCCGGTAGTTTGAGATCAGTCTAGACAACAAAGCAAGACCGTTACTCTACAAAAAAATTTTTAAAAATTAGCCAGGCATGGTGGCGTGTTCCCGTAATCCCAGCTACTTGGGAGGTTGAGGGAGGGGAACCACTTGAACCCAGGAGTTTGAGGCTGCAGTGAGCTATGATTGTGACACTGCACTGCACCCTTGGCGACAGAGTGAGACCCTGTCTTCATTTTGTGAATTTATTAAAATTAAAATTATATTATAAATATAAACATTATAAAGAAGGCAACTATTTATTATAATTATATTATAATTATAAATACTATAAAGAAGGCATGCATACTTCTCATATTAAAAAAGTAATTATCATCTGGGCGCAATGGCTCATGCCTGTAATCTTAGCACTTTTGGGAGGCTGAGGCAGGTGGATCACTTGAGGTCAGGAGTTTGAAACCAGCTTGGCCAACATGGTGAAATCCTGTCTCTACTAAAAAAAATACAAAAAAAGTTAGCTGGGCATGGCAGCAGGTGCCTGTAATCACAGCTACTCGGAAAGCTGAGGCAGGAGAATCGGTTGAACCCGGGAGGCAGAGGTTGCAGTGAGCCGGGTTCACGCTACTGCACTCCAGCCTGGGCGACAACAGTGAAACTCTGTCTCAAATAAATTAAATTAAATTAAATTAAAAAATAAAAAAAGAAGTAATTATCAACCACCAGGAATTAATAAGCACATTTTTAGAAAGGCATTGTATTCTTAGCTTTATTACTAGCAACAAGTCTTGTATCTTAATATACACTGTGGCTTTGGGCCTGGCCACAAGTAACAGAGTATTCATACTCAGTGCTCAGTTTCATCTTCAAAATGGTCCTCAGACAAAAAAGCCAAAGACATCAGTGCGAGCTCAGAGTGGTGGAAGTTGAATACTTTTTTTTTTTCTTTTATTTGACAGAGCTTTGCTCTCGTTGCCCAGGCTGGAGTGCAACGGCGTGATCTTGGCTAACTGCAACTTCTGCTTCGCAGGTTTGAGCGATTCTCCTCCCTAAGCCTCCCAGGTAGCTGGGATTACAGGCGTGGGCCACCAAGCCCGGGTAATTTTGTATTTTTAGTAGAGACGGGGTTTCTCCATGTTGGGTCAGGCTGGTCTTGAACTCTCAACCTCAGGTGATCTGCCTGCCTTGAACTCCCAAAGTGCTGGGATTACAGGGGTGAGCCACCACACCTGGCCTCAAATTTTATTCTTAAAAATAAAGCAGGGTTACAGGTCAGAATTCTTCAATAGTAAAAGATTCTTTGAAAGAGAGCCTTCAATTGAATATGTCTCATCTAACTATCTTATTTATGTTTGATGATGTAAGGGGGAAAAAGTGTTATCCCAGGGGAAACTTTTGAAAGCTGTCATAATATTACTGTAAACATGTTCATATATACATACATCAGTACCCAAAATGTAAGTAGGGTATGTTCAATAGAATTCCTGTCTTCTAGGAATTTAAATGTCAAAGTTGCTATTATTGATGCAAGCTAATAAGTAAACTTAAAAAATAGCAAAACATTTATAGTTTACCTAAGTTCAGTGACCAACTTTGAGTTTTTGTGATGTGGAAATATGCTATAATTTTCTGACTCCCACTGTGGAGTTAAGTCTTCTACAGCACCCCCTTGCAGAGAATTAGCTAGCATTTTTAAGATTGTGGTGTACTAAAAGCTTTGAAAAAATAGCCTCAGCTATAGGCTTTCTAAGTATTTTACCCAATGTTGCATTAGATAAGAAACATCTTTTTTTATTCCTTCCTGAGAACACTCTTGAAAGAAACCTGTAAAAGTTGAAAAAGGCATACTCATTGGAAATTGCTCTTGATCTTAGGAAATAGTGTCTATTATGTGTAAAAATATGACCAACTTGTGAACATGTCTGTAATATGAAAATAAATACAAGGCAAATATTTCTATTTATAAGGAGAAAAACACTCTAATAATCACATTGATTCAGTTTATAAAACTTCTTGCTATCAAGCTAATTAAATAAGCTACATAACCATAATCTAATTTTGTTGAAATGAAAGACAGTATTCTAAAAGGAATTGAGGCCAGGCATGGTGGCTCATGTCTGTAATTCCAGCATTTTGGGAGGCTGAGGCTGGTGAATAACTTGAGGTCAGGAGTTTGAGACTAGCCTGGCCAACTTGGCTAAACCCCATCTCTGCTAAAAATACAAAACAATTAACTAGACACGGTGGCGCTCACCTGTAATCCCAGATACTCAGAAAGCTGAGGTGGGAGATCGCTTGAACTGGGGAGGTGGAGGCTACAGTGAGCTGAGATCACGCCACTGCATTCCAAACTACTCAATAGGCTGAAGCGGGAGAATCTCTTGAGCCCAGGAGTTTGGGGTCAGCCTGGGCAACTTAGTGAGACCCAGTCTCTTAAAAAAAAAAAGAAAGAAAGAAAGTTGAAACTTTACAAATAATACGGTTCTACTTTAGATGTCTCTCAATAGAGACTCTATAAAATATAACTTATGAAGAAACTTAATAAGATCATAGGTTTTAAACAGAAATGCGCTTGCAAAAGATTAGAAGTTATAAGTACACAAGTACACTGTAAATGACATTAGTTATATTTCAGTTGTTTTTTTTTTGAGACAGAGTTTCGCTCTCATTGCTCAGGCTAGTGTGCAGTGGCTCCATCTTGGCTCACTGCAACCTCCACCTCCCAGGTTCAAGCAATTCTTCTGCCTCAGCCTCCTAAGTAGCTGGGATTACAGGTGCCCACCACCACACCTGGCTAATTTTTGAAGTTTTCGTAGAGACTTTCACCATGTTGGCCAGGCTGGTCTCGAACTCCTGACCTCAAGTGATCTTCCTGCCTCGGCCTCCCAGTGTTGGGATTACAGGCCTGAGCCACTGTGCCCAGCCATATTTCAGATTTACTAGTGATCGCTTTGATAATGACTTTCTTGTGTGTAAATTTTAAGTAATGTTACTTTTTTCTGTTTCTGTGAATTATAGTAAATAATTGATCAATTAAACATTTATTTACTTTTCTTTGTGCCAGGGATTGTACTATGAATATGACACATGCCTTGAAAAAATAGATACATAAACAAATGGTAGCAGTACAACAATATGAGTGCTACATAGTATTATGCACACGCTGCTGTGGAAACACAGAGGAAGCAAAGCCTCTCTAATTCTGTGAGGTAGAGTGGAGGTTGGAATACCGAGGCATTATTAGGGAAGGCTTCTCAGAGCAGGTGAGGAATATTGAAGAGAAATTATTTGCCAATCAGGTAACTGGGGGGGGGGGGGCGGGCGGGTGGGAGGGGGAAGGCATTTAACAGGAGAGTTCACTAAGTCTAAAAGCTTTGGACTCTAGCTCTCATGGTAAGTATGACGGTAACAAATGTTTAGCAAAAGTTTAGTATGGCTGGGGCAGAGAGACCTATACTGAGAGGTTGGTAATTGATTTCACTTTATTTCTTATCCTCCACATCAACATTTGTCAAGTCCTCTTGTTTCTATCTCAGAAATATCTCTGGAATATGGCTACTATCCCTAATTCCATCTCCACTGTGCCTGCTCACTCCAAGCCACTATCATCTCTAACTGGAACCATTGCAATAGCTTCCTTTATAGGTGTTTCTGCTGTCACTTTTACTCCCACTAAGCATAATCATTTAAAAAAATCAGAAGCCAGGCGCGGTGGCTCACATCTGTAATCCCAGCACTTTGAGAGGTCAAGGCAGGTGGATCACCTGAGGTCAGGAGTTTGAGACCAGCCTTGTCAACATGGTGAAACCCTGTCTACTCTAAAAATACAAAAATTAGCCAGGTGTGGTGGTGCGCACCTGTAATTCCAAGTACTTGGGAAGCTGAGGCAGGAGAATGGGTTGAACCTGGGAGATGGAGGTTGCAGTGAGCCGAGATCAAGCCGCTGCACTCTAGCCTGAGCAACGAGAGCAAAACTCTGTCTCAAAAAAAAAAAAAAAAAAAAAAATCAGATACAGTTAGTCCTAATTATGGCTCTGTGTAACATGGCTTCAGCCTGTCTGCTGCTCATGTCCTTTATAGCACGTATCTTAACCATATTAATTAGTTAACTTTTTCATTTTTAGTTTTACTGACTGCTAGACTGTGAACTTTAAGGAAAGCCATGCTTGTTTATATTCCCAGTGTTTAGCGCAGAACAGAAACAAATAAGAAGAGAAGGAAGGGAAAGGGAAAGATAAAAAGAGATACAATGATTAAATGTAATGTAGTATTTTAAATGAGATTCAAGGAAAGAAAACAGATTAAAAACTAAGGAAATCTAGATAAAGTATGGACTTTAGTTAATAACAATGTGTCAATATTGGTTTTTAGCTGTGATAAATGTACCATACTAATGTAAAATGTTAATAATAAGGGAAAACTGCATTCAAAATATAAGGAATCCTCTATAATACCATTGCAACCTTTTTGTAAATGTAGAACTATTCTAAAATTACCGGTTTATTTAAAAGAAGGAGGAAAGAAAGGAGAAGTAGGCAGTATACAGCTGAGGAAGTGGGCAGGGGTCAGTTAAGAAGTTTCTCATATGTCATGCTAATAAGTTTGACTTTTTCTGAAGTGAGGGAATGAAATAATTAGATTTGTATTTTAGAAAATTTAACTTTAATGCAAGGATTGGCGTACTTTTCTCTTAAAGGACCAGGTAGTCAATATTTTAGAACTGTGTGCCATATCAGTTCCTGAGCTTGACGTAATAAAATGACCATGACTTTAGTGGCTTAAAACAACCAAAATTTATTTTCCCACAGTTCTGGAGACCAAGAGTCCAAAATCAAGGTGTTGGTAAGGCTGCACTGCCTCCAGAAGCTCTAAGGGAAGACGAGGTTCCTTGTGTCTTCCAGGTGTTCCTTGGCTTTCTTGACTTGTGGCCACTTTACTCCGATCTCTGCCTTCATCTTTACGTTGCCTTTGACTCCGTGTGTGTCTTCCGTGTGTTTCTTTTAAAGACAGTTGTTGTTAAATTTAGGGCCTACTTGGGTAATCTAGGATGATCTCATCTCAAGATTCTAATTTAATAATATCTGAAAAGACATTTTTCCAAATAAGTTAACATTCTGAGGTCCCAGAAACTTGGAGGTGAACATATCTTTTTGGGGCCATCACTCAACCCACTTCACAGGACGGATAGTTACTGAGTTGAAACTACTCAGTACAGTAGCGCTAAAGCAGCCATAGACAATACATACATGAAAGAGTGTGACTATGTTCCAAAAAACTTTTATGGCCTGGCTTTCATCCACAAGCTATAGTTTGTTGATTCCTAATGGCAGTATAGAGGAAAAATTGGAAGACAGCAAATGAAGGCAGTTAAACAAGTTAGGAGGGAATTATAATGGTAACCATTAAGGACGAGGAAGATTAGAATAAGACAATGGCAATAGAGGAGAGGGAAAGGAATTGAGAGTTAGTGAATAGAATCAACAAGAGTGGGTGATAGATTGCAGGGGATGGATAATTAAAGTTCATTAGAGAGGTGGGAATTATGAGTCACATAGTGGATCAACACTTCCAGCTTTTCAAAAGAACAACTTGAGACTCTCTACTTCCATTGCTTGAGAAATATTATCAAGACAGGTTTGTGTAACGCACACAGATGAGTACTGAAAAATAGAAGAGTTCAAAAAATGTTAAGATATTTTATTGTATAGCCAGACATATAGTGTAAAGGATATTTTGAGGTCAGAGAAGACAATAATTAGCCAGTTGGTTTATTTATTTATTTCTTTTTTTTTTTTGAGATGGAGTTTTGCTCTGTTGCCCAGGCTGGAGTGCAGTGGTGAAATCTCAGCTCACTGCAAACTCCCCTTCCCGGACTCAGGTGATTCCCTGCCTTAGCCTCCCGAGTAGCTGGAATGACAGGCATGCACCACCACACCCAGCTAATTTTGTATTTTTAGTAGAGATAGGGTTTCACCATGTTGGCCAGGCTGGTCTCAAACTCCCGACCTCAGGTGATCTGCCGGCCTCGGCCTCCCAAAGTGCTGGGATTACAGGTGTGAGCCACCACGCCTGCCTGGTTTATTTCTTAGAGGAACAAGACAGATCTGGCAAGAGGCCGAATAGGAACAGCTCCAGTCTGCAGCTCCCGGTGAGACTAACGCAGAAGGCAGGTGATTTCTGCATTTCTTACTGAGGTACCCGGTTCATCTCACTGGGACTGATTAGACCGTGGGTGCAGCCCACAGAGGGTGAGCAGAAGCAGGGTGGGGCGTCACCTCACCCGAGAAGTGCAAGGAGTAGGGGAGCCTCCCTCCCCCAGCCAAGGGAAGCTGTGAGGGACTATGCTATCAGGCCCAGATATTATGCTTTTCCCAGTTTTGCAACCTGCAGACCAGGAGATTCCCAGGGCCCTGGGCGGCTGTTTGAGCAGACACTGAGCTAGCTGAAGTTTTCTTTTGTTTTTTGGTTCTTTTTCCCATAGCCCAGTGGTGCCCGGAACCCCAGCGAGACAGAACCGTTCACTCCCCTGGAAAAGGGGCTGAAGCCAGGGAGCCAAGTGGTCTCGCTCAGCAGGTCCCACTCCCACAGAGCCCAGCAAGCTAAGAACCACCAGCTTGAAATTCTTGCCACCAAGAATTTCAGTCTGAAGTAGACCTGAGACAATTAAGCTTGGTTGGGGGAGGAACGTCCACCATTACTGAGGCTTGAGTAAGCGGTTTTCCTCTCACAGTGTTAAGGAAGCTGCTGGGAAGTTGGGGGGACCTCAAAGCAGCAGGACAAAGTGGCTGTGGCCAGACTGCCTCTCTAGATTCCTCCTCACTGGGCACGGCATCTCTGAAAGAAAGGCAGCAGCACCAGTCAGGGGCTTATAGATAAAACTCCCATCTCCCTGGGACAGAGCACCTGGGTTGGGGGTGTGGGCGACTGCCCACGCAGCTTCAGCAGACTTAAACGTTCCTGCCTGGTGGTTCTGAAGAGAGCAGCGGATCTCCCAGTACCACACTTGAGCTCTGCTAAGGGACAGACTGCCTCCTCAAGTGGGTCCCTGACCCTCATGCCTCTTGACTGGTTGATACCTCCCAGCAGGGGTCAGCAGACAACTCATACAGGAGAGCTTCAGCTGACACCCAGAGGCGGGTGCCCCTCTGGGAGGAAGCTTTCAGAGGAAGGACTATGCAGAAATCTTTGCTGTTCTGCAGCCTCCACCGGTGATACCCAGGCAACAGGGTCTGGAGTGGACCTCCAGCAAACTCCAGCAGACCTGCAGCAAAGGGGCCTGACTGTTAGAAGGAAAACTGACAAACAGAAAGCAATAACATCAACATCAACAAAAAGGACACCACCTCAAAAACCCCATCCAAAGGCCATCAGCATCAAAGATCAAAGCTAGATAAATCCACGAACATGAAGAAAAACCAGTGCAAAAATACTGAAAATTCCAAAAACCAGAACCCCTCTTTTCCTCCAAATGATTGCAGCTCCTCTCCAGCAAGTTCACAAAACTGGATGGAGAATGAGTTTGACAAATTGACCGGAGTAGGCTTCAGAAGATGGGTAATAACAAACTCCTCTGAGCTAAAGGCACATGTTTTAACCCAATGCATGGAAGCTAAGAACCTTGATAAAAGGCTACAGAAACAGCTAACTAGAATAAACAGTTTAGAGAAGAATATAAATGACCTGATGGAATAGAAAAACACAGCATGAGAACTTTGTATAGCACACACAAGTATCAATAGCCGAATCAATCAAGTAGAATAAAGGATATCAGAGATTGGAGATCAACTTAATGAAATAAACCGTGAAGACAAGATTAGGGAAGAAAGAGTAAAAAAGAATGAACAAAGATGCCAAGAAATGTGGGACTATGTGAAAAGACCAAACCGATGATTGAAAGTAACAGGGAGAATGGAATCAAGTTGGAAAACACACTTTAGGATATTATCCAGGAGAACTTCTCCAACCTAGCAAGATAGGCCAACATTCAAATTCAGGAAACACAGAGAACACCACTAAAATACTGGTGAGAAGAGCAACCCCAAGACACATAATCATCAGATTCTCCAAGGTTGAATTGAAGGAAAAAATGTTAAGGGCAACCAGAGAGAAAGGTCAGGTTACCTACAAAGGGAAGCCTATTAGACTAACAGCGGATCTTTCTGCAGAAACCCTACAAGCCAGAAGAGAGGGGGGTCAATATTCAGTATTCTTAAAGAAAATAATTTTCAATCCAGAATTTCATATCCAGCCAAACTAAGCTTCATAAGCGATAAATTGACAAAAGTAGGTGAAGGAGAAAGGAAATCCTTTACAGACAAGCAAATGCTGAGGGATTTTGTCACTACCAGGCCTGCCTTACAAGAGCTCCTGAAGGAAGCACTAAATATGAAAAGGAAAAACTGGTACCAGCCACTGCAAAAACATACCAAAATATAAAGACCAATGACACTATGAAGAAACTGCATCAACTAATGTGCAAAATAACCAGTTAACATCATGATAACAGGATCAAATTCACACATAACAATATTAACCTTAAATGTAAATGGGCTAAATGCCCCAGTGAAAAGACACAGACTGGCAAATTGGATAAAGAGTCAAGACCCATTGGTGTGCTGTATTCAGGAGACCCATTTCATGTGCAAAGACACACATAGGCTCAAAATAAAGGGATGGAGGAATATTTACCAAGCAAATGGAAAGCAAAAATAAAGCAGGGGTTGCAATTCTAGTCTCTGATAAAACAGACTTTAAACCAACAAAGATCAAAAAAGACAAAGAAGGGCATTACATAATGGCAAAGGGATCAATTCAACAAGAAGAGCTAACTATCCTAAATATATATGCACCCAACACAGGAGCACCCAGATTCATGAAGCAAGTTCTTAGAGACCTATAAAGAGACTTAGACTCCCACACAATAATAGTGGGAGACCTTAACATCCCACTGTCAATATTACACAGATCAACAAGACAGACAACAAGGATATTCAGGACTTGAACTCAACTCTGGACCAAGTGGACCTAATTGACATAATCCATGACATAAACAGAACTCTCAACCCCAGATCAACAGAATATACATTATTCTCAGCACCACATAGCACTTGTTCTAAAATAAGCCACATAATTGGAAGTAAAAGACTCCTTAGCAAATGCAAAAGAACAGAAATCATAACAAACAGTCTCGTAGACAACAATGCAATCAAATTACAACTCAGGATTAAGAAACTCAATCAAAACTGCACTACTACATGGAAACTGAACAACTGCTCCTGAATGACTACTGTGTAAATAACGAAATTAAGGGAAAAATAAGTAAGTTCTTTGTAACCAGTAAGAACAAAGACGCGATGTACCAGAATCTCTGGGACACAGCTAAAGCAGTGTTCAGAGGGAAATTCATAGCACTAAATACCCACATCAGAAAGCTGGAAAGATCTAAAATCCTTTAAGTGTGTCCTGAATTACAATTAAAAGAACTAGAGAAGCAAGAGGAAACAAATTCAAAGGCTAGCAGAAGGCAAGAAATAACTAAGATCGAACAAAACTCAAGGAGATAGAGACACGAAAAACCCTTCAAAAAATCAATGAATCCAGGAGCTGGTTTTCTGAAAAGATTAACAAAATATATAGACTGCTAGCCAGACTCATAAAGAAGAAAAGAGAGAAGAATCAAATAAACACAATAAAAAATGATAAAGGAGATATCACCACTGATCCCAAGAAATACAAACTACCATCAGAGAATACTATAAACACCTCTATGCAAATAAACTAGAAAATCTAGAAGAAATAAAAAATTCCTGGACATATACACCCCCCCAAGACTAAACCAGAAAGAAGTTGAATCCCTGAATAGACCAGTAACAAGTTCTGAAATTGAGGCAGTAATTAATAACCTACCAACCGAAAAATACCCAGCACCAGACGGATTCACAGCCTAATTCTACCAGAGGTATAAAGAGGAGCTGGTACTGTTCCTCCTGAAACTATTCCAAACAATAGAAAAACAGGGACTCCTCCTTAACTCTTTTTATGAGACCAGCATCATCCTGATACCAAAACCTGGCAGAGACACACACGCAAAAAAGAAAATTTCAGCTCAGTATCCCCGATGAACATCAATGTGAAAATCCTCAATAAAATACTGGCAAACTGAATCCAGCAGCACATCAAAAAGCTTATCCACCATGATCAAGTCGGATTCATCCCTGGGATGCAAGGCTGGTTCAACATACACAAATCAATAAATGTAATTCATCACGTAAAAAGAACCAATGACAAAAACCACGTGATTATCTCAATAGATGCAGAAAAACCCTTTGACAAAATTCAACACCTCTTCATGTTAAAAACACTCAATAAACTAGGTATTGATGGGACACATCTCAAAATAATAAGAGCTATTTATGACAAACCCACAGCCAATATTATAATGAATGGGCAAACGCTGAAAGCATTCCCTTCGAAAATTGGCACAAGACAAGGAAGCCCTCTCTTACCAGTCCAATTCAACATAGTATTGGAAATTCTGGCCAGGGCAATCAGGCAAGAGAAAGAAATAAAGGGTATTCAAATAGGAAGACAGGAAGTCAAATTGCGTCTGTTTGCAGATGACATGACTATATATTTAGAAAGCCCCATCATTTCAGCCCCAAAACTCCTTAAGTTGATAAACAACTTCAGCAAAGTCTCAGGATACAAAATCAATGTGCAAAAATCACAAACATTCCTATACACCAATAACAGATAAACAGAGAGCCAAATCACGAATGAACTCCCACTCACAATTGCTACAAAGAAAATAAAATACCTAGGAATACAACTTAAAAGAAATGTGAAGGACCTCTTCAAGGAGAACTACAAACCACTGCTCAAGGAAATAAGAGAGGACAGAAACAAATGGAAAAACATTCCATGCTCATGGATAGGAAGAATCAATATCATGAAAATGGCCATACTGCCCAAAGTAATTTATAGATTCAATGCTTTTCTTATCAAGCTACCATTGACTTTCTTTACAGAATTAGAAAAAACTACTTTAAATTTCATATGGAACCAAAAAAGAGCCTGCATAGCCAAGACAATCCTAAGCAAAAAGAACAAATCTGGAGGCATCACACTACCTGACTTTAAACTATACTACAAGGCTACAGTGACCAAACCAGCATGGTTCTGGTACCAAAAGAGATATATGGACCAACAGAACAGAACAGAGGCCTCAGAAATAACACCACACATTTACAGCCATCTGATCTTTGACAAAGCTGACCAAAAAAAGCAATGGGGAATGGATTGTCTATTTAATAAATGGTGCTGGGAAAACTGGCTAGCCATATGCAGAAAACTGAAACGGGACCCCTTCCTTACACCTTATACAAAAATTAACTCAAGATAGATTAAAGACTTAAATGTGAAACCTAAAACCATAGAAACCCTAGAAGAAAACCTAGGTAATACCATTCAGAACATAAACACGGGCAAAGACTTTGTGACTAAAACACCAAAAGCAATGGCAACAAAAGCCAAAATTGACAAATGGGATCTAATTAAACTAAAGAGTTTCTGCACAACAAAAGAAACTATCATCAGCCTGAGCAGGCAACATACAGAATGGGAGAACATTTTTGCAATGTTCTAATTGCAAAGGTCTAATATCTAGAATCTACAAGGAACTTAAGCAAATTTACAAGAAAAAAACAACCCCATGAAAAAGTTGGCAAAGGATATGAACAGATGTTTCTCAAAAGAAGACATCTATGCAGACAACTAACATATGAAAAAGAGCTCATCATCACTGATTATTAGAGAAATGCAAATAAAAAACCACAATAAGATACCATCTCACACCAGTTAGAATGGCAATCATTAAAAAGTCAGGACACAACTGGAGATGCTTTTCTCCAGTTGCAGATGCTGGAGAGGATGTGGAGAAATAGGAATGCTTTTACACTGTTGGTGGGAGTGTAAATTAGCTCAACCATTCTGGAAGACAGTGTGGCGATTCCTCAAGGATCTAGAACCAGAAATACCATTTGACCCAGCAATCCCATTACTGGGTATATACCCAAAGGATTTTAAATCATGCGCTATAAAGACACATGCACATGTATGTTTATTGTGGCACTATTCACAATAGCAAAGACTTGGAATCAACCTAAATGTCCATCAGTGACAGACTGGATTAAGAAAATGTGGCACATATACACCATGGAATACTATGCAGCCATAAAAAACGATGAGTTTGTGTCCTTTGTAGGGACATGGATGCAGCTGGAAACCATCATTCTCAGCCAACTATCACAAGAACAGAAAACCAAACACCACATGTTCTCACTCATAGGTGGGAATTGAACAATGAGATCCCTTGGACTCTGGAAAGGGAACATCACACACCGGAGCCTATTATGGGGGGTAGGGGGGAGGGATGGCATTGGGAGTTATACCTGATGTAAATGACAAGTTGATGGGTGCAACATACCGACATGGCACAAGTATACATATGTAACAAACCTGCACGTTGTGCACATGTACCCTAGAACTTAAAGTATAATAATAAAAAAAAAGAAAGTAAATAATAAAGGCCAAATGACATTGAAAACAAACAAACAAACAAACAAACAAAAAGAATATTACATGTTTTTGCTAATTTAATCTTCATAATGTTGTGATCTTTTTAGAGATTTATAACCCTCATTATAATACGGCCAAATTGAGAACAGGACACCAAGTAACTTATCCAAAATTACATCATTTTTTAACCTTGTTACAACAGTAAGATTTGAAATTAAGTTGACAGTAACTCTGGCTGCAGAATCTATGCTCATAAACACTAAGCAGCATATCTCCTTGTGCAGAGAGCAATAACCTTGCACTGTCTACACTATCTAAAGCTCTAAGCAATAGCCGTAAGTGGCCATGAGCACTTGAAATGTGGCCGTTCAGATTTCAGGTGTGCTGTAAGTGTAAAATACACATCAGATTTTGAATATTTAATTCAATAGATAATGTGAAAATGTAAAATATTTCATCAGTGATTTTGACAATGATTACATGTGGAAATAATATTTGGGATATACTGATGTTATTATTGTTAAATGTTATAACATGTTAATGTTAATAAGATGTTATTAATATTAAAATTAATTTTACTTGTTTAAAAAATGTGGCACATATATGGAATACTATGCGGCCATAAAGAAGAATGAATTCCTGTCCTTTGCAGGGATGTGGATGAAGCTGGAAACCGTCATTCTCAGCAAACCAACACAGGAACAGAAAACCAAACACCATATATTCTCACTCACAAGTGGGAGTTGAACAGTGAGAACTCATGGACACAGCAAGTGAAACATCACACACCAGGGCCTGTCGGGGGATGGGGAGCAAGGGGAGGGAGAGCATTAGGACAAATATCTAATGCATGTGGGGCTAAAAACCTAGATGACAGGTTGATGGGTGCAGCAAATCACCATGGTACATATATACCTATGTAACAAACCTGCATGTTCTGCACATGTATCCCAGAACTTGAAGTATAGTAAATAAATTTTTTAAAAAAGAAGGAACAAGACAATGCTAGGAAGAATGTCCTTTCTTATTAAAGACATCAGTGTGTAAATAGTTACCCCCATCATGCAAAGAGTAAGATGGCTGAGGTTATTATTTATAATTAATATGTATATATCCACTTACAGTTTATAAAGTTCTGGCATAATACATCATGTCATTTGATCCTCACATCTCTGAGGTAAGGAGGACAGATATTATTATTATACCTGAAGCAATGAAAAGTTAAGTAATATGTTCAAGGTCACACAGATAGCAAACAATTGTGTGCAGATGCATTCTGGTTTCCTTATTTCAAATCTTGGGCTATTTCCTTTGCACTGTCTATGAAGTTGGATCAGAGAGCTGTGACAATCTGTGGCCCATAAAGCTGGGTTGGTCGGCATGACCAGGAAGATAAAGATGAGATTAATGAGCTTCTTAACTAGGCAGCTGGGGTGGCCTTCCAGCTGTCCTTAAAGGGCAGGTGGCCAAAGAAAAAATTGCAGCCTTGAGAGCAAAAGTAGAACGCAACATGGGCCGAAATGATGAGAGAAACTGGACCCAGAGCAGCGTTACAAAAATTATGGAGTGCGGAGATAAAGCAGGAATGTCATGAATGTAACCCAAAAGAATGGGTGCCAAACTCGCCGGTGCAGCAGCTACTTGCAGAGCTTGTTAGCAGTGTAGCTTCTCCAGCTGTAATTTAGGATTTCAGCTTAGAACTGAGTCTGCTGATTCAGCCAATCTGGGCTGGGGGTGAGAGGACATGAAGAACCCCCTTTCCCACCCTAGAAAATCTGATAGAAAACATCCATTAAAAAAGCCAGAGGATAAAAACAGCAGAAAACATCTACAGAGATTTTTGATGTTAGGGTAGCAAAATGTTGGCAATATAATAACATATTTTTAAGAAAAAGCAGAGGGAGTCTAGGTCTCTTTTAGAAAGTAATTTAATAATATTTGTTAACACCTGCCTTGTGCACAGTAATAAGCTAGATACTAGGAGTGCAGAAATGAGTAAGAAATTAAGACAGACTTGGTCCTCATTCTCAGGGAGCTTACACTGCAGATGGAAGACTGATATTAAATAATTATATAATTATTGTATAATGTTTTATTATGCAACAGTATGATTGTAACAATGGAGGATGTCAAAACAGGGACAGACAACAGGGGAGCCTGACTCTGGGAGATCAGGCCAGGACCATCCCCTGAGGAAAGAGCATATGATTTCAGATCTGAAGAATTAGCTGTACTGGTCAAGAAAAGGGGATGAGGAGGACAAAATAGGTACCCCAGTAGAATATTAATTTGCTGCTTCAAAAAATATTTACTGAGAACCCACAATGTGCCAAGTATTCTTCAGTTCCGGAATACAGCATTAAATAAGAGGAATAAACATTGAGCTTCATATCCCAGTTTATGAAACAAGACAAAATTTTAAAAATTACTAAACAGAAAATCAGCTGATAATAACAATATTGGAAGATTTCAGTTCTCCTCAAATCAATCTGTTGACTCAATGCAATGCCAATAAAAATCCCTGTGAGACTATGCCTGTAGTGCCAGTTACTCTGGAGGTTGAGGCAGGAGAATAGTTTGAACCTGGGAGGTGGAGAACCAAGATTGTGCCACTGCACTCCAGCCTGGGTGACAGAGTGAGACTGTCTTAAAAAAAAAAAAAAAAAAAGAGGAATTAGGGTGTGGAGCAATTAGTGAAAGTGTAAACTGGTACAACCATTTTGAAAAATAGCTTGGCAGTACCTGCTAAAACTGAACATGTGCATGTTGCATGACCCAGAGATTCTGCTCCCAGTATAAACCAAACAGAGATACATTCATAAATGCACTAAGAAACGTGTGTATGGATGTTCACAGCAACATTACTTGTAATAGCTCCCAAACAGGAACAACCAAAATATCCATCAGCAAAAGAATGCTTAAACAAATTTGGTTTATTCTTAAATTGGAACACTAGACAGCAATGAAAGTCAACAAATCTACTACATGAAACAGTCATAAGCATGAAGGTAATATTGAGCAAAGGAAGGCTGTAACATAAGAGTACATATTATATGATTCAATTTATTTAAAGTTCAAGTACAGGCAATATTAATTTATGGAAGTCGTATTTGGAGGGAGATTATTTTATTTCTTGATTGTGGAATGGGATGGGAATACAAGAGTGTTCACTTCATAAAAAATCATGAAGTTATATACTTAGGATTTTTGTACTTTTCTGTATGTAGGTGTGTTATAACTCAATTAAAGCATTTGCTTAAGAATTAAGACCATCCAAATCTCTAAATCTCTCTCCTTAGTGAGAAGGCATTGGTGACTATAACCTGAATAGCAACTTATTAAGAAAAATTAGTAGCAGAAATTATTAGAGTTAAACATTTCAGAAAAAGTGTTTAAAATTTATCTTTTGTGTGATTTAATTAAGTTCATACCTTACTGTTATTCTAACATCCCAATTAGAAGATATTCAAGTATAACTGAAGAAAAATTACATGGTGTACTAGGGTAGGTGAAGCTACAATGTGGTAACAATGTTCTCCCCTCCCCTTCACCACCCTGCTCCCAAATCTCAATGGCTTAAAACAACAATAGTTTATTTCTTGCACTTAACAGTCTAATGAGATGTTTGACAGGTGGCTTTCCACTTGACGGTTCAGGGACTCAGGCTCTTTCTGTCTCACGACTCTGCTGTCTTCTAGGATCTTGAGTTCCTCCTGGATCCTCTCTATCTGGACAGCCAAGGAGCAAATAGAAAGTGGAAAAGACACACTATTTGTTAACCGCCTTGGCCCCGGGATGACACATCCCTTCTAATCACACAGTAAGAATTAGTCTCTTGATCCTGTAAAAGACAGTGGGACTGGGAAATGTGGTAAATCCTGTGCAGAGGAAGAACAAACACATTTAGTGAGGCTCCAGATATCTCTGACATATCTGGAACCCAAGACAGACCATGAGGTCACTAGAGAAATGCTCAGCAAAGAGCTGCCAGGGAATGGGCATTCTAACAGAAAGAGTTACAAAATGCCATCTTAGTCAGGAATCCTGCTGCATTCAGAGATTTAAAAAAGAAGTCGGAAAAGGAACAGCCTTTCATGATTTGAGAGAAAGAGGTTTTGTGAGGGAGATATTAATTAGAAGAAAAATTGAGATGGAACTTCTTTTGTATTAGAGGAAGAAATATATGAAGATTAATATTTGAAGCAGACTGTTGGGAAGTTAGTGAATTCATGAGATACTGTACAGGTCAGTGAGACTTTAAGGAGAGGTAAACAAAACAGAGAGACAAGGCAGGCAGGACTATAAAATATTTTGCATTCTTTTGCCCTCAAGAGTAAGGAAGTCAAGAATATAGTACATATTTCACCAAAAAAGGGTGAAATTCTCGGAGGAAAACCTCAGGCTTTTACCCACTTCCCAACATCCCTGACAATGGAAACTGTCCTTAATGGTAATAATTATAATAAAGAAAAATGTGTAGGAAACAGTAATTAGACTCTGATGTGAATGCCACCTCCTGGAGTTGTTCAAAATGGTGTTCCTGACCACTTAGCTTTACTTTGGACTGTGAATAAGTGCATGGGGTTTGTGTCTCAGAAAATAAGGTCAAGAGGTGAAAAATGTGAATTATTTTAAGACAGTTAATTTTGGTCTTCTCATGTAAGAGAGCTATTGGGAATTAAGCATATCTGTTATTTCTTCTGTAAATCTTGGTCAAAGTTGCTGTAGACAATAACTTGTATCTACATTGTCTCTGTGCCTAATCAACTCACATAGCTGCCTAGAAGGAATCTTACACTTGGAATGACAGGTGCACATTCTTCTGGTGCCCTGTGTGAAAGCACATGGAATTGTAGAATCTGCTGCTTTGACTATTCTCCCTGTCCTTATTACCACCTAGAAGAACTGAGACTGAACTCAAGGTGTATTAGGAGAAGGCTAGCCTGCTGAAACAAAGACACATACATAAATTCAGTTTTTTGTTTTTGTTTTTTTTAAGGAAGGTGTATTAGTCCACTCTCACACTGCTATAAAGAAATACCCAAGGTTGGGTAATTTATAAAGGAGAGAGGCTTAATTGACTCAGTTTCACATGGCTAAGGAGGATTCAGGAAATTTAACAATCGTGGCGGAAGGCAAAGGAGAAGCAGGCACCTTCTTCACAGGGTGACAGGACGGAGTGAGTGCAGGCAGGGGAAATGCCAGATTCTTATAAAACCATTGGATCGTTTGAGACTCACTCACCGTCAGAAGAACAGCATGAGGGAAACTGTACCCATGATCCAATTATCTCCACCTAGTCCCGCCCTTGACAAGTGGGGGTTTTGGGGATTACAATTCAAAATGAGATTTTGGATGAGAACACAGCCAAACTATATCAGAAGTAAAGGTTTGTTCCACCCAAGTAATAGTCTGCTGTGATTGTCCCACGCTGGCAGACAGCCCTTCTGATGGTGTTAATTTAAGGACCCATGTTTCATCCATTGTGTTGTACTGTCATCCCTGGGGCACTGCTGCCATCTGCATGGTTAAAACTGGGTCACTGTGAGTTCTCACCGGTGGGAAAGAGAATGTATCTGAATGTCTGAATCAGAAGTGACACACTTCACTTTCATCACATTTTATTGGCAGGAACTCAGTTGTGTTATTCCACTGAACTGCAAGTTGGGGTCACAAATGCTGTCCCTAGTGAGATAAGCCCAGTTATAAATTCATTTATATGAAAGATGAGAAAAATGGATGTTGGTGGATATTTGGCAGTAGCTGTCCAGTAAGAAAAGAGAAAGTTAAACAGAATCACTCAAATGATTTTACACCTATTATTAAAGCAATATATAGTTGAACTTTGTTCATACTAAAGTTGTATACACCATTTATTGTAAAATATTCTCAAATTCTGAAAATTATGATTTTTGAAACTACCATTGTACATTACAGTTGCAGATAATTTTTATCCCCAATTTTGACTTATTTTTAAATGACTAAGATTTTGAAGTCCATATCTTTAAGATTTTCTGTTCCCTCCTTTTCTAAGTCAAATTATTAATGATAAATAAACAAACACATTGAAAGTTGGGAGCGATATAGTTACTATAAAGAAATGAAAGCAGAAGTTCCCTTTTGTAGTAAGTTTATAAAGCAATAATCCTAAAAATTTGTTTGAAAGTTCCTATTAACACACTGAAAGTATAGCCTTGTTAGTTACAGAATATGAGATTTTGTGATTTAGAGTATATAGAGTAAGATACTGAAAGATAATCTTACTTTCTGGTTTTGGCTAAGGCTAGAAAGAACATTTTATACAAGTCTTGGTGTATTCAAGGAAATCACATATCTGGACCCAATATTTTAGTAATATACAAGACTTAAAGTAGGTCCTGTTTGTATTTTTTATTAAGGTAGTGATTTCACTGATATATACAACTATCATAATTCATTAAATTGTATTTTTTAAATAGGTGCAGTTTATTGTACATAAATATTGTACATACCAAATTATTGCTTCTGGTACGGAGGAAGAAATGAGAAGCATGAGAAATGCTAAATATATGGGTAACTGTGGAAAACTATTTTTTCTATTAATTTCTTTAAAATATATATAATTTTGAAAAGCAAAAATTAGAACATTGCCTTGAGGGGTTTAAAATATTATGTAGAAGTAATGTATAGAACATCTATAACATAAATTATGGCAGGAAAGGGTGTAAATAGACCTAGATTGCTACAAGAAGTACTATATTAACTCTAAGCAGACTGTGAAAAGTTTAAGGATATATATTGCAATACCTAAAGCAACTACTTTAAAAACTGTGAAAAGGTATGATTAAAAAGCGAAGAGAGGCCAGGTGCGGTGGCTCAAGCCTGTAATCCCAGCACTTTGGGAGGCCGAGGCTGGTCGATCACGAGGTCAGGAGTTCAAGACCAGTCTGGACAAGATGGCAAAACTCTGTTTCTACTAAAATACAAAAATTAGCCAGGTGTGATGGCAGGCGCTTGTAATCCCAGCTACTTGGGAGGCTGAGGCAGAGAATTTCTTGAACCCAGGAGGTGGAGGTTGCAGTGAGCCAAGATCACACCACAGCACTCCAGCCCGGGCAACAGAGCAAAACTCTATCTCAAAAAAAAAAAAAAAAAAAAAGCTAAGAGATTCAAATAAAAATCTAAGAAATATTTAATAATCTGAAAGAAGGCAGGAAAGGGAAAATGAAGAAATGAAAACTGAGATGAGAAGTAGAAAATTAATAAAACAGTAGACTGAACCCAACCCTATCAATAATTACATTAAATATAAATTGACTAAACTCTCCAGTGAAGAAACAAAAATTGTCAGAATAGATTAAAAAGCAGACGTGACCACCTGCTGACTACAAAGAAGTACTCTAAATATGAAGATACACTTTGAGTATAAAATAAAAATTAGATAAAATATAGATATTTACATTAATAGAATTATAGTCCAGAAATAGAACCACACATATATGGCTGATTGATTTTTCAACGAAGTTGCCAAAATAATTCAATGGGAAAATGAAATCAACAAACTGCTGGAAAATCTGGATGTCCATATGGGAACAAAAAGACAAAAAGAACATCTACTCTTACCTCACATAACATGGAAAATTAACTGAAATGTATGACAAACCTAAAGATAAGCTAAAACTGCAAAAGTACTGGAAAATAAAATAGGTGCAAATCTTCCCCAACTTGACATAGGCAAACATTTCTTAGAATAAGACACAAAAATAATGAATCATGAGAGAAAAAAATTTATGAATTAGATTTCATCAACATGAAATATTTTCTCTTTGAAAGACACTATTAAGAAAATGAAAAGACAGGCCACAGTATGGGAGAAATTACTCTGTCATGTGTTTGACAAAGGACTGACTGGTATTTAGAATAGATAAAGACCTCAACTCAGCAATAAGAAAACACCTCAATAACATTTTATAAAAGATATTGAGTACATGAAAAAGCTCAACTTTATTAGTCATTAGATACCACTATAACCATTAGAAAGGGTGAAATGGAAAAGACTGACAGAGCAAGTGTTGGGAAAGCAGAATTAACTGGAACTCAAACACAGCTGGCAGGAATGTAAAATTGTACAATTACTTTGAAAAACAATATGGAACTTTCTTAAGGTAAACATATGCCTATCATGTAATCTAGTTATTCTACTCCTAGGTACATGCCCAAAATAAACGGAAACATATGACCATATAAAAACTTCTACACAAATGTTCATAGCAATGTTATTCACTATAACTCCAAACTGAAAACAACCTGAATGCCCATCAGCCAGTGAACGGATTAAAAAGTGTATTTTATTCATATATGGAATAGTATTCCCCAATAATACTAAACTATATTGAATAATATTCAGCAAAAGGAATGAATTACTCATATATAAAACAATAGGGATAAATCTGAAAATCATTAGACTAAATGAAAGAAACGAGACACAAAAGAATACATGCTATATGATTCTGTTTATATAAAATACAACTACTATGTAGTGATAAAAAGCAGATCAGTGTTTGCCTGCAGCCAAGGGCAGGTGGAACAATGGACTGTAAAGGAAATGAAGAATTTGGCGGCGGGGGGGCGGTTCCTAGAAATGTTCTGTGTTTTTTTTTGTTAAGGTGGTGATTTCACAGATATATATAACTATTAGAACTCATTAAATTGTGCCTTTTAAATATTTAAATATTTAAAAAATTTATTATACCTAAATTATTCATCAATAAATTTTATAAGAAAAATATAGGAAAATCTTTTTTGTATAATTCTTCATAGTTGAAATCTATTTCTCCCCCAATAACAACCCTAATTCAACGGTACTGGTTCAGCCTTCTGAAACCACACCTATACAAGCATAAGCAAAGAATATTTATTCTACTACAACAGTCCCTTAAATATTTGAAAAGGGCCAATTTTTTTTAGCCTTTTCTTCTCTGTATTATATAATACCCTTCCTCAATCCCCCAGTTTTTTTTTTTTTAACATATTGTGTAAGTTCTAGGCTTTTTAACTTTCCTATTTTCCCACCTTTGAAAACACTTTATTGTCAATATTCCTTATAAACCAAATGCAAAACTCCAAGTGCTATCTGCTATGTCTTGTTCAATGGGAAGATTATGGCTTGTGGAAAGAGTAGGAGACCGGGTATACAGAAATTTGAGTTTGCTGGCTCTGCCAATGAGAGGTTTTTTTTTTTTTCTGTTTTTTTTTTTTTTTTTTTTAAATCTTAAGCAAAGCAATAACTATATTTCTCAGTATCATGAGGGAGTTGGAATTATTTATTTAACCTAAGATTTTATTCATTTTTGTATCCAGAAATGAAAGTATAGGTAAGAATCTTCTGAGAAACTTTCTCAATTAAGAAATACAAATCAACTGAGACATTCTGATCACAAGTTACTGAGGTCTAAAAATTTTTTTTTGTTTAGATGCTAGGGTAATAATAGAAAATTAAAAAAAATTTTGGTATGATTTGAAAAGAATCATTTAGCTTTGCATTTAATTTGTATCCATTTTTCTATTTGCATATGTATCATTAGCCCCTAATTTCTGATGTTGGAGATTTTCCAGCTATGTGCTTTAAACTGATAAAAACAAATACTGCACTTGATCTTAGCCAAAAGGCTGAGGAGTGATGCAGTCATGTGCTTTCAGACCCTGCAGGTTTGTGACTTGCTACAAAATCTCCATGAGTTCAAAAAATTCAAAACATATGGCAGCTCAGATGTTAGCCTGGGGAAAATAAAATATTAAAAAATTTGGAACTGCTTAGAGGATGCTTTGCTATATATATTTTAATGTGATTTGTGTATATGAATATGTTTGGAAAGATGTCCCTTGGGAATGAAGTTGAAAGAAAAACTCTTTATGCTTTAAGTCCACTCTGGATAGCAGTAGATATTACATATAAAATGAGAATTTGTTCAAAGCCAGGTATTTAAAAAATATACTTCTTCTGATAGTAATGTTTAAGTAACAACAAAAATCAGTGTTAACTGCTGTTCAAGGGAAATGGTGTGGTTTGTAGAAAGAGCTGGAGATCACATATAGGGGAATTCAGGCAACATCACCATATTCGATATCAAATATTCATGTCTAGGATACTTCCTAATTTGGGGAAAATATCAGCTAAATCATATGAATGGTACTTTTATCCAGAAAAAAGAAAAATATGTTTAAACTCCCCAGTATCATACCTTATAGCCTACAAAATAACTTATTTTGTCAAAACTTCCCCCAAATGACTTGTGATACAAACCATCCTGCTGGAAAAAGAAGCTTCCTACTACTTGAGTGAGCTACTTGTTCATTCCTAATGTGTGGATGGAATAGACAGTCGGAGCACAGGTTGCAGAAATTGGCAGGACTCCTTTTCAGAGCTAATGTTGTCATTTTTTTTCAGGGTAGCAAATTTTATATTTTCTGTTAATTAAGAAACACATAAAACAGGTGAATAAAGATAAAGTTCCTAATGTTCAATGACACCTTACAATTTGATAGCTCTTTTACTTCACAGGTATCTGAAAGATGTCCAATATACATTAACTCATTTTACTTTTATATTAATCACTCTCTTATCTTACTCGTTGTTTTCTGGGCTTATGAGGTTTTAATTCCCACTCAGTCTCCATGTCTTTTCTTAAATCCTCAACCTTCACCTTTTGAGTTGTGTTTCTGGGCAGAACGCTTTCACTGGGACTTGCTTTAACCCACACTACTCCATTTACTAGTGGAAGGATAATGTTCTAAAACATCTAATATATATATCTAGTCTGTTCTCCATGTGCTTGGTTTCGTGCCATTGTCCTTCCCTCCCCATAACACACGCATGCAAGGCGCCTACCCTCAGCCACTCATTCAGACATGCGCACACACCATTTTTATGAATTCTCAGAAATTTTCCCCATCCATTAAATGAGCAAATGCTTTTAAACTGTAGAGTGCTACTAAATTTTTTTGTGACACTGATATTTCATAGGCCACTAATCTGAGTTAGATAAAGCAAAATAACAATGCAGATAACTCATTTCCTACCAAAAACCATGAAGCATTATTACTCTGAGAACATGCCCCAGTTGTTGGAATCCTAGATTCTCTGACACTCCCTAACCAATAGTCCCTCTGGTTTCCCAGCTGACAACTAGGAGAAGGGACTTGACAAACTTTCCTGGTTTTAGCAATCAGTTCAATTAACCATCATAATTGCAAGTACTTTTCATAAACCAGGCTTACATTCCTGGTTGATTTCATAGCTCCTAGTTCTAGAGCTGCCCCTGCAGCCATGGTGACAGTTCTGCTGCCTGCTTCACTGCCTCTACCCTGGCAACATGTTGTTCTGAGGCTAGCAGATCTCGCCCAAGGCAGGATTCTCAATTTTGGAAGGCTTAGTGGGGCCAGGCCCAGGGAATGGTCTGTGAGTATTGCTTAAGCCGCCTCTCCTCCACAGCCTGGTCCCTGCAGTTTCTCTTGCTGTGTCTTGCTCCATCTGTTGCTCCCTGGATGCGAATGTGCCTCCCCTAGGGCGCTGGGCACTGGGCTGAGAGGGTCCTAACTTCACCACTCATTCCCTACTGAAGAGTTACTCTATTCCTTTTGCACTTCAGCATCTCCCTCTCCCTCCAGAAAGCTATTTCATGTTCTCAGGACTGGTGGAAGCCATGAGCAGCCAGAAGTTCTAGAGAAAATGTTCAAATTTATCCACTTTTCCTTCTCTAGTGATTATTGGTGGTGGCAGCTGTTGTGTAAAAACTGATGTGTCTATTTCCCTTTGTAGTGGCTTCAGACTTCGGGTAGACATGTATACAGCACTCTCAACTTTGTTCCAAGGATCACTTGAGATGCTAAAATATATGCTATTATATGTACTGTGCATTCTCTATGCTTTGACAAATTTAAACATGGGATAACCCATGCTTACATGCATCCTAACTCAACATATATCACAAATGAATAATCATCTGCCAGTTGTGATAGCATCTCTTCCCTCTCCCCGTTTCCTGGAAAGGATTCCAGACAAATGCATTATTTCTGCTTCTACACAGTGTTTCTTATTTCTTGTTCTGTCTACACATCAATTTGTTCAGTATCTTAACTGGTTATTTGTACCATTGCAATATCTCTTGATTAACTACAAAATTATATCACCTGTAGAAACTATCTTATTTCTGGACAAAATATATATAATAATAATGAATCTTTGATCATATGGCTGCAAGATCCTGCCAATTACTTTTTGGCCTGAGACCAAAAACAAAACAAAACATAACAAAAATGCTTTTTTAAAAGTATGTTTTCTACTCTGACTTCTGACATTTAAATATCTTTTAAAGATATCTGCCAGTGGCTTCTGAAAGTTCCTTTAAATAACCTTTTTGAAGATAAAATATGTTGCATGTTTCATTAATACAATTTTATATAAGATTCTGGATGCCAGATTCTTAATTATAATGCTCAGGTAAAGTCTACTCCAGACACCAACCACCTGAAGGAATATGTTAATTCTTATTTATACAGGGACTTTATAACAATGGCAAAAGAATTTGCTAAGAATGACTAAACCTAGTATGCTCAATGTGAAGTATCTATAGTTCGCCTCACAAACCTGAATACAACTAACCATAAAATACACATACACTGGTTATGAGTCCCCACATACTTCTCCTGAAGAAACTGGCATTTATTTTTACTTAGGAAATAATCTATGCTGGTGCAGAATAATTCCCTTTGTCCTCAAGTTTATGTGCTGGGACGTTTGCTTCCTAGTTCAGGGTTTGTGTTAACACATTTTAGAATCTACTTATACAGTCAAGTACAAAGAACAGCCATTGAATGCTGAATCTTTCTTAACTGATTTCTATGGAAAGCTTATGTTCTTTGTAATACACCTTAGCTGGCTGTGGTTCTATGGTGCATTAATTCTAGGCCTAATTGGAACACCCTGTCTGGCAGTTCTATTAGGATCAACATTCTTGACTTTGGAGAGCAGAAGATATTTTAAATTCACTTTGGTGGGAAGAGTCAATTTCTGCCTGAGAAGAGAAAAAAACAGATTTTCTGAAATATGAGTATAGGATCTTATACAAGACCATTAAACACTCTCCTTAGCCATTTGGAACTCAAGGAATTGCTTTCTAATTAATTTATGTCATTATGTTCTCGGTTACATAGATACTTGCTAAATCTTTCCTAAAGAAAAATTATCCTGGCGAGGCATGGTGTCTCACATCTGTAATCTGAGCACTTTGGGTGGCCAAGGTGGGCAGATTGCTTGAGACAACAAGTTTGAGACCAGCCTGGGTAACATAACAAGACCTCATCTCTACAAAAAATAAAAATAATTAAAAAAAAATTAGCAGGGTGTTGTGTGGTGATATGTACCTGTGGTCCCAGCTACTTGGGAGGCTAAGGCAAGAGGATTGCTTGAGTCCAGGACGTTGAGGTTACAGTGAGCCATGAGGTTACAGTGAGCCATCACATAATTGCCTTCCAGCTTGGGCAACAGAGCAAGACCCTGTAGAAAGAAAGAAAGAAAGAAAGAAAGAGAGAAAGAGAGAAAGAGAGAAAGAAAGAGAGAAGGAGAGAAGGAGAGGAAGGGAAGAAGGGAGAAAGGGAGGAAGGGAGGAAGGGAGGATTGGAGAAAAGAGAAAGAGAGAAAGAAAAGAGAAAGTGAAAGAAAAAGAGAAACTGAAAGAAAAAGAAAAGAAAGAAAGAAAGCAAAGAAAGAATGGACAAATTTTTTTTTGGTTTGTGCTTAATTCAGTCTTCCTTTTGTTATTTAAGTATCTACTGAATTGGGCCTAACTCCCTAAACTTTTCTTTCCTCTTGAGAATCCCATCATATCAAACTACTTTTATTTCCTTTTTTCTTTTTTTTTCTCAGAAATTAATTTTGTAATTCTCAGTTTCTTCCCAAATGATATCTTCACTGTTTCTTGTTCAAATCTGACAATAAAAAACACAACACATTTCTGGCTGTCACTTGCAGAAAAATAGTCTTGAAACCTCAACATTTCTTGGTTCCTGCTTCTCTAGAGCCGTCAACACTAATTTTTCTTTTTCTTTCTTGCTTTTTTAGATACAGGATCTTGCTATCTATTGCCCCAGTTGGAGTGCAGTGGTGGGATCACAGCTCACTGCAGCCTGGAATTCCTTGGTTCAAGCCATTCTCCTGCCTCAGCCTGCCAAGCAGCCAGGACTATAGGCACACACCATCACGCCTGATTAGTTTTTAAAATTTTGGTAGGGACGAAGTCTCGCTGTGTTGCCCAGGCTGAGACTAATTTTTCAATATTAATTCCTACTGACTAATCAGAGTGTAAAAGATGTGGACATTACAAAGTAAAGAAAATTTTGGTTATGTTGGATATATCAGCCTGAACTCATGGCACTGGCTGTAATAGCATTATCATATGTCCCAGCAATTCCACTCCTAGATACATATCCAAAGGAATTGAAAGTGGGGACTTGAACAGAGATATCTACACACGAATGTTCATAGAAGCATTATTCACAATAGCCAAAAGGTGGAAATGTGGAAACAATTCAAATGTCCATTAGCCAGGATTACAAATGGATAAACAAAATGTGGTATATACATACAATGGAATATTATTGAGCCTTAAAAAGGGGTAAAATTCTGATCCATGCTACAACACGGATGAACCTTGAGAACATTGTGCTAAGTGAATAATCCAGAAACAGAAGAACAAATATTGTATGATTCCACTTATATGAAGTACTTAGGATAGGTAAACTCAGAATTAGAAAGTAGAATAGAGGCTACCAGAAATTAAGGAAAGGGGAAAAGGAGGAGTTCCTGTTTAATGGGCAGAAATTTCATTTCTTTCTTTTTTTTTTTTTTAATTATACTTTAAGTTCTGTGGTACACGTGCACAATGTACAGGTTTGTTACATAGATATACATGTGCCATGTTGGTTTGCTGCACCCATCAACTCGTCATTTACTTTAGGTATTTCTCCCAACGCTATCCCTCCCCCAGCCCCCCACCCCCCAACAGGCCCCAGTGTGTGATGTTCCCCTCCCTGAATGGGCACAAATTTCTTATTGGGGATAATGAAAAAGTTCCGGGTATGGATAAGGGTGGTGGTTATACAACATTGTGAGTGTATTTAATGTCCCTGAATTATACACTTATATATGGTTAAAATTGTAAATATTATTCAGGTTTTACCACAATGAAAGAAAGGAAGAAAGCGCGCCTTCTAGTGGAAGCTGGGTGCAGAGAGAGCTCTGTATTCTTGGCTGCAGCTGTCTAGAATGGAGACTGTCTCGCTAAGCTGGGACTTGGGAGTCTTGGATAAAATACCACAGACCCTTGCCTTTCTTACCAATTTTTTATATCTCTTATCTGAAGAGATGTTTCTTCTTTTTCTATTTGCCCTTAGGATCATTTCCAGAAGGTCTGCGTCATTTTTCGAGAATTTTCACCAGTTTCACTGAGAAGTGTTAGCAGAGCTCTTTACGCTGTCATGCCAGAAGTTGATTGGGAAGACTATATTTCAAATGTTAGTTATGTTATTCAATTTGGAGGATTGCTTATAACGTTGTTGCACTGGTTGTAAAACTAAATCTTTAGGATTAAAATGTTTTCTTGAGAAACGTGGCAATATTACTAAAAACCATGGCAATCTCTCCCCCCAAAATGGGATTTTTAGTAACTTTATCACTGTCCTGAGGCTTCCTTTTAAAAACTGAAGCTTTGACATTTTTTATTACATTATTTTAAGAGAAAGGTAAGGCTCTATAGATTCCCCATGCATTCTTGAATAAATGAGTGAATGAATGAATGAATGTTTTTGTTTATGAACATGGTGGCCATTTGCTACTGTGTGCTTTGACAGTAAGACTCCCCCTGTACCTGCTTGTTACTGAATTCTACAATTCTATCACTCAAACCCTATCTTAGTTCAAGCTGCTATAACAAATTACCATAGACTGGGTGGCTTAAACAACAAACATTTTTCACAATTTTGGTGCCTGAGAAGTCCGAGATCACAGTGCAGGCAGATCCGGTATTTGGCGAGGGCCTCCTTCCTTGCTTGCAGATACCGTCCTCCTGTATCCTCACATGGCAGAAAAAGAGCGAGCTAACTCTCTGGCCTCTTAAAAGGGCACTAATCCTACTCATGAAGGCTCTACCCTTGTGAGTTAATTACCTCACAAAAGTCCCACCTCCAAATACCATCACATCGGGGGTTAGAATTCAACATATGAATTTCAACACACTGGGGGGTTCACTATAGCAAATGCATGGTTTTGTTATTTTCCTCTATGCAGCCTATAGAAAGTAACTTTCCTCTCCAGCATTTTTGAGAGGAATGATAATTCAACCTTTCTATTAAGAATAGTTTATGCAGTCAAAATGTTATTTTCTCCAAGAGACAAAGACTTGATATTTTATCAGTATCCAAATAACTGGCCTATCTAACTACTGGAATAATTTTACATCTCAGCGAAGGTGAAAGAAATTAATATTCATGAGCATTTACTGTGTGGTAGGACTATTGCAAATATTATTTTATTTTACCCTTGCAGCAGTATCTAGGAGTTAGAGCTTATTAGTATCATTGAAGATGAAGAATTAAGACTTAAAGGATGGGTCTTTTCCAAGGTCATACAGCTAATTAACAGTAGAGCTGCAAGGAAAAAAGAGAACAGGAATAGGGCAGTCAGACAGCAGTAGGTTGGCCCTAGATGTCACAGGTGGGGGTTTCCAAAGGAAGGATAAATGTCTCTGCAAGAAAAGCATAATTGATTCGTTGCTATTTTATCATCTACAAAACATTCCCTGCCAAATCTTCAGACGACAATTCTAAAGAAACTTAAAAGGATAACTTATAGTTTGTTCATGTTTAAAGTCTAAGAACACATTATTGCCGTGTTTTTATAAATTCATGTTGACTAAACATATTTAAAGATCATTGTGTTTTAGAACATTTATTTCTGAAATTTAACTTTATTTCTGAATCAAGTTCCTCAGTAATACGGACCTCATGAGTGCCATTATTATATTTTATAAATAATATAGGTAAAACAATTTCCAGGTACGGAGAGACTGGAAGTCCCAGAGCTAAGGCCTAGCTAATTTTTATGAGAAAGGCAGGTTGGGGTGTGTTTGTGTAGTTGTTGTACCCTTAGGGAAAGGGTACCACTTAGTAGACCCTTAGAACCCAGGATTAGGAGCTGTATTTAACGAGAATAGACACAGTAACCTGCAAGAGATATATTCAAAACAGTTACAAACTTTTGGAGAAAAAAAGGTAGGAAGGGAGACGTTGGGGGCTCGGGCGATCCATTGCTTGGAGATCGGCTTAGCCAGGCTCGGGGCGGGAGGGTCCTCCGAGGGGCTGATGAATCGGCGCTCGACTGGCCTAGGAGCTGCCCGCAGGGAGTCCTGTGAGGACTGGGCCGGACGCCCGCGGAAAAGGTGGGGCGCGGGGCCCGACGCCCGCGGAGAAGTGGGGACCCTGCCGAGCCGTCCGGGCAGCGGTCGATCTCTAGAGCCATCTGCCGGGCAGGCAGCTGACGGGCGCGGCGAGTTGTTGGTCACCAGTCGACTCCAGGCCGCGGGCCGGCGCCAGGAGCCTCAGCCGCGTTTCCAGTCAGAAAGCGGTGAGGCTTGAGGCCCGCTCGCGCGCAGAACTGGCCCAGTTCCCCGCGGGGTGGGACTGACTGTGCTTCCGGCCCGTCCCTAGAGTCGGCTGATTGGTGTCTTGTGTTCTGGTGTGTGGCGCCCCCTGAGCGAGCTCTGAGGGGACGTACCCACCTGTCTGATCCGCCGGTTTCACAGCGGTGGTAGGAAGCGGGAAACTGGGGGTGGAGTGACGCGCCCCTGTGTCTCGTTCTTGCGCCACTCTCCAGGCCCTAAGGCCTCTGCCTTGAATTGAGGATAGTCTCCTTAGGAAATCCACAGAGCTGTTACTTTGCTGTAGGTGCTGATTCGGTTCCCAGCCGGACCCTTCCAGCCCCGTTGGTGCCTGGGGAGAGGGGGTGACATCTGGGGCTCCGACAATTGTATGGTCCTTTCCCAGGCCGGGCCTCGGAGTAATTTGTTCCCGTTGATTTTTCCTTCTTTGTCAAATTCTCTGCAGTTATTTGTGACGGTCGGTTATTCCTGTAAATGTTGGTCCCAACTTCTTCCGTAACTCACAAACATTTCTAGCAAATCAATAATTTGTATCTGAGTTTCTGTACGTTTAAAATAAGGAGTATATTTCTGAGTAAAAATAGTAAGAAATAAGTAATAGGCCCGCAATTTTAGACAATAAGTTTATCCAATATACTATACACTAATTGTATGCAGTACAATAATTTTATACGATAATTGTATACAATGCAATAATTTTATACAATAATTGTATACAATAATTTTATACAATAATTGTATACAATAATTTTATACAATAAGTAAAATTACAGAAGACAAAATGGTGAATTGTTAATATAACTAGAGATTAATTGTATCTAGTTGTATTAATATTTAAGTAGAGATTGTCAATATAATTAGAGAAGGTGCAGGTCTGCACTGCTAATTATGTAGTCTCAAAAAGTATTTTAACAGTGATTATAGCAGAGCAGACACTTAAAAATAAAACTACCTGGGATATTGTTTATTGTGTTTGGCAATCTAATTTTGCGCCACCTGCTGAAACTAAAACTTTAATAATGAATAATGGGAACTTAGAAAATCTGAATCTAAACCTAGAACTTTAATTAATTTAAAATAGCATCCCCTCACATCACAAACTGATACTAAACTGTAGCAAGGTCCCTTTTAGTACCTGTGTTTGTTTTTTAAAAAAAGATTTATTTACATAACGAAAGTGCTAAATTCATCATCTTTTAGAACCTTCATGATTTTATTTACATAAATCCTGAATTAGAAAAAAATTTGACATTTTTCAGATTGGACAAATTTTAAGTTTCTAAGTTAACAGAAAATTATTTTTATTTAACATTATTTTTATAAACTGGTTATTGCTAATGCATTTATTCCACAATAAATTTGTATGGACCATTTACTGTGTGCCAGGCACTATTCTGTTATTGGAACACATTAGTGAGCAAAAAGTCCATGCTTGCTCTAAAGGAAGAAACATAATAAACAACTAAGCATATACTATAATGTTAGTTATCAATTCATGCTATGAAGAAAAATAATGCAGGATGAGGAGGATGCAGTTTTAGATACGGGGTGTTTTTTTCCATAGGAGTGTATAAGAACTAAAATATGTACATGATATTTTTATTCTGAACCCCAAACAAGTTATATTCTTGTATGCTAGAACTAGAAATCAAAAATTCTTTTTGAAAATATATGCTGTTTGTATAGGAGGTTTTTGTTAGTTTTTTGCAACACTTTTCTTCCCAAATGTTTTAAATTTGTAGTTTTGTTGTCTATTTGTAGTTGCTTTGGGAAGAAAGTATTCAAGTGTGTAAATGTTAGCCTTAAGATTTTCGACTTAAATTCTGAGGTAGCAAAGCCATATGAAAGTGGCCTGGTGAGGTTTATTTTAGAAAAAGTTTCTTTTGTTTGAACGTAGTTTTCCTAAAACTAGAAAGGAAACATTTTATTTGTTACTTTTTGGGCACTATAAAAACGTGATTAACATTTTCATTTATACTTTTTCAGATAATTGTTTTCAAGTTCTGAAATTGTTTACTTAAAGCTGTTAAAGACTTCGCATATTTCTGAATGACTCCCTCTACCTCCTGCCCTATTATCCTAGGCTTCTATTTTGCTTATAAATTGTTTTAGACATTTGTAGAACCACACTAATTTGTTTCATTTTTACACTTGTTTTTGTTGGTAACTGATTAATAGATAGAGAAAAATGAAGAGGGCAATTATATTAAACAGATGGAAGGGGGAAGAACCCAATAACGAAAACAGCGAATAACCCCACGATATTCTATATCAGTAAGAACAGCCCTAAAGTATGTATATAGGTTTAATTCTCATACAGTAGCATTTGTCAAGCAGTGTATGTGGAAACATTCTCCCTTCCCCACATCACTCCGACTTGTATCTCATCCCCACATCAAGGAGGATTCAAAATTGGAGAGACATAATCTGACTTGGTAATGCGTATTTCTTCACTAGATGGCATTAATACAATTTCTTCGATTGTAGTTTCTGTCTTGAGGACAAATTTACAATGTATTAACTAAAACAGAAGAAACAGAAATGTGATTTATGTTTTGCAATTCATCTGATTTTATGGTTTGCCATATAGAATGTTCTTTGATGTTTAAGAATTTAGAAAAAAATGGGATATGCAGGGAAAAATAATTCTAATGGGAGCTATGTATGTATCTAGAGATTAGTTTTTTTTTTTTAAATCACATTTGCATCTTTGTTCAGCCCCAGATTTTTGTTATGTTCCAAGGTGGCCATTGCTGAATGTTTTTATCCTTTGTGTTTAGATAATATCTCTGAGTGCAAAAATTATCTTTTAAAAAAGAATGTAAACATATGTAGTATATGCATTATGTAATATGATTGTAAATATGCATATGTATGTTAAACTTGTAATTTTTTAATTTTGAAAAAGTTCAAACATATGAAAAAATATTATAATGAACCCCATGTACCTATTACATAGCTTTTGCTGTGATCAACTCATTGTCAATATTATTTCAATAATCCTTCATCTCTCCCCTTTATTTTGAAGCAATCCCTGCATATGTACATAGTATATTGTTAGAGGTGCACACATTCACAATAAAATGTGCTGTCCTAACTCAAAAATAAAGGTGTGAACAAAATATTAAGAGCCCAAGAAGCCTGATTAATTCTGCCTTGAGGAAGAAGACAAATTCAGAAAAGCCTTTGAAGAAGAAATGACATTTGACCTATACCTTGAAGGATGGGAGGAATTTGCCAGTTTGAGAATGGAAGAAAACACGTTCCAAGCATTGGAGCACTATGAAGAGAAGGGAGCAAGTTTGAATCTATGAATGAGTGGAAAACAGAGAATAATGTATTTGAATGTTGAAGTGCTTCGAAGGAAGCTGCAGATGATGAAGCTGGAAGGATAGTCTTTGGTTATATTTTACAGGAGACTGTGGAAAATTAATGATTATAGTTTATACAGAAATATTTTTCTACATCTTTATAAACTACTTTTTCCATATTTTGTAGATTTATGACAAAGTCCAGTTTTCAACAATGCTGAAATCAAATGATTGCTTGTTTTCTTTGGATAATTTGTTTTTTGAAAAACCAGATGAAGTTGAAAAGTAAGTCTCCCTTAAAGATTGATAACACAGTGTATTACTTTAGGGTTTTTTGAATTTGGGTGAGTTTTAGTTTTCTCTCTGGTAAATATACAAATAAAAATGAGGAATCAACAGAATGATATTTCAGTTACATATTTGGTAAACATGGAATTCTCTTACCAGTAGTATAGGGGAGTGACTGAAGTTTAACATCTTAAATGTTATGATTTAAAAAGTAGAATAGATTTGGGCCTGGCGTAGTGGCTCATGCCTGTAATCCCAGCACTTTGGGAGGCTGAGGCGGGTGGATCACCTGAAGTCAGGAGTTCGAGACAAGCGTAGCCAACATGGTGAAACCCTGTCTCTACTAAAAGTACCAAAAAAGTAGCCGTGCCTGGTGGCGTATGCCTCTAATTCCAGCTACTTGGGAGGCTGAGACATGAGAATCGCTTGAAGCCAGAGGCAGAGGTTGGAGTGAGCCAAGATGGTGCCACTGCACTCCAGCCTGAGCAACAGAGTGAAACTCAAGAATCGATTATTGCCTTTTTGGTTGCATTTATTTGCATTTCTGGTTTGTTCGAATTATTTTTGTCCAAGCTAAAAATGAGAAATAATGCTCAAAGAGTAGCTCAGGACAAGGAATGACATCACCATTTGGAAACAATGAACAGTATGCCGAAGGCAAAGTACGATAAGCACATTAAGTGCTGGCAGGAAGTAGGGGTGGGAATAAAGATGTGAGACCAAAGAAAACAAGACTGGAGAGTAGGTAGTATGTTAAATACTGGCTTTTATGGATTTTCATGTGCATTGTTCAATTTTGAATTTTCTATGTATTTTTAGTGTATTGTACTATTTTAGTGAGGTACATTTATTGCCTCATTATTTTACTTGTTCATTCAAATATTGATTGAAAGTTGAAAGGGTTATAAAAAGGATGAAACAGACTTTTACTTACAAAATACTTAAAATCTAGTTGAGATTAAACACACAAATGGAAAGGCATTAATAAATAATATGACCATGTAAATAACCATCTATACTGGGACACTTTTGAGAGTGAAAGAGCACATCCAACTGGGGCGACATGTGTTAATCAGGACTGGCCAATGCAAATTTTGTAACATGGTTGTTTTTCTGAAAATATAGTCAAAAATATGTGCGAAGCAAATGAGAAGCATGTGTTCATGCAACGAAATTTCAGACTTGGAAGGAAGGTTGTCTTGCTCTACACAGTCAGGTCAGGCTTTTTGGGTAGTAGGGGGAAACTGTAGGAGGCTTTGAAGGATTTGGTAATTCCTATAGGAAGAGAAGAACTGGGCATTTGAAGGCAGAGTGTTAGAGCAAGAGAAAAATAATGGAGATAGGACAATTCATGGTACTTGTAAGGGATAACGTGTAGAGAAGTTGCCTGGAATAGACGATTCATGAAGGAGAAACATTGGGACGGACATAAAGTTAGAAATTCTAAGTTGAGGTTAGATGGTGATGTGTGTTAAGTGCTGGAATAAGGATTTTGGATATAATTCACTGTGGGTTAAAGGCTGTGGAATTAAATCAACAAATATTTATTGAAATTATGTAAAGGACTTTGCTAAGTACTGCTGATGTAAATGGACATAAAAATAAAACTCAGGTGTTTATAATCTAGAGGGAGTATCAAATATCGGTCAAAGCTATCCATCTACTTATCTGCCTGTTTCTCGCTATTATCTGTCTGTACATTCACACACCTCAAGGCAGACTATATACATATTATAGGTTCCTTCTATAAGAAGAAGGGAGGAGAAAATCTTTGGGAACTTAGGGAGATTTCTTGGAAAAGGTAGGATTTGAGCCAGCCTTTGAATATAAGCTCTAGTGCCTAGAATAATACCTGGCACATAGTACTTGATAAATAATTACTGAATGGATTAATGAATGCATAAAATAGTGGAACTTCTGTAGGTAGATGTCTGAGGGGGACAGGGCACAGGGGCAAGCTGAGTAAATATCTTTGAATGAGGGTGAGGAGTAACCAGGTACGGTGGCTCACACCTGTAATCTCAGCACTTTGGGAGGTTGAGGTGGGCAGATCACTTGAGTCCAGGAGTTTGAGACTAGCCTGGCCAACATGGTGAAACACCGTCTCTACTAAAAATACAAAAATTAGCTGGACATGTTGGTATATGCCTGTAATCCCAGCTACTGGGGAGGCTGAGGCATGAGAATCACTTGAACCCAGGAGGTGGAGGTTGCAGTGATCTGAGATCTCACCACTGCACTCCAACCTGGGCGGCAGAGTGAGACTCTTGTCTCAGAAGGAAAAAAAAAGTTGAGAGATAGAATGCATTATCTATTTGTTATACAACAGGGAGTTCAGTTTAGTTTGGACTATAAGGTATGTGTAGGAGGGTTAAAACTGTAAGGTGGTCTAAGGCTACTAGGAAGTTTGGCAATCTTTGAAAGCCACTGAAGGATTTTGAATGGAGTAATGAAAGCAATTCGAAATGAATATGGTAGGAACTTGTAAAATATATTAGAAAGCGTGGAGGCAGTGAGGGCAGTTAAGACAAGTTAATAAGAGCCTTGATTATTTTAATGACCATGGAAACACAAAGGAAATGATGAATTTAAGAAGCATTACAAGGAATATACAGTAAGACCTAGTATGTATCTAGATCTGCTTAGTAAAAAAGATACTGTGGTTTGGATTCTGGGTGACTGGGATGATGATGTCACCTCTGGAAAAAAGATTGGGAAATTATAAGGAAGATTTGATTTTATTAAGAGGCAGAATAGTAGAGCTATTATTCTTCTTTCTTGGATTTTCTGAAATAGTCCTTGTGTAGAAAAGAGTTAACATAGCAGCCTAAACTGCTGTTCTTGAAAAGGCCTGCTTGCAAGGTTGGCTTTGGCTAGCGTCTGAGAACTTAGATTTCAGGAAGATCCCCTCCATAACTGACAACAGTGGCTTGCTGTGTGTAAACTGTTTATACAAATAATATGGTTTATGTGAACACCTGCTTTTTTTCTGAGATTCTGGAATTTAGGTGTGTGCCAGACAGGGGATGCTTATGCTAATGTTAGTTAGTCCCCAGTAAAAACCTGGGCATTGAGTCCTTGAAGAGCTTCCCTTCTTTGGCAACATTTCACGGGTATTGTCCTAAGTCATTACTGAGATAATTAAGTGCCTCCCGCAGAGTCTGCTGGGAGAAGACTCTTAAAAGCTCATGCCTGGTTTTTCTGGAGTTTGTCCTGGTAGCCATGAGTAGGACTGTATGCTGAGTCTTATGAGTCATTTTAGGGAATTATTGAACTGGGAGTGATCTTGGGGACCCTCTGACATAGTCCTAAATTTTAAAAGATCTGGCCTGTTATTAAACAGTCTGTCAGACGTTGCCAGATAATGTGTTGTAGATTTTTTACTTGGAAAATATGGTCGGAGTAGCTATGTGCTAGGTGCTCTGAGAGACAGAAAAGTAAAAGACTGAGTCTCTCACTTTAGAGTGCGTAACATCCTAAATGACTAGATCGTAAAATCTTTGGGACTTGGTATAGACAAAATATATGATGCTCTTCTCAACTTTATTTCCTGTCACCCAACACATCTTTTTGTCCTAATGAAGAACAAGTCAACTTTGATGGGAAAGGAACCTTTAAAGCAGTATCAGTTAACATGATCACAGTTGAAAGATGAGGAGGGGTAGTTAATGATGCCAACAGGGTGGCAAAAATATCAATTACTATAGGTTATAAAGAGATTGTCAGTTTCAAATGATTTCTTGGCTTTTTCTGTAGTTTCTAGATGGTTCTGGACTGAAAATATTTAGGTTAGGACATTAATTTGTAATAATGTTATAGGAATACTCTACAACGGTCCCCAACCTTTTTGGCACGAGGGACTGAATTTGCAGACAGTTTTTCCACAGATGGTTTCAGGATGAAACTGTTCCACCTCAGATCATCAGGCATTAGATTCTCATAAGGAGCATGCAACCTAGAGCCCTCTCATGTGCAGTTCACAATAGGGCTCGCACTCCTGTGAGAATCTAATGCTGTTGCTGATCTGACAGGAGTCAGAGCTCAGGCAGTAATGCTCACTTGCCTGCTGCTCACCTCCTGCTGTGCAGCCAGGTTCCTAACAGGCCAGTATCAGTCTGCAGCCCAGGCATTGGGGATCCCAGCTCTGGAATATCAGTAATGGTGTCATTTACAATTGATGACCCATGATTAGTTGTGAGATATGTCAAGTAATTCGTTACTTGTAATAGTTAAAATGCTAAAGTTTGAGAATGATTTACTACTTTGTTTTTATATTGGAGCAGATTTAAGATTCCTGTTACTTGCATTTGAATTGGAGAAAAGGATATAGAGTTATTGCCATTATTTAGGTAGCATATCTCACACAGCGGTTTCATTAATCCTATGATACATGAGGGTAAAAGGTTGAGAACACTGCTATGTAGGGATAAATCAAAGTGCTGACAGAAAGTTAATTTATAGGATGTTTAAGAGTCTATAATTGAGTAATGTTTAATAAATACATAGCTTATCATGTTATATCTTTATTAACATATGTACTCACATTTTTATATTTTATATAGCCATCCAGATAATGAAAAGTCATTGGATTGGTTTCTCCCTCCTGCTCCATTGATTTCAGAAATTCCAGATACTCAGGAGTTAGAGGAAGAATTAGAAAGTCATAAACTGTTAGGTAAATTATCACATATTTGTTTTGAAGCCAAACCCATACAGTTCATGGCAATATTTATTTTAAAGCCCTGATTTGATTATTACACATTGTGTATGCATATATCAGAATATTGCATATGCCCCCAAAATATGTATGGTCATATTGGGTATTGATTTCAGAAATTTCAGATATTCAGGAGTTAGAGGAAGAATTAGAAAGTCTTGGTGGCCGAGGTGGGCAGATCACGAGGTCAGGAGTTTGAGACCAGCCTAGCCAATATGGTGAAACCCCATCTCTACTAAAAGTACACACACACAAAAAAAACCCTAGCTGGGCATGGTGGTGTGTGCCTATAGTCCCAGCTACTCAGAAGGCTGAAGCAGGAGAATGGCTTGAACCCAGGAGGCAGAGGTTGCAGTGAGCTGAGTTTGTGCCACTGCAGTCTATCCTGGGCAATAGAGGGAGACTCCGTCTCAAAAAAAAAAAAAAAAAAGAAAGTAATAAACTGTTGGGTAAATTATCACTTATTTGTTATGAAGCCAAACCCATACAGTTCATGGCAATATTTTTTTTTAAACTCTGATTTGATCAATACACATTGTGTGTGCATGTATCAAAATATCAGATATCCCCCCAAATATGTGTACTTATTATGCAAACAATGAAAATGTCTTTATTTTAATGAAATAAAATGAAAATCGGATCCTTCTTTTATTAAAAAGAGTGCTCACCAAGCTGGTGAGCTACAGGTCCCAGCTACTTAGGAAACTGTGAATAGCCACTGCACCCCAGCCTGGGCAACATAGTGAGACCCTATCTCTAAATAAATAAATAAACAGATCCCCCTTATCTCTAAATACATACATACCCCCAAAAACAAAATAGTGCCCACCAAATCTTAAAATTTAAAACATTTTTCTTCTCTATGCATGTAATACACATACATATGCATACATAAATGCACACAATACACTATTACACACACATTTTGATTTTTGTTTTATGAATGTTTTTTCTGTGACTATTAAAACTCCTATCACTGCTGTTCAGTTTGCCTTGCCTTTTACTAAAGGTAAGATCGCCTGATAACCAGATCCCAGAAATATTGAGTGAAAAAAGGGAGATGCAGAAGGTTAAATATAGTGTGATACCATTTTTAGAAAGCTCAAAAACAAGCACATTCAAACAATGTATGTGACATAATGTAATATTACTAAAATTTTAATTTTTAAATTGGGTTGTATGTTCATGCACATACATTTTATTATTAAGCTTCATAATTTACGTATATGTTATATATATACTTACATCAAATAATATATAGCATAGAGTACAATGTAGATACATAGATGCTAAAGCAAATTTAAGTTCTAGTAAGACGTCCAAATTCCCCCTAAACTTCCCTAAAAATTCTTGTAAAGCCTCTAAAGAAACCTTTAAAATTCTGTCACTCTGATGAAAACATTCCTTTATTTTAATTTTAGAAGCAAGATTACAAACTTAAAAGCATTAGATACGTTAATAATGAATTGTGTTTGGTAACATTGTATATAATTGGTCATTGTATTTCTGTGTGTAAATCATTTATATAAATTGTAAATCTTCATAATTGTATAATTGTATAATTTGTTATGGGTCAGAAAGAAATTAAACCTATTTTATAATGCAGGTGCCATATAAACTTCAAATTTAATTCAGTAATTCCATATTAATTTCTGAGTGTCTTTTAATGATGTAATATACCATAAGTGTAACAATCACCTGTATTTTAAAACTGTATATGGTATTACAGATTATCTTATTATTAGTGCTTTGCTTTTGGCTTTCATATTTAACTCGGAATTTTTATTAAAGATTTTCATCATCATTTTGAAAGTTTTCTTTAATGGAGAACGCGTAATAATTAATATATTCCTTTTTTGTAGGTCAGGAAAAGAGGCCAAATATGTTAACATCAAATTTAAAGATAACTAATGAAGGCACGAATTATATTTCACCAACACAAAAATTCCAATTTGCCTTTCCTTCTGATAAATATGAACAGGATGATCTAAATTTAGAAGGGGTAGGTAAAAATGACTTATCACATGTTGCTGGCAAGCTGACATATGGTTCTCAGAAGTATAAAAATCACATTGGCACTGAGATAGCACCTGAGAGGAGTGTTCCTGATGATACAAAATTAGTTAATTTTGCAGAAGATAAAGGAGAGAACACATCAGTGTTCCGGAAAAGGTAATTATTATAATTAAATGAAATAATATTCTGTGAATAAATTTGAATATTTGTACGTCTAAAAGTATTAAATATGGTAGAATGTGAATGAGAAAAACAGCAAAATTCTATCTCCTAAATAATTCCTTACTTTCTGCATTCCTGGTGTCATAGTCCTTGTCCTACACATAAAAATAACCATAGTTGTAATATTTAACTATCTACTACAAATAGTACCACAACAGTCCAGGTGGGACACAGGAATCTTCATTTTGAACAAATTTTCTAGATGATTATTATGCACACAAAAGTTTGAGGCCCATTTTCCTAATGCCTGGGGTTTTAAACAGAGGAGTGAAATTAGATTTTCTTTTCTTTAAGGGTTCATTTTGACCCCAGTATGGAGCATAAATTATAATAGAAGGGAGTTAAAATAAATTGTGAAGGTCTACTAGAAAGACTGTCTTATTAGTCTAGATGGGAGAAAATGGTAGCCAGACCTAGGACAGTGGTATCAGGAATGGAGACAATCCAGAATTATTTAGGAGATACAATCCCACAGGACTTAAGTGATTATTGGATATGAGATCTGACTCCTAGGTTTTCGGTTTGAGCCAGAATGATGAAGATTGGTAGTGCCTTTTTTTGATTTAAAGAACTATAAAGTTAGAACAGGTTCGGGGGAAGGTGATGAGTACAGATATGGCCATGTTGATTTTAGATATTTATAATTAGTCCAGATATTCAATTGGGTATATGGATTCAAGATACAGAAGAAGTTTAGTTGATTGTTTTTGTTTTCTCTGACATAGGAGATGTGGTTATCTGTGGAGTTTGAGGGGAAAAGTGAGAGTACTGAGCAAGAATGAGAAGAGTGGAATAAATTATGGAGAATGGGAAAGCAGTCTAATTAGAATAATGGTAGGATTGATGGACACTGTAAAGGGTCCAGCTAAGGTTGATCTCTATAATGTTTGTAATAACAGCTTTATTAAGATATAATTCACATACCATAAATTCACCTTTTTGAAGTGTAGAATTATTTTCTTATTTTTTTCATTCTTATGTATTTACCCACATTGGTTTTTATAATACATAGTTTTGCAACCATCACTATTAACTAATTTTAAAACATTTTCATCTCCTGCAAAATAAATTCCTTACTAATTAACAGTTACTCTTCATTCCTCCCTTTCCACAGCACCTGGTGACCGCTAATCTACTTTCTGTCTCTATCATCTCTATGGATTTACCTATTCTAAACATTTCATATAGGTGGAATTATACAAAATATGGCCATTTGTGCCTGGCCTCCTTCACTTAACATAATTTTTTTTTTTTGGAGGTGAATATTTTTCTTTTCTTTATTTTACTTTAAGTTCTAGGGTACATGTGCACAATGTGCAGGTTTGTTACATATGTATACACGTGCCAGGTTGGTGTGCTGCACCCATTAACTCGTCATTTACATTAGGTATATCTCCTAATGCTATCTCTCCCCCAGCCCCCACCCCATGACAGATCCTGGTGTGTGATGTTCCCCACCCTGTGTCGAAGTGTTCTCATTTTTTAATTCCTACCTATGAGTGAGAACATGCGGTGTTTGGTTTTCTGTCCTTATGATAGTTGGCTCAGAATGATGGTTTCCAGCTTCATCCATGTCCCTGCAAAGGACATGAACTCATCCTTTTTTATGGCTGCATAATATTCTATGGTGTATATGTGCCACATTTTCTTAATTCAGTCTATCATTGATGGACATTTGGGTTGGTTCCAAGTCTTTGCTATTGCGAATAGTGCCACAATAAACATACGTGTGCATGTGTCTTTATAGTAGCATGATTTATAATCCTTTGGGTATATACCCAGTAATGGGATTGCTGGGTCAAATGGTATTTCTAGTTCTAGATCCTTGAGGAATTGCCACACTGTCTTCCACAATGGTTGAACTAGTTTACACTCCCAACAACAGTGTAAAAGTGTTCCTATTTCTCCACATCCTCTCCAGCATCTGTTGTTTCCTGATTTTTTGATGATTGCCATTCTAACTGGTGTGAGATGGTACCTCATTGTGGTTTTCATTTGCATTTCACTGATGGCGAGTGATGATGAGCATTTTTTCATGTGTCTGTTGGCTGCATAAATGTCTTCTTTTGAGAAGAGTCTGTTCATATCCTTCACCTACTTTTTAATGGGGTCATTTGATTTTTTCTTGTAAATTTGTTTAAGTTATTTGTAGCTTCTGGATATTAGCCCTTTGTCAGATGGGTAGATTGCAAAATTTTTCTCCCATTGGTTGCCCGTTCACTCTGCTGGTAGTTTCTTTTGCTGTGCAGAAGCTCTTTAGTTTAATTAGGTCCCATTTGTTTATTTTGGCTTTTGTTGCCATTGCTTTTGGCGTTTTAGTCATGAAGTCCTTGCCCATGCCTATGTCCTGAATGGTATTGCCTAGATTTTCTTCTAGGGTTTTTATAGTTTTAGTCAAACATTTAAGTCTTTAATCCATCTTGAATTAATTTTTGTACAAGGGGTAAGGAAGGGATCCAGTTTCAGTTTTCTGCATATGGCTAGTCAGTTTTCCCAGCACCATTTATTAAATAGGGAATCATTTTCCCATTTCTTGTTTTTGTCAGGTTTGTCAAAGATCAGATGGTTGTAGATGTGTGGTATTACTTCTGAGGGCTGTTTTGTTCCATTGGTCTATATGTCTGTTTTGATACCAGTACCATGCTGTTTTGGTTACTGTAGCCTTGTAGTATAGTTTGAAGTCAGGTAGTGTGATGCCTCCAGCTTTGTTCTTTTTGCTTAGGATTGTCTTGGCAGTGCAGGCTCTTTTTTGGTTCCATATGAACTTTAAAGTAGTTTTTTCCAATTCTGTGAAGAAAGTTGTTGGTAGCTTGATGGGAATGGCATTGAATCTATAAATTACTTTGGGCAGTATGGCCATTTTCACAATATTGATTCTACCTATCCATGAGCATGGAATGTTCCTCCATTTGTTTGTGTCCTCTTTTATTTCGTTGAGCAGTGGTTTGTAGTTCTCCTTGAAGAGGTCCTTCACATCCCTTTAAGTTGAATTCCTAGGTATTTTATTCTATTTGAAGCAACTGTGAATGGGAGTTCACTCATGATTTGGCTCTGTTTGTCTGTTATTGGTGTATAGGAATGCTTGTGATTTTTGCACGTTGATTTTGTATCCTGAGACTTTGCTGAAGTTGCTTATCAGCTTAAGGAGATTTTGGGCTGAGACGATGGGGTTTTCTAAATATACAATCATGTCATCTGCAAACAGGGACAATTTGACTTCCTCTTTTCTTAATTGAATACCCTTGATTTCTTTCTCTTGCCTGATTGTCCTGGCCAGAACTTCCAACAGTATGTTGAATAGGAGTGGTGAGAGAGGGCATCCCTATCTTGTGCCAGTTTTCAAAGGGAATGCTTCCATTTTTTGCCCATCAGTATGATATTGTCTGTGGGTTTGTCATAAATAGCCGTTTTTATTTTGAGATATGTCACATCAATTCCTAGTTTATTGAGAGTTTGTAGCATGAAGGGCTGCATTTAACATTTTTAAGGTTCATGTGTGTTGTGTTATGTATTAGTCTTTCTTTCCCTCCCTCCTCCCTTCCTTCTTTCCTTCCTCCCTCCCTCCCTCCCTTCTTTCCTTCCTTCCTTCCTCTTTTTTTTTGTTTTGGAGTCTCGCTCTGTCACCCAGTCTGGAGTGCAGTAGTGCAATCTTGGTTTGCTACAGCCTTTGCCTCCCAGGTTCAGGCAATTCTCCTGCCTCAGCCTCCCGAGTAGCTAGAGCTACAGGTGTGCACCACCATGCCTGGCTAATTTTTGTATTTTTAGTAGAGATAGGTTTTCACCATGTTGGCCAGGATGGTCTTCATCTCCTGACCGCATGATCTGCCTTCCTCGGCCTCCCAGTGTTGGGATTACAGGCGTAAGCCAGCACGCTCAGCCAGTATTTCATATTTTTTTAATGGCCAAATGATAGTCCATTAAATGGATATACCACATTTTGTTTATTCACTTATCAGTTGATTGACATTTGGGTTGTTTTAACTTTTTGTCTATTGTGAATAATATTGCTATGAAAATGCATGCAAGTTTTTGTGTGAATGTGTGTTTGCAGTTCTTTGGATGTAAACTCAGAAGTAGAATGGCTGGGTCATATGGTAACTTTATATTTAGCTTTTCTGAGGAACTGCCAAATTGTTTTCCAAAGTGGCTGCATCACTTTACAGTCCCATTCAGCAATATTTGAGGGTTCCAGTTTCTCCACATTCTGGCCAGCACTTGTTGTTGTCTGTCTTTTGTATTATAGCCGTCCTACTGGGTGAGTGAAGAGGTATCTCATTGTGGTGTTGATGTGCATTTTTGTAATGACTAATTGTCTTAGTTATTTTGGTCTGCTATAATGAAATACTATAGATTGGGTGGTGTAAATAACAAACATTTGTTTACGCGATTCTGGAGGCCAAAAGTCAGAAATCAGAGTGCCAGCATGGTTGGGTTATTGATGAGGACCCTCTTCCTAGTTATTTTCTCCCATGGTTTTTCTTTGGTGTGTGTATAAACAGAGAGAGCTCATGTTTCATCCTCTTTTTATAAGGGCATTAATTCCATCATGGGGAGGTACTGTCATGACCTCGTCTAAACCCAGTTACCTTCTAAAGGCCCCACCTCCAAATACCATAACATTGGGAGGCTGAGGCGGGCAGATCACAAGGTCAGGAGTTCGAGACCAGCCTGACCAACATTGTAAAACCCCGTCTCTACTAAAAATACAAAAATTAGCCAGGCATGGTGGTGGGTGCTTGTAATCCCAGCTACTCAAGAGGCTGAGGCAGGAGAATTGCTTGAACCCGGGAGGCAGAGGTTGCTGTGAGCCGAGATCATGCCACTGCACTGTAGCCTGGGTGACAGAGTAAGACTCCATCTCAAAACAACAACAACAACAAGAACAACAACAACAAAAATCATTGGGGATTAGGGCCTCAACAAATAAATTTGGAGGGAGGGACATTAATATCCAGTCTATAGCAATAATGTTAAGAATCTTTTCATGTGATTATCAGCCATTTGTATGTCGTCTTTGGAGTAATGTCTTATTCAGGTCCTTTGTCCATATTTTAATTGGGCTATTTGTCTTTTAATTGTTGAGTTTTAAGAGTTCTTTATTCTCAAAGTCTCTTATCATCTGTATGATTTGCACATATTTCCCCCTATTCTGTGGGTTTTCAGTTTTTTGATGGTGTTCTTTGCAGCACAAATTTTAAATTTTGATAGAGTCCAGTTTATCTAATTTTTCTTTTATGCGTATGCTTTTGATGTAATACTTATTTGGTGTTACTTTGGTTGCTTATGTTTTTGGTGTCATATCTAAGAAACTATTGCCTGATTCAAGGTCATGAAGATTTACTCAAGTTTTCTTCTAAGGGTTTCAGAGTTTTTAGCTCTTACATTTATGTCTGTGATCTGTCATTTAATATTTTAAATGTTTGTGTGAAGTAGGAGTCCATCCTCATTCTTCTTGCATGTAGGTATTCAGTTGTTCTAGCCTCATTTGTTGAAAAGACTGCTCTTTCCCTACTGAATGTTATGGCACTGTCATTGGAAATCAGCTGACCATAAATGTAAAGACTGGGTGTTGACTGACACCAACTGATTCTCTGACACCAACTTGGCATCTAACCAAGTTGACACTTAACTCCTGGAATTAGCGTCAGACCCACAGGTTGAAGGCTCAGTTCTGTAAGACTGACCCCACTTTGAATTCCAGCTGAAAATGAGATTCCCAGGCTACCCACATTTCTGTCTGGCCAACTACAAATTTGAGGCTTCCATGACCCCATATTGGGTTTAATAATTTGCTGGAATGACTCAGAGACCTAAGGGAAACACTTTACTTACATTTACCAGCTTACTATAAAGGGTACAACTCCAGATGAAAGAGATACATATGGCAAAATATGAGGGAGGGAGTACAGAGTTCCCATAACTTCTCTGAGCATGCCATTCTGTCAGCAGCTTGATGTGTTCACCATTCCAAAAGCTCTCAGAACCCTGTTGTTTAGGCAAGTTTTAATGGAGGTTCCATTTCTTAGACAAGATTGATGAAATCACTGGCTGTTGCTAATTAAACTTGATCTTCAGCCCTGAATGGATAAAGTCGTCTCCATTACTTATTCTGTAAGATGTGAGTGTTTTATCAGGAACCTTAATGGTTACTTCATCCCTTAGGGATATTGTGAACAAGTTACTTTGATAGATTGTCTTTTGATCAAATATAATACAGTACAGTCATAAAGATAAAGTGTTTCCTTGTTTTTAGAACTTTGCATAGAAGTAGTTCTTACACTGAAGTGGTTATTAGATATAGAGTTTGGGACGATTTAATCTGCTGATATACTTAGTTTACATCTTTTCCTTTTTTGGGGGGGGTACACAGTGCTGATTTGATTGGCTAGGAAAACTGTCTTATCTGGTAGCTTCTGTGAAATGCAGTTGTTGACAACTTTTAATTCATAACAAGTCTGTTAATTTATTCCTATAAATTTAATATGTTAATATAATTGAGTAGCTTGAATCACTTCAGTTAAATTTAACTATTAGGTGTTACAAAATTTACTATTTACTGTGACTATATCTAGTGACTTTTTCTCTCTCTTAAGCACTTTACTGACTTTAAATGGAATATTAGTTATCTGTTGGTGTATAGTAAAATTATCCCAAAATTTAGTAGTTTAAAACAACAGTAAACATTATTATCTCTCACATTTTCTACAGGCTAGGAATTTAGGAACAACTTAGCTAGTAGTCCTGGCTTAGGCTCTCTTGTGAGAATGCATAAAGATATTGGGGGCCTCTCACAAGAAGGCCACAATCAAAATGTTAGACATGCTGCAGTCATCTGAAAGCTTGACAGGAGCTATCAGGTCTCTAAGGTGGCTTGCTGTCCTTGACTGAAGAGTCAGTGCTGGTTGTTGACAGGAGACCTCAGTACCCCTCCACCTGGCCTCTTCATAGGGTTGCTTGTGTGCTCTCTTTGTATTGTGACTAGCTCTCCACAGAGTGAGAGATCTAAGAGACCATGGGCAAAGGGGCAATGTCTTTTATTACCTAACCTTGTAAGTCAAACATTTGCACTTCCGCAGTACTCTGCTAGTTAGACAGGCCAGTCCTGATTCCGCGATTCAATTTGTGGGAGATTGCAAAGGTGTGAGGAGCAGGCAAGGATCTTTGGGGCCGTTTTTGGAGGCTGACTACCACAAATGGATTTCTCTGAGTTTTAGGAAAGTAGACATACTTCGGTGATAAACTTAGCAAGTTATATTTTAGGAGAATGTTTAGCTTTTTTGTTTGAGTAAACCATAATCTCTGAATGTTTTTAAAGGGGCCAATTTTATGCTAGTTTTTCATATTCCAAGCAAGTGTTACAAGTGAGAAAATATGTGGGTCTTCTTTTTTTGCAGATTATTTAAAATATCTGACAATGTACATAGGAGTGCTTATTCCAATGACAGTGAATTGGACTCTCACATTGGCTCAGTGAAAATTGTACAAACAGAAATGAACAAAAGGAAATCAAGGAACTATAGCAGTAGTAAGCAGAAATTTCAATATTCTGCAAATGGGTTTACAGCAAATAATGCTTTTAATGCTTCTGAAATCAGAGAAGGCATGTTCAAAGCACCATCTTTTCCAGTTGCTTTCCAGCCTCGTGATATTCAAGGTAATTTCTTGCTTTTTCAGTTCATTTTATGAGTACAGACTAATCTGCATTTCTCAGCATAGGGGAAAATGTAAAAATATAGTAAATGTGAGTAGATTATCTCTCTGTGCAATTACTGCAGTTTTTTTTATTATGTTGCATTATTTTCTAAGCTGGGCTGTGTGTTAAAATATTTTATCCGGTGTGCTAAAAATATTTTTAACTTTGCTTTCAATAAAAAGTTGTGTTAGTTTTATTGAAACAGTTTTTATGGAAAGGATAAAAATATTCATTTCAGGTCGTAGCTGCCGACCATTAAAATTTTTTAAATATTTATATAAATATGTAGGTTTTTTTTTTTTTCCAGAGGTAACAGAAAATGGTTTAGGTTCCTTGAAGGCTGTCACAGAAATTCGTATCCTTTAAGTTATTTACAATAGCTGCTTTGTATTTATTAAATCATAATTTTAAAATATTTTGTTTAATTGTGTTTCTGTTTATTTATTTTGATTGATGGAGAAAAAGACGGAAAAGTTAATCTTTTTGGTGATGTAAGAGGTACATGTGGCCGGGTGCGGTGGTTCACCCCTGTAATTCCAGCACTTTGGGAGGCCGACACATGGAGATCACGAGGTCAGGAGTTTGAGACCAGCATGACCAACATGGTGAAACCACATCTCTACTAAAAATATAAAAAATTAGCTGGGCATGGTGGTGTGCACCTGTAATCCCAGCTACTCAGGAGGCTGAGGCAGGAGAATCTCTTGAACCCGGGAGGTGGAGGTTGCAGTGAGCCAAGATTGTGCCACTGCATTCCAGCCTGGCAAAAGAGTGAGACTCCATCTCAAAAAAATCAAAAGAAAAAAAAAGTATGTGTGCGATAGTGCTACTCAAGGTGTGATTGCAGACTGGTTTCAATTTGTGAACTGTTTGTTATCAGTTTATGACAAGTTAAGTACAGAAGTCAGATTTGTATTATTGGCAGAACTCTGAGCATATTTACTTACAAATAGGTACAGATAATTTCTCATCTTTTGAGAAAGAGCAGCCAAATTGGGTTGAACTGGGCAGGGGAAATGGATGAGAATGGGACATTGTGTGGATTAGGGACATTTCTACAGATCAGTGTTTTTGAAAATCTAATGTGAAGTTTATACATAGAATCCAAGTTTCAAGTCTGAACATTTCCAGTGTAAATATTTTGAGTATGTTTGTGTGTTCTGGAGGTAACATTTTCTTTGCTTCTTTAATACCCTGTTTATGCCTATAATAGTGCACTTCTTCTGTTTTAATTCACCAGCAGTTTATGTGACCATTTCCTCATGATCTATGAACTCTTTGAAGGCAAGGATCATGACTTAACTTACTTACCTGCCTACTTCCAAATACATTGAAAGGCAGATAAAGTAAGGCAGGTAAAGTAAGGAAATTGTTCTGGCAAAAGTATAGACATAAGCAAGGGTGAAGATAAAAAAGTATGAAATATGTTTGGAAAGAATAAGCTTTCCAGTTTGGCTGAAGGGAAAGATATGATTAAAGAAGTAATAAGAAATATTAGATAGTTATCTTAGGATCATATCATATAATGTTATGAATACCAAGGTCAAAGTTTTTTTTTATTTTATTTTTGTTTTTTATTTTTTCCCCCAACTTTGTTGAGGTATAATTGACAAATAAAAATGGTATATATTTAAGGAGTATGACATGATTTTTTTTTATATATAAACATTGCAAAAATAATTACCACAATCAGGCTAATTAATGTATCTATCGCCTTTCACAGTTATTTCTTTTTTTGTGGTGAAAATACTTACAATCTCTGTAATAAGGAGAAACCATGTAATATTTTTGAACATGTCAAATATCATCATTAAAACTATGCTTTAGGAATGTATAATTAGTGACTTATTGCTTGGCAATGTTCTAGCATCCACAAAAGTTATGGTCTAGTTGACAAAATGAAAAATGAATTCCGGATATTGCATAGCTGTGCTAGAGAAATGTAGCAACAATAACTAATCTTGGGTACTCCAGGGATCATCTGAGATAATTCTGAAGTATGGTTAGAAAATATTTGCCTGACTTCTCATGAAAAGTCATCTCCAATGCAGATAGCTGATTTCAGTAAAAATGAGGGAGAGGGATCAATAAGAGGGTTATACATGTTGATATAGTAACTATAAACAGAGCCAGTGTTTAGCACTTTATTCAGCATGGTGTCTCAATCCTGCCACACTTTCTTTGGTGATCAAAATAGGATGGAAACATAGGAAATATATTAGCAGTAACCTGTTAAAGATGTTTAATTATCTGTACAATGGCTGATTCTCTTTATCCCTTACTGTAAAGTCTTTCCATATGACACTGGCTTTTAAAGAGCTTTGAGGGTCTTTATGCTATATTAGCACAGCTGAAATGGTTCTGTTGTTTAGAGGTCTTTATTAGTTAGGACTACTGCTTACACGTGTGTCCACTGATTTATTGTCCAAAAAGTTCATTTTGTATAAAACTCATTGTCCTATACCTTGTTTCCAAGTATGTATTTCAAGTGGAAGACTGAATGCTATTTGTGATAATTTGAGAGTTTGTAGATTACTTGGACACACCTTATTTTCTTATTCTCTTTAAATATTTTACTACATTTGAATCCTCAGGGCAATAGAAGTTTTCTCAGATTGATCCTACCACAGTAGTCTTGTCATTTTCAGTTCTGCAGACATTTTCCCCATAATTTCAGTGACACTGCTGAGACTTTATTGAATGTAAGGCCAAAAATTGATTTCAGTTGTTGATAGTGATGATAAATGATGTTAGCAGTTGAGTTTTCTTATGAGCTGAAACACTGATTCTGTATCTACTCTGAATCAAAGATTCATTTTTGTGAATATAAATTGATATGGAGCTATCTAATGAGAGAAAAACCAACATGATGGCCCACTCGTGGGCTTGTTGCAAATAAATATTTGATAGTAAGAGACATGTTTTGAAGGAAAAATGAGATTCCTTCTAAAGCTTATGGATTTTCAAATTCAAAATTACGTTTTTGTTTGGCACAGATATGACACTTTGCACACCAGAAAGTAAAATGAGGATTTATAAATTAACTGCTTGATGTAATAATTGCAAACGTATATTAACTGAGTGCTTACTATGTGTCAGGCACTGTTCTAGGTATGTGGGATATGTTACTTAAGAAAACAGACAATGAATCCTTGCTTTTGAGGAGATACTATTCTTGGGATGAGGGTAGGGAAGAAGCTATATCTCAACAGCTGTAACAACATATAAATAAGTCATAGAGATTTTTAGAAAGTGGTGACTATTATGGGAAAAGAAAAAAGTAGAGCAGGGTAAGGGGGTTAAATTGGGACTGCTGGAATTCGTGGCTCAGGGTGTAGAATTAAACAGTACTTAGGGTAGACCTTGAGAAGGTCAGATGTAAGCACTTAATGGAGGGAAAGGAGCCAAGGAAATACGGAGGGAGGAACAGTCTAGGCAGGGGAGGGCCTCATGGCAGGAACATGGCTGATGGTTTTGAAGAACAGCAGAGTTCAGTATAGCTAGAGGAGATGAGTCGGGGGAAAGAGTAGTAGGACATGAAGTCAGAGAGATAAAGGCAGGGGCTGATGCAGGGAGGGAGTGGCAGTGGGAAGACAAGATCATGTACAGCCTTATAGCCATATACTTTGAGAGAAAGGAGGAATTTGATCAGAGAAGTAATATGATCTAAGTTTAAACAGGATCGCTACAGCAATCCATCAGTTCTTGTATATCTTTATAAAAATCCAGTTGTTTAAATAACTGTGTACTTGTGTTCTCAGATATGTTCTTAACCATCTTATATCTTCTAATAGATTATAACAGTCTCAATTGTAGGAACTCATTTTCTTCTTTATTTACAGCTTCCCACAGCTTTCTAAATCTATTAATGTATTCTGTATATAGTGTTCAATGACTGTAGTTGATATATTGTAAGAAGAATACCATGTAAATACAGATATCTCCCAATCTGTCAATAGACCCTCACCTTGGAGGGGGCACAGTTTATTCTTCATAGCTATTTATATTTTTGAACTTTCTTATAGGGGAAGGATGATTTAAGTTCTTCCTGCCAAGCCAGTATGTTGATAATTACAATTAAACCCACCACTTAACACAACTAAATTATCAAAAACAAAGAGATTTAGTATTAAGTAACCAGAAACACATCAGCTAATGAAGTACAATCAATGCTCAATGAAATAGTTGAGTGAAATTCTGTACATTAAAGAAGAGATAAAAATCAACTGGCCTTGTCAAGGTAAATAAGAAAAAGCACTACTCTGGAAGAGATAAACTAGAAGTATAGTTCTGATTTACTTGCCATTATGTACTTGCATCTCTTCCATCATATTTAGCACTCAAGTATAACCCTTATATAATCTCTTATTTCCCTATAGGAACTTTGCAAGTTCTTTTCAGAATATGGAATGTGACTGGAGACTAGAATAATTTATGATAATTCTTTTCTTAAGATGCCAAATAGCAAATGTTAAAACCTCATCATTAAATGTTGTCACAATCAATATTAATGTAACTTAATTTTAAAATTAAAAGTAACCAATTTTTAAAATTCTGAAATATTTGACTCCTTAATGTTACTGTAAGCGGCAAAATTTAGAAGTATTTTCAAAGAATTTCCATATTTCAACTATATACAGTCCAAAGCCTTTGATGATGTAAGTATTTTATTTAACTTATTTATTTTTCTACCTTTCACTAGGTTGTAATCACTAGATTGGGACAGCTGGGATTTACTAGATCTTTATGTTTGCACTGCCACACTCAGTGTCTAGCACATTATAGGAGCTCAGAAAATATTTGGTAAATGAATACGTGTGATTTTCATAGGTGGATTTGTTTGTATTTGAGTGCAGTGGTGAAATCTCAGCTCACTGCAACTTCTACTTTCCAGGTTCAAGTGATTCTCCTGCCTCAGCCACCCAAGTAACTGGGATTACAGGCGTGAGACACCACTCCTGGCTAAGTTCTGTATTTGTAGTGGAGACAGGGTTTTGCTTTGTTGGCCAGGGTCGTCTTGAACTCCTGACCTCAAGTGATCTGCCTTCCTTGGCTTCCCAAAGTGCTGGGATTACAGGTGTAAGCCATCGCGCTCAGCCAGGAATGATTTTCTTCTAGGTCTACATTGACAAATAAAACAGCGTGATAAAATACTAATAATGTTATTTTTCGAGAGTAGAGGCTCTAGAGCAAAGTTACAATTTCTATAACTTTAGAGGAGAAATGTTTGAAATATTATTCCTTAGATTCTTATTAAGACTTTTTTTTAACAAATTGAGAATGTGTATGAAAAATTCTATATGTTACATGATTGATAACTTTTTATTTTTTAGCTTCTTTACACAGATAGGAATTTTGTGATTTGTGCTCCAACTGGTTCTGGAAAAACTGTAGTGTTTGAACTAGCTATAACAAGATTGTTAATGGAAGTACCATTGCCATGGTTGAATATTAAAATTGTTTACAGTAAGTATTTATTATAAGAGTGATGATTAATTATAATAACGAAAAACCATTGAAGCAAAATGAAGAAATGAATTCAGTTTCTGGCCTTAGGAATTACTTGGTTTTCTATATATTTCTAGTAAAGTCTGGTCTTATTTGTCATTAAATTTAAAACACATTTTCCAGAATTATAAATAAAAAGCGATATTTGAATTGAGAATTTGACTTTTATATGCTTATTTTTTAAAGGACAGGCAAAATGAACACATAAAATCAAACATTTTGTAATTCTAGAAATTTGCATAGGCACTTTTACTCTCCTTTCTTAGGTGTGTATTTAAAAAAATTTTTTTTTAATCAAAGTAATATATGCATATGGATTAACAATCAAGTATCACTAAAGGCCTTATGATGAAAAGTAATCATCTTCTGCCCTACCTTTCTCCACTTTTAGTTACACTTGCCTGAGAAATCATTTCTATTTTTAGTTCTTTTTGGTTATTGCCTTGATACCTCTAAATCAAACCTGTCTAACTTGTGGCCTGCAGGCTGCATGTGGCCCAGGACAGCTTTGAATGCAGCCCAACACAAATTTGTAAACTTATGACAATTTGTAATGTTTGTAAAACATTATGAGAATTTTTTTTCTTTAGCTTATCAGTCATCGTTAGTGTTAGCATATTTTATGTGTGGCTCAATACAGTTCTTCTTCCAGTGTGACCCAGGGAAGCCAAAAGACTGGACCCCCCTGCTCTAAATAATATGCCTATATTGTTCATTTTTAATTTATCAATCTCAGGAGTATGTAGATGTGTATTTTTATGCTAACTTTATTAACCAAAGTTTGTGAAAATAATTTTAAAATTGAACTGATGTTCAAAGTAAATATTTTATACTGTTACAGTGGCACCAATAAAAGCCTTGTGTAGTCAGCGTTTTGGTGACTGGAAAGAAAAATTTGGACCAATAGGATTGAATTGTAAAGAACTTACCGGAGATACAGTAATGGATGACCTATTTGAGATTCAGCATGCCCATATTATTATGACAACTCCTGTAGGTATTATTTATACTTTATGATTTCCTTAGTTCATTAGAAAATACCTATTTTTCTTTACCGAGACAAAAAGTTTAAAAAATACAAACTAGAAGCATATATTTGCAATGTAAACAAATGAACATTAAAAAAATACTACAATTCAAGGCCCAGAAAGAATACCTACAAATCAGTAAGTAAAAGACAAATGACCAAATTGGAAAAATTGACAAAGAATAGGCAGTTTGTTATTGTGGATACTTTGCAATCATATTTATTGCTTTATTCTTTTACCTAAGTAGTGTATATTATAGAGGGAGGTCCTTGGTAGAATTTAAAAACAGGTAATAAAACTTGGACTTAGAATATTTTGTGGTTCAGTGTAAAAATAATTGAGGGCCCAGTTTTAAAAATACCTTTAAGACTGTAAAAATTCTTTAAGTATTTTTTAATTTTAAAATATTTTTCAGGATACTCTTAAGGGATCAACCACAATTGCCCATTATTTGTAATATGTCATGTTAAAAATATTATTGATATCTGAATATTTATTATAATTCCTTATCACATTAAATTACTTGTATGCTTTTTTTTTTCTGTCTAGGAAAAATGGGATAGCATGACTAGGAAATGGAGAGACAACTCTTTGGTTCAACTGGTTCGACTGTTTCTCATTGATGAGGTAATGAATGCATTCACTTTCAGAGATAAACATAAAAGGATAATTAGAATAAGACAGAAAGAAAAAAGACATTTCAACCAAACTATGTGTTTGTTTTATCCCTTCAAATGGAAAATGCTCATTTTCTCAAGCAAGAATGTTAGTAGTATTGAATATTTTAATTGATTACATGTATTTATAATTCTATAGCTAATGATTTTTTCTTGATTTCCTGCTTAGGTACATATTGTAAAAGATGAAAATCGTGGTCCAACTCTTGAAGTTGTAGTCAGCAGAATGAAAACTGTACAGTCTGTTTCTCAGACTTTAAAAAATACCAGCACTGTTACTCCAATGCGATTTGTAGCTGTATCTGCAACAATTCCAAATGCTGAGGATGTGAGTTACAATTTTAGCTGAGCTCTTAGGTTTTTTATGACTTGTGACATATTTAGTTATTTTGATCTTAGAGAAAAGTGAATTTTTTTGTACTTTGCTTTAATAGGAAAGTATGTTGTAGAAAGTTGTGGCTGGATCTCATAAATATGACAGTATTAAGGCCATAAAATTTGGTTAATCAGGTTTAATAAAATATTTTTTGTGAACATGTGGACATCTCTTGTTTGCTAGTATCTAAAAGTCTTAGTTTCATGGGTCTCAGGTGCCTCATAATAACTTCACTAATAATATGTGATGGTTGTTGTAACTAGCTGACTCTAATTGTATAGCAAAGTATGGTGGAGAATAAAAATAATTGCTTAGATGATTACCACTTGCTCCTCAATTCTATATGCTTGGCATTGTGGTAAGCACTAACAATAGATGCAAAAGTGAAAATATGTGGACTCCATCCTTGAGGAGGATCTCATGGTTAATGAGGTACATGGACATGTAAAGAAATAATAATATGCAATATTGTCCTTTCCATAATGAATATATGACTTAATTTTTTCTTCAATTTTTAAGTAAACGTCTTGAAAAATAATAGTCTCACTCTACTTTCTCACTCCTACTTACTTCTCAGCCTACTATAATACTGGTTTTCCCCTACTACTTCTTAGAAATTGTTTTCACAAATAGCCACTATATTGTTTATTCCAATGGAATATTTTGTCTTTATCGTTAATTTGGCACAATTAATCATTTTCTTGTTCTTAAAATGACAGCTTATTTTGTTTGTATTTGTCAAGAATAATATAGAAAAATTTAAAGTTTATTAAAACAACAAAACTAAATCCTAGTGTTTGTCTTTCCACATGTAGGAAGCATAATGTATATACTTTTTTTTGTAAGCATGTAGGAATCATAATGTATATACTCTTTTTTTTGACCTGCATTTCATCTATAAACATTTTTATATCATTAAATATTCTTCAGTACTATTTTTGTGGTTTTATTGTAATTTATTTATCAAACAATGTAATAATGGAAGATTATTTCCAATTTTTGCTATTGTAAACAGAGTGAAATTAATATATCTGAAACATCCATGATTATTTCCTTAGGGTGAACTTTTAGAATGAAATAACTGAATCAAAGGGTATATAAAACTCTAAAGAAGCACTTCTTTCAATAAATGTTATATTCATTTACACTTCTACCAGAAGCTATTTTCCTGTATCCTAACACTGGATCGTTTAATAGCGGAATTATTATTGCTGTTATTATTTTTAAATATTTACAGGATTTATTGTTTAGTGTGGTATCTCATTTAAAAATTTTTTGCTTCTTTGATTTCTACTAAAGCAAATATTTTTAATATATTTATCAACTACTTTAAGTTCTTTTTTAAAAACTTGCCAGATTATGTCATTTGCCTTTTTTTCACTTTGGGATACTAAATTTTTCTTACTTACTTGTAAGCCATTATTATGTACTAGTACTCTCTAATTCATCAAACTTTTCCCCTTTGCGATAAACACTACTTCTGTGAATGCTGTTTCTCTGTCTCTTTGTCAGATCTTCTTCCTCCGTTTTCCCCTAAATTAAGGTCTTTATTCTTGGCCTTCTGCTCCCCTCAAACTGTAAATTCTTGTGTGATCTTATCCCTACTCATGATACCCTTGAAACTATTTTAATGTTTTCTTCCTGTCAAAACAACAGTCAGTTTCATAGCTGGGCATGGAGCCTGATTATTAACTGGGCTATGTAAAGATAAAGATTGCTTACCACAGTTCCAGAAACTAACTAGTGACTCTAGGTTGAGTCTGAAGTTTGCTTTTGGCACTGGCATCTCTCAAGTGTTTGTTGTCTGCTTAAAAACTTGTCAACCCTTGCAAACCTAAACCAACTATTACTTTGCTACTATTTATCTAATATTTAGGACAACACAAAAGAGATGTCAGCTATTTTGAGGCATAGTTTTCAAAAATAGCAAAGAAGGTAAAATGATAGTGAGAAATTTGGTCTCTGACAAAACTGATTTTAATCTTTCTTTGGGATTCTTATGAAGGAAAATAAAACTAATAATAACTAATTGGAAGTTTACCATGATGAAAAGTGGGTATAATCTTGAAATACTACTGTTGGTAGTGTTGACCACTATATCAACAGAATAATATTAATGGAATATGTAATATTGAAAAAGACAGTATACTTGATTAAATACTTTTATAGCTTGACCTTAAAGTGATCTGTAATTGGGTTGTTTTTAGCAATAAAACTTTACTAGAAGAAAGTTTTAATGCACATGTTTTTGTGTTTTAAAGATTGCAGAATGGCTTTCAGATGGTGAAAGACCAGCTGTATGTCTGAAAATGGATGAGAGCCACAGACCAGTGAAACTTCAGAAAGTGGTCCTTGGATTTCCCTGCAGCAGTAACCAAACTGAATTTAAGTTTGATTTAACCCTCAACTACAAAATTGCCAGTGTTATACAAATGTATTCTGATCAGAAACCCACACTTGTGGTATGGATTGTTGATAGCTTATTTTTTAGTATATTCAGTTTTTAACATGATTAATACAAAAGTTATGAATTTATTTTCAGTTTTGTGCAACAAGGAAGGGTGTGCAACAGGCTGCTTCTGTTCTTGTGAAAGATGCTAAATTTATTATGACTGTGGAACAGAAACAGAGGTATAGTTTTTCATTTTTTCATGGAAGTAGAAGGACTTTTAGGGCTCATCTAGATGAGATGAGAAAATTAGGCTTGTCCCATAACCTTGGGGTAAACCTCAGTGTCCTCATCTATAAAATAAGGATAATGGTAATTTTGAGGATTAAGTGAGATAATGAGTCTTAGTGCAGGGGTGATCCAGGTTTCTTGAATGATAAAGATTATCCATACTGATAATCTGATGGTCGGATTTCTTGAATGATAAAGATTATCCATACTACTGTCAATTTTTTTTTAACCTAATTTCAATCCAACATCTTTTATAGTCTTTCACTAAAGCTGATCTTGCGAATTAATCTTTAAGGACTTTCTATCATGTTTGGCCACTTCCACCTTACTTAAACACTCTGGGTTCTGTGCTTCCATGACCATTTCTACTGATTTTCTTCCTACTTTGCAGGCTGCTCGTTCTCAGTCCCCTTTTCACCTCTTCTACCCGACTCTTAAATGTTGTCATTCGAGTGAGTGTATCTGAGGTTCATTCTTTCTAATTCCACACTCTTAGTTGTTTGTAACTACTCACATGAACTTCAAATAATATTTATGCATGTCTATGCATTCCCACATTTATGCCTTCAGCCCAGACTTCCCTACTGAACTCCAGGCCTGTAGCCCATCTGTGTAACTGAATCCAATTGTATGTCTACCGACAGTCATCTCAAACTCAGTATGTATGAAATAGAACCTTGGTTCTTGCTGTCAGACTAGTTCCTTCTCCAGTGTTCCCCATCTTAATTATACATTATCTCCCTAGTTACTCATAGCAGAAAACTATCACTAATATCTTCTTCACCTTATATCTCATAGACAATCAATTAAAAGTCCTGTTTATTCTTACTTCTAAATATATCTCAAATATGTCATTTTGTCTCCATCAACACTGCCACTTCCCTAATTCAAGTCACTATTAATCTCTTGCCTAGGCTGTATCCTTTTCTTTAATCGCTGCACACACACACACTCTTATCCCACTTTGTTCTCTGCATAGCATAGATTTTGTGAGATTGCAAATCTAAATGTCAGTTTCCTGCCTAAAACCCTTTAATAGCTTCTTCTTGTCCTGGGGATTAAATGCTAAATCCTTAGTGTAGCCTGCAATAGCCCATATAATGTGATGCCTAGCCAATTCTCCAGACTTATCATGACCATTCTTCCCCTTTACTCACCATGGTCAAGCTGTATTAACCTCTGTGTTCTGTGAATACACCAAACTGTTACTCTGTACAGCATCATCTTGCATCATGCTTTCTTTTACTGGAATGGTTTTTACCTAACTCCTATTTATCCTTCATGTCTAAACTTTAATATCAGTTTTCCATAGTCATCAGTTTCCCTGTGTTTACTTTTATAACCAACCTGTACTTTATTTCATAGTACTCACTGTAATTATAATATACTTTTGTTTAATAGTTATTTTAATATCTTTTCCATTCATTAGATTATCAACTTCTTCAGGAAAGGGGGACTCATGTTCATCCTGCTTACCACTCAATCTTAGCAGGTGTGTTAGGTCATTCTTGCATTGATATAAAGAAATTTCTAAGACTGGGTAATTTATAAAGAAGAGAGGTTTAATTGGCTCACAGTTTTGCAGGCTGTACAGGAAACATGGCACCAGCATCTGCTTGGCTTCTGGCTAGGCCTTGGGCTGCTTACAGTTATGGCAGAAGGCAAAGGTTGAGTTGGTGTTTCACATGGTGAGAGCAGGAGCAGGGGTCGGGGGGTGCCATACACTTTTAAGCAACTGGATGTCACAAGAACTCACTCACTGTTGTGAGGACAGCACCAAGCCATTAGGGATCTGTCCCCATGATCTATTCACCTCCTACCACGCCTCACCTCCAACACTGGGGATTTCAATTTAGCATAAGATTTAAATGGACAGCATCCAAATTATAGCAGAAGGTCTCAGCAGAGTGCTAGCACATGATAACTATGTAATGAACATTACTTATTATTATTGTTAATAACTTCTGGAAATCAGTAAATATGTTTAGTGGTAGACCTCAGACTAAAATTGGACATGTGGATATAGGCAGATACTTATTTTTCTGCCTAATTTTGTATGGTGGGGGAATATACTTCTCTCTGCTTTGGGTCAGATCAGCTTTCCAGTTACCATTCTGTTCTTTTGCCACCACCTCTGGTTGCTTGTCAACCAAAGACATGTAGCAAGCCTAGAGGAGCCAATTTAGTCTTCTTTACATTCTTTGGTTTTTTTTTTTTTTTTTTAGTCCACTAAAAAGGTAGACTATAAAGATAGTCTATTAAAGCATTACAAACATAGCCACTTATTCACCTTCTAGATACTATTTTGACACTTTTCCTTCCAGTTAAAGGATTTAACTTGATCTTCTTAGTTACTACCATATGAAAAACTCTAGGGTGTGAAGCATGTAGAGTAGTTGTTTTATAATACACATCAACAAAGCAAGATAAAGCAACAAGAAACAGTAGAGAGCAAGACAGAATGAGAAAAACCAACAAAGAGCTCACAGCCAAAAAGTAGATGAAGTCTGAGAAGTAGATAGAAAGGTAGAAAGTGAAATTACTGCTAATAAGATAAGAATGCCATCAAATAATGATTAATAATTTTTATACCAACTGCATGTAGTTTTATAGCATTCTTATTAATTTTCTAAGTTTTTATAACAAAGATGGGGTTTCAAAAACATTGACCAGTTCATTATAAAACTAGTAATAGAATAAAGGCAAACTGGCATTTTAAATAAAGTGTAGGTATAGGGTAGAGAGACTGTAAGTAGCTATAAACAATTTGAAGCTTTCTACTTGTTGGGTGAATAAACTAGCTGATCAGGTTGGATCATACCACTTTTTGTCAGAAACAAGATGTGGGGATCAAGTAATGAGGCTTGTTTTCTTGCTCATAAATTTAACTCTGAAGGCGGTTTTGAAAGACTTATGGAATTCTTTGTGCAATGGCGGCATCATTCACATAGAAATATCTGGTGTCCTAAGGTGAATACATAATAATTAACATTTTTGAGCTGAACTCATCCATGTGACCAGGGAATTGAAATATACTCTAAGTTCCCTTAAAACTAATTTACATTTCATCCACTCCCTTATTTCTGTTGCACACAAATTTCCTAATTTTGCTTCAGATAATCATTTTTTGGCAAACATATATCTTAATTCCTTTTCTCATTTCCTACTCTTACCTAATTACTAATGAAAAGTTTCTCTCTCCTTTAACTCTCTTATTTCTTCAGTCTTTGCCCCTTATTTTTTCTTTATCTCCTTGTTTATTCTTGTTTTTTGTTGTTGTTGTTGTTGTTGTTTTTCCAGGAACATACTGGAGTTAGAGTCAGATTTGAATTACTGTGCTGCTACTTTTACTAGCTGTGTACAATTGGGCATATTACTTAACTTCTCTCAACTTCAATTTCTTAATCAATATTGTATATGTGAGAATCAATCATCTCACATTGTTTCTATGATGATTAAATAGGCAACATTTCTAAGATACCTAACAGAGGGTAGCAAAGTTTGTACTTAATAGTAACATGCCCTTTCCTCTTTCCTTATCTTCATTCCATTGTGAATCCTTAAAAATGTCATGAGTGTTACCATAAAAATAATTAGTCCTAGTGTCATATCTGCAACAATGAAATAGAAAAATACTAGATGTCTTTATATATTTAAGAACCAAGCCTACCAACTTCTAAAATCTTTTAATGTACCCAGAATTCATTTTCAAATTATCAACACACTTTCTTAACTTCCTCTTCTCTTTTAATTTAACCTAGTTCTTTTTAAAAAGTAAATTTTATATGGCATATTTGAGGTTTACAACATGATGTTATGTGATTCATATAGCTAGTAAAATGGTTACTATAGTGATGCAAATTAATATATCTCTCATCTCACATAGTTATTTTTTTGACAAGAGCAGCTAAATCTACTTAACAAGAATCCCTAATCCAAAACAATTTTATTAACTGTAGTCTTCATGTTGTACACTAGGTCTTTAGACTTGTTCATGTTATGTATCTGCTTTTCTGTGTATCCTTTGACCTACATCTCCCCATTTCTTCTCCTGTTCTCACCCTTCCTGCCTCTGATAACTACTATTTTATTCTGTATCTCTGTATATTTGACTTTTTTAAAAAAGCTTTCAGATATGAGTGAGAACATGCAATATTTTTCTTTCTATGACTGGCTTATTTCATTTAGTGTCTTAGCAATGTCCTCCAGGTCCAGCCATGTTGTGGCAAATGGCAGAATCTCATTCTTTTATAAGGCTGGATAATCCATTGTGTGTGTGTGTGTACTATACACACATACCACATTTTTCTCATGCATTAGTTCATCAGCAGACCTTTAGGCTTTTTCCATATCTTAAGTATTATGAACAGTCTGCAAGGAACGTGGGAGTGCAGATATCTTTATGAGGTAATGATTTCTTGTTTGGGTATATACCTAGAGAAGAACTGGGTAATAATGTAATTCCACTTTTAATATCTTTAGAATCTCAATACTGATTCCATAATGGCTGTACCAATCTGCAGTTTCAGCTTTCTACTTATGGCTAGCCAATTTTCCCAGCACTATTTATTAAATAGGGAATCCTTTCCCCATTTCTTGTTTTTCTCAGGTTTGTCAAAGATCAGATGGCTGTAGATGTGTGGTATTATTTCTGAGGACTCTGTTCTGTTCCATTGGTCTATATCTCTGTTTTGGTACCAGTACCATGCTGTTTTGGTTACTGTAGCCTTGTAGTATAGTTTGAAGTTAGGTAGTGTGATGCCTCCAGCTTTGTTCTTTTGAGTTAAGATTGTCTTGGCAATGCGGGCTCTTTTTTGATTCCATACGAACTTTAAAGCAGTTTTTTCAATTCTGTGAAGAAACTCATTGGTAGCTTGATGGGAATGGCATTGAATCTATAAATTACCTTGGGCAGTATGGCCATTTTCACGATATTGATTCTTCCTATCCATGAGCATGGTATGTTCTTCCATTTGTTTGTGTCCTCTTTTACTTCACTGAGCAGTGGTTTGTAGTTCTCCTTGAAGAGGTCCTTTACATCCTTTGTAAGTTGGATTCCTAGGTATTTGATTCTCTTTGAAGCAATTGTGAATGGAAGTTCATTCCTGATTTGGCTCTCTGTTTGTCTGTTACTGGTGTATAAGAATGCTTGTGATTTTTGCACATTAATTTTGTATCCTGAGACTTTGCTGAAGTTGCTTATCAGCTTAAGGAATTTTGGGCTGAGACGATGGGGTTTTCTAAATATACAATCATGTCATCTGCAAACAGGGACAATTTGACTTCTTCTTTTCCTAACTGAATACCCTTGATTTCTTTCTCTTGCCTGATTGCCCCAGCCAGAACTTCCAACAGTATGTTGAATAGTGGTGAGAGAGGGCATCCCTATCTTGTGCCAGTTTTCAAAGGAAATTTTTCCAGTTTTTGCCCATTCAGTATGATATTGGCTGTGGGTTTGTCATAAATAGCTCTTATGATTTTGAGATGTGTTCCATCAATACCGAATTTATTGAGAGTTTTTAGCATGAAGGGCTGTTGAATTTTGTCAAAGGTCTTTTCTGCATCTATTGAGATAATCATGTGGTTTTTGTCTTTGGTTCTGTTTATATGCTGGATTACATTTATTGATTTGGGTATATTGAACCAGCCTTGCATCCCAGGGATGAAGCCCACTTGATCATGGTGGATAAGCTTTTTGATGTGCTGCTGGATCTGGTTTGCCAGTATTTTATTGAGGATTTTTGCATCGATTTTAATCAGGGATATTGGTCTAAAATTCTCTTTTTTTGTTGTGTCTCTGCCAGGCTTTGGTATCAGGATGATGTTGGCCTCATAAAATGAGTTAGGGAGGATTCTCTTTTTCTATTGATTGGAATAGTTTCAGAAGGAATGGTACCAGCTCCTTCTTGTACCTCTGGTAGAATTCAGCTGTGAATCCATCTGGTCCTGGACTTTTTTTGGTTGGTAGGCTATTAATTATTGCCTCAATTTCAGAGCTTGTTATTGGTCTATTCAGGGATTCAGCTTCTTCCTGGTTTAGTCTTGGGAGAGTGTAAGTGTCCAGGAAATTATCCATTTCTTCTAGATTTTTCTAGTTTATTGGCATAGAGGTGTTTATAGTATTCTCTGATGGTAGTTTGTATTTCTGTGGGGTTGGTGGTGATATCCCCTTTATCATTTTTTATTGCATCTATTTGATTCTTCTCTCTTTTCTTCTTTATTATATAGTCTTGCTAGCGGTCTATCAATTTTGTTGATGTTTTCAAAAAACCAACTCCTGGATTCATTGATTTTTTGGAGGGTTTTTTGTGTCTCTATCTCCTTCAGTTCTGCTCTGATCTTAGTTATTTCTTGCCTTCTGCTAGCTTTTGAATGTGTTTGCTCTTGCTTCTCTAGTTCTTTTAATTGTGATGTTAGAGTGTCAATTTTAGATCTTTCCAGCTTTCTCTTGTGGGCATTTAGTGGTATAAATTTCCCTCTACACACTGCTTTAAATGTGTCCCAGAGATTCTGGTATGTTGTATCTTTGTTCTTATGGTTTCAAAGAACAACTTTATTTCTGCCTTCATTTCGTTATGTACCCAGTAGTCATTCAGGAGCAGGTTATTCAGTTTCCATGTAGTTGAGCGGTTTTGATTGAGTTTCTTAGTCCTGAGTTCTAGTTTGATTGCACTGTGGTCTGAGAGACAGTTTGTTACAATTTCTGTTTTTGTACATTTGCTGAGTGAGGAGTGCTTTACTTCCAATTATGTGGTCAATTTTGGAATAAGTGTGATGTGGTGCTGAGATGAATGTAAATTCTGTTGATTTGGGGTGGAGAGTTCTGTAGATGTCTATTAGGTCTGCTTGCTGCAGAGATGAGTTCAATTCCTGGATATCCTTGTTAACTTTCTGGCTCGTTGATCTGTCTAATGTTGACAGTGGGGTGTTGAAGTCTCCCATCATTATTGTATGGGAGTCTAAGTCTCTTTGTAAGTCTCTAAGGACTTGCTTTATGAATCTGGGTGCTCCTGTATTGGGTGCATATATATTTAGGATAGTAGGATAGTTAGCTCTTCCTGTTGAATTGATCCCTTTACCATTATGTAATGGCCTTCTTTGTCTCTTTTGATCTTTGACGGTTTAAAGTCTGTTTTATCAGAGACTAGTATTGCAACCCCTGCTTTGTTTGGTTCTCCATTTCCTTGGTAGATCTTTCTCCATCCCTTTATTTTGAGCCTATGTGTGTCTCTGCATGTGAGATGTGTCTCCTGAATACAGCAGACTGATGGGTCTTGACTCTTTATCCAGTTTGCCAGTCTGTGTCTTTTAATTGGAGCATTTAGTCCATTTACACTTAAGGTTAATATTGTTACGTGTGAACTTCATCCTGCCATTATGATAGTAACTGGTTATTTTGCTCGTTAGTTGATGCAGTTTCTTCCTAGCTTCGATGGTCTTTACATTTTGGCATGTTTTTGCAATGGCCGGTACCGGTTGTACCTTTCCATGTTTAGTGCTTCCTTCAGGGTCTCTTGTAAGGCAGGCCTGGTGGTGACAAAATCTCTAAGCATTTGCTTATCTGTAAAGGATTTTATTTCTCCTTCACTTATGAAACTTAGTTTGGCTGGATATGAAATTCTGGGTTGAAAATTCTTTTCTTTAAGAATGTTGAATATTGGCCCCTCACTCTCTTCTGGCTTGGAGAGTTTCTGCCGAGAGACCTGCTGTTAGTCTGATGGGCTTCCCTTTGTGGGTAACCCGACCTTTCTCTCTGGCTGCCTTTAAGATTTTTTCCTTCATTTCAACTTTGGTGAATCTGACAATTATGTGTCTTGGAGTTGCTCTTCTCGAGGAGTATCTTTGTGGCGTTCTCTGTATTTCCTGAATTTGAATGTTGGCCTGCCCTACTAGGTTGGGGAAGTTCTCCTGGATGATATCCTGAAGAGTGTTTTCCAACTTGATTCCATTTTCCCCGTCACTTTCAGGCACCCCAATCAGACGTAGATTTGGTCTTTTTACATAATCCCATACTTCTTGCAGGCTTTGTTCATTTCTTTTTCTTCTTTTTTCTTTAGATTTCTCTTCTCGCTTCATTTCATTCATTTGATCCTCAATTGCTGATACTCTTTATTCCAGTTGATCGAGTCAGTTACTGAAGCTTGTGCATGTGTCACGTATTTCTCGTGTCATGGTTTTCATTTCTGTCAGTTCGTTTACGGCCTTCTCTGCATTAATTATTCTAGTTATCAACTCTTCCACTTTTTTTTCAAGATTTTTAGTTTCTTTGCGCTGGGTACGCAATTCCTCCTTTAGCTCTAAGAAGTTTGATGGACTGAAGCCTTCGTCTCTCATCTCGTCAAAGTCATTCTCCGTCCAGCTTTGTTCCATTGCTGGCGATGAGCTGTGTCCCTTTGGAGGGGGATATGCGCTCTTATTTTTTGAATTTCCAGGTTTTCTGCCCTGCTTTTTCCCCATCTTTGTGGTTTTATCTGCTTCTGGTCTTTGATGATGGTGACGTACTAATGGGGTTTTGGTGTGGGTGTCCTTCCTGTTTGTTAGTTTTCCTTCTAACAGTCAGGACCCTCAGCTGTAGGTCTGTTGGAGATTGCTTGAGGTCCACTCCAGACCCTATTTGCCTGGGTGTCAGCAGCAGAGGCTGCAGAAGATAGAATATTGCTGAACAGCGAGTGTACCTGTCTGATTCTTGCTTTGCAAGCTTCCTCTCAGGGATGTACTCCACCGTGTGAGGTGTGGGGTGTCAGTCTGCCCCTAGTGGGGGATGTCTCCCAGTTAGGCTACTCAGGAGTCAGAGACCCACTTGAGCAGGCAGTCTGTCCATTCTCAGATCTCAACCTCCGTGTTGGGAGATCCACCGCTCTCTTCAAAGCTGTCAGACAGAGTCGTTTGTTTTCTGCAGAGGTTTCTGCTGCTTTTTTTTTTGTTGTTGTTGTTTTTGTTTAGCTGTGCCCTGTCCCCAGAGGTGGAGTCTACAGAGACAGGCAGGCCTCCTTGAGCTGCTGTGAGCTCTACCCAGTTCCAGCTTCCCAGAGGCTTTGTTTACCTACTTAAGCCTCAGCAATGGCAGGTGCGCCTCCCCCAGCCTCGCTGCTGCCTTGCCGTTGGATCGCAGACTGCTGTGCTAGCAATGAGGGAGGCTCTGTGGGCGTGGGACCCTCCCGGCCAGGTGTGGGATATAATCTCCTGTTGTGCACGTTTGCTAAGACCCTTGGTAAAGCGCAGTATTGGGGTGGGAGTTACCCGATTTTCCAGGTATTGTGTGTCTCAGTTCCCCTGGCTAGGAAAAGGGATTCCCTTCCCCCTTGCGCTTCCCAGGTGAGGCGATGCCTCGCCCTGCTTCAGCTCTTGCTGGTCGGGCTGCAGCAGCTGACCAGCACCAATTGTCCGGCACTCCCTAGTGAGATGAACCCAGTACCTCAGTTGAAAATGCAGAAATCACCTGTCTTCTGTGTCACTCACGCTGGGAGCTGGAGACTGGAGCTGTTCCTATTCGGCCATCTTGCTCCACCCAGCTGCCACATTTTCTTTATCCAGTCTATCACTGATGGGCATTTAGGTTGATTCCATGTCTTTGCTATTGTGAATAATGCTGCAATGAACATATTTGTTCTTGTAGCCTTGTAAAATAATAATTTATATTCCTTTGGGTATATGCCCAGTAACGGGATTGCTAGCTCAAAAGGTGTTTCTGGTTATAGGTCTTTGAGAAATTGCCACAACGTCTTCCACAATGGTTGAACTAATTTACACTAGCAACAGTGTAAAAAAGCATTGCTTTTTCTCTGCAACCTCCCCAGCATCTGTTGTTTTTTGACTTTTTAATAATTGCCATTATTATTAAATGAGATAGCATGAGATGCTCTCTCACTGTGGTTTTGATTTACTTTTCTCTAATGATCAGTGATACTGAGCTTTTTTTCATAATGTTTGTTGGCCACATGTGTGTCGTCGTTTGAGAAGTGTCTGTTTATGTCCATTGACCACTTTTTAATGGGGTTTTTTTTTCTTGTAAATTTGTTTAAGTTCCTCGTAGACTCTGGATATTAGATCTTTGTCAGATAGATAGATTGCAAAAATTTTCTCCTGTTCTGTAGGTTGTCTGTTTACTCTCATGATAGTTTCTTTTGCTGAATGGAAGCTCCTTATTTTAATTTTAAGTTGATGCCATTTGTCAATTTTTGCTTTTGTTGCAATTGCTTTTGGTGTTTTCATCATGAAATCTTTGCCTGTGCCTGTATCCTGAAGGGTATTGCCTGAAGGGTATTTTCTTCTAGGGTTTTTATAGTTTTGGGTTTTAAGTTTAAGTCTGTAATCTGTCTTGAGTTAATTTTTGTGTAGGGTGTAAGGAAGGGGTCCGGTTTCAATTTTCTGCATATGGCTAGCCAGCTCTCCCAGCACCATTTATTAAATAGGGTGTCCTTTCCCCATTGCTTGCTTTTGTCAGATTTGTTGAAGATCAGATGTTTGTAGGTGTGTGATCTTATTTCTGAGTTCTCCATTCTGTCCTTTGGTCTATGTGTCTGTTCTTGTACTAGTCCCATGCTGTTTGGTTACTGTAGCTTTGTAGTATAGCTTGAAGTTGGGTAGCATACCTCCAGCTTTGTTCTTGCTTAGGATCATCTCGGCTATTTGGTTCTATACAAATTTTAAAATAGTTTTTTTCTGATTCTGTGAAGAATGTCAATGATAGTTTAGTGGGAATAGCATTGAATGTATAAATTACTTTGGGCACTATGGTCATTTTTTACAGTATTGTTTCTTCCTATCCATGAGCATGGAATGTTTCTCTATTTGCTTGTATCCACTTTGATTTCTTTGAGCAGTGGTTTGTAGTTCTCCTTGAAAAGTTTCTTTACTTCCCTCCTTAGCTGCTGTATTCCTAGGTATTTTATTCTTTTTGTAGCAGTTGTGAATGGGAGTTCATAGACGGTTTGGCTCTCTGATTGCCTGCTGTTGGCTATAGGAATGCTAGAGATTTTTGCACATTGATTTTGTATCCTGAGAATTTGCTGAAATTGCTTAATAGCTTAAGAAACTTTTGTGCTGAGAAGATGAGATTTTCCAAATACAGGATCATGTCATCTGTAAACAAAGATAATTTGACTTCCTCTCTTCCCATTTAAATACGCTTTATTTCTATTGCCTGATTGCCCTTGCCAGAACTTCCAATACTATGTTGAATAGGAATGGTGAGAGAAGGGATCCTTGTCTTGTGCCAGTTTTCAAGGGGAATGATTCCAGTTTTTGCCCATTCAATATGATATTGGCTATGGGTTTGTCATATATGGCTCTTATTATTTTGAGGTATGTTCCTTCAATACCTAGTTTGTTGAGAGTTTTTAACATGAAGGAGTGTTGAATTTTATCGAAGGCCTTTTCTGCGTCTATCGAGGTAATAATGTCTTTAATTCTGTTTATGTGATAAATCACATTTATTGGTTTATGTATGTTGAACCACTTTTGCATCCTGGGGATGAAGCCAACTTGATCATGGTGGGTAAGCTTTCTGATGTGCTACTGGATTCAGTTTGCCGGTATTTTATTGAAGCTTTTTGCATGAGTGTTCATTAAGGATAGTGTTCTGACGTTTTCTTTTTTTGTTTATCTCCACCAGGTTTTGGTATCAGGATGATGCTGACCTCATAAATGGGTTAGTGAGGAGTCCCTCCTTTTCAATTTTTTGAAATAGTTTCAGTAGAAATGGTGCCAGCTCTTCTTTCTACCTGTGGTAGAATTTAGCTGTGGATCTTTCTGGTCCTGGGGTTTTTTTGGTTGGTAGGCTAGTTATTACTGTCTCAATTCCAGAACTCATTATTGGTCTATTCAGGGATTCAGTTTCTTCCTGGTTCAGTCTTGGGAGAGTGTATGTGTCCAGGATTTTATCCATTTCTTCTAGATTTTCGAGTTTATGTGCGTAAAGGTCTTTATGGTATTCTTTGATGGTTGTTTGTATTTCTGTGGGGTCAGTGGTGATATCCCCCATATAATTTCTGATTGTGTTTATTTGATTCTTCTCTCCTTTCTTCTTTATTAGTCTAGCTAGCAGTCTATCTATTGTATTAAGTTTTTCAAAAAACTAGCTCCTGGGTTTGGTGATTTTTTTTTGAAGAGTTTTTTCATGTCTCTGTCTCCTTTAGTCAGCTCTGATCTTCGTTATTTCTTGTCTTCTGCTAGCTTTGGGGTTTGTTTGCTCTTGGTTCTCTAGTTTTTTTTTAGCTGAGATGTTAGGTTGTTAACTTGGGATCTTTCTAGCTTTTTGGTAGGGGAATTTGGTGCATATATATGTTTCTCTCTTAACACTGCTTTAAACTGTGTCCCAGAGATTCTGGTATGTTGTCTCTTTGTTCTCATTAGTTTCAAAGAACTTCTTGATTTTTGCCTTAATTTTATTATTTACATAAGAGTCATTCAGGAGCAGGTTGTTCAGTTTTCATGTAGTTGTGTGGTTTTGAGTGTGTTTCTTAATCTTGAGTTCTAATTTGATTGTGCTCTGGTCTGAGAGACTGTTTGTTATGATTTCCATTCTTTTGTATTTGCTGAGAAGTGTTTTACTTCCAATTATGTAATCAGTTTTAGAGTACATGCCATGTAGCTATCAGAAGAATATATATTCTGTTGAATTTGAGTGGAAAGTTCTGTATCTGTCAATCAGGTCCACTTGATCCACAGCTGAGTTCAGGTCCTGAATATCTTTGTTAATTTTCTGTCTCAGTGATCTGTCTAATATTGGCAATGGGTTGTTAAAGTCTCCACTATTATTGTGTGGGAGTCTGAGTCTCTTTGTAGATCTCTAAGAACTTGCTTTACGAATCTGAGTGCTCCTGTATTGGGTGCATATATATTTAGGATCATTAGCTCTTCTTGTTGCATTGATCCCTTTACCATTACGTAATGCCCTTCTGTGTCTTTTTTGATCTTTGTTGGTTTAAAGTCTATTTTGTCAGAAACTAGGATTGCAACCCCTGCTTTTTCTATTTTCCATTTGCTTGGTAAGTTTTCCTTCCTTGCTTTATTTTGAGTCTATGTGTGTCTTTGCATATGAGATGGGTCTCTTGAAGACTGCATACCAGTGGGTCTTGGCTCTTTATCCATCTTGCCATCCTGTGCCTTTTAATTGGGGCACTTAGCTCATGTACAATTTAAGATTAGTATTGTTATGTTTGAATTTCATTCTGTCATCATGATGCTAGCTGATTATTTTGCAGACTTGTTTATGTGGTTGCTTCATAGTGTCACTGGTCTGTGAACTTCAATGTGTTTTTGTAGTGGCTGGTAATGGCTTCTCCTTTCCATATTTAGTGCTTTCTTCAGGAACTCTTGCAAGGCAGGCCTGGTGACTTCCCTCAGCATTTGCTTCTCTGAAAAGAACCTTATTTATCCTTTGCTTATGCAGCTTAGTTTGGCCAGATATGAAATTCTGGGTTAGAAATTCTTTTCTTTAAGAATGTTGAATATTGGTTCCCAGTCTCTTCTGGCTTGTAGGTTTTCTGCTGAGAGATCCACTGTTAGTTTGATGAGTTTCCCTTTGTAGTGACCTGACATTCTCTCTGGCTGCCCTTAACATTTTTATTTCATTTCAATGTTGGAGAATCTGATGATTATGTCTCTTCAGGTTGATGTTCATGTGGAGTATCTTACTGGGGTTCTGTGCATTTCCTGAATTTGAATGCTGTCCTGTCTTGCTAGGTTGGGGAAGTTCTCCTGGAAGTTCTGTTGTAGTATGTTTTCCAATGTGGTTTCATTCTCCCTGTCTCTTTCAGGTACCAGTTAGTTGTAATTTTGGTTTCTTTACTTAATCCCATATTTCTTGGAGGTTTTGTTCATTCCTTTTCATTCTTATTCTTCTTCTTCTTCTTTTTTTTTTTTGTATTCTTGTCTGCCTGCCTTATTTCAGAAAGATAATCTTCTAGCTTGGAGATTCTTTCCTCCACTTGGTCTATTCTGCTATTGATACTTGTGATTGCATTGTGAAGTTCTTGTGTTGTGTTTCTCAGCTCCATCACATCAGTTATGTTCCTCTTTAAATTGGCTATTTTTGAGTTGATTTTTGTGTATGGTATAAGGGTCCAATTTTATTCTTTTGGATATGGAAATTGTTTTTCCAGCCTCATTCATGGAAGAAACTATTGTTTCCCCATTTCTTTTGGTGCCCTGATGGAAAATTAGTTGACTGTGTATTTTTGGACTTATTTCTGGGCTCTCTGTTGTGTTCCATTGGTCTGTGTTTCTGTTTTTATGCAAGTACTATATTGTTTTGGTTAGTGTGGCTTTATAGTATACGTTTAAATCAGAAAGTGTGTATCTCCAACTTTCTTTTCCTTCTCAGTTTTGCTGTCGCTATCCAGGGTTTATTGTGATTCCAGACTAATTTTATGATTTTTTTTCTTCTATTTCTATGAAGGATGCCATTGGAATTTTGATAAGGATTGTATTGAATATGTACTTCTTTGGGTAGTATGGACATTTTAACAATATTGATTCTTTCAATCCATCAACACAGGATATCTTCCCATTTATTTTTGTTTTGGATTTCTGTCACCATTGTTTTATAGCTTTCAGTGTACAGATCTTTATCTCCTTAATTAAACTTATTCCTAAGCATTTTATTTTTTGATGCTATCATAACTGGGATTGTTTTCTAGATTTCTTTTTCAGTTAAGTTATTATTTGTGTTTAAAAATGCTACTAATCTCTGTATATTGATTTTGAATCCTGCAACTTTACTGAATTATTAGTTCTAAGTATTTTTAATGAGTTTTTGATTTTTTTACATACAAGGTAATGTCTGCAAATAAAAATAATTTTACTTCTTCCTTTCAAATTTGAATTCCTTTTATTTATTTTTTTCTTATCTGATTGCTCTTGCTAGTACTTTCAGTACTATGTTGAATAGAAGCATTGAGAGTGGGCATCCCTGTGTTGTACTATATCTTAGTGGAAAAGCTTTCAGTTGTTCCCCATTGATTATCATGTTGGCTGTGGATTTTTCATAAATGGCCTTTGTTATGTTAGTTGAAAAGTTTTCCTTATATGCTTGCGTGTTAAGAGATTTTTATCAAGAAAGGATGTTGAACTTGTTGTCAAATGCTTTTTTTGCACCAATTGAGATGATTTGTGTTTTTTATCTTTCCTTCTGTTAATGTGATACATCAGAGTGGTTGATTTGCATGTATTAAACCAGACTTTCTTGCCAGGAATAAATCCACTTGGCCATGATGTATAATCCTTTTTGATGTGTTGTTGAATTCAGTTTGCTTACATTTTATTGAGGATTTTTGCGTCAATATTCATCAGAGATACTGGCCTATAGTTTTCTTGTAGTGTGTTTATGTGGCCTAGGTATCAAAGTGATAGTAGCCTCACAAAATATATTTGGAAGTATTCCCTCTAGCTGTATTTTTTTGGAATAGTTTATGAAGTATTGGTAGTGATTCTTCTTTGAATGTTTGGTAGAATTCAGTTGTGATGCTAGCTGGTTCTGGGCTTTTCCTTGTTGGAAGATTTTTCATTACTACTTCAATCTCATTATGTGTTATTGGTCTGTTTAAGCTTTCTATTTCTTCCTGATTCAAACTTAGCAGGTTATATTTTTCTAGGAGTTTGTCCATTTCCTATATGTTATCCAATTTGTTGGTATTAATATATAATTGTTCTTAATAGTCCCTTGTGATTTCTTCAATTTCTGAGGCATCTGTTGTAATTTCTGCAGTTTCATTTTTATTTTATTTGTTTCCTCTTTTTTTTTTCTTAGTCTAGCTAGATATTTGTTTGTTTTTTCAAAGAACCAAGTCTTGGTTTTATTGATCATTTTCTATATGTTTTTGGTGGTGGTTCTCTATTTGACTTATTTCTCTTCTGATCTTTATTATTTCCTTTCTTCTGCTAACTTTGCATTTAGTTTGTTCTTTTGCTAGCTCCTGTAGGTATAATGTTAGGCTGTCTATTTAGCATCTTCTTTTTTAATGTAGACCCTTATTGCTTAAAATTTCCTTTTGAGTTCGAGACCAGCTTGGCCTACACGGGGAGACTATGTCTCTACTAAAAACACAAAATTAGCCAGGCGTGGTGGCACATGCCTGTAATCCTAGCTACTGAGGAGGCTGAGGCAGGAGAATCGCTTGAACCCGGAAGGCATAGGTAGCAGTGAGCTGAGATCGTGCCATTGCACTCCAGCCTAGGCAACAAGAGTGAAAGTCTGTCTCAAAAACAAACAAACAAACAAAATTCCTCTTAGAACCACTGTTGCTGCATCTCATAGGTTTTGGTCTGTTGTCTTTCCATTGTTTCTTGTCTCAAGATTTTTTAAATTTCCCTTTTGGTTTCTTTGACCCATTGATTGTTTGGGAGCATGTTGTTTAGTTTCCATGTACTTGTGATTTTTTTCAAAATTTTTCCCGTTACTGATTTCTAGTTTCATATTGTTGTGGTCAGAAATGATACTACATGTGATTTCAATCATCTTGAATTTAGATTAATTAAAAATAGTTAAATCTAGTTTTGTGGTTTAATGTATGATCTGTCCTGTAGAATGTTTCATATGCACTAGGGAAGCATATACATTCTGCTGCTATTCAATGCAAAGTTCTATATTTGTCTCTTAGGTCCATTTGACTCAAAGTATAATTCAAGTCCAGTATTTCTTTGTTAACTTTCGGTCTGGTTCATCTATCATTATTGAAAGTGGGATATTGAAGACTCCTACTATTATTGTGTTGCTGTCTATCACTTGCTTCATGTCCTTTAATAATGTTTTATATATTTTGATGCTTCAGTGTTGGGTGCTTATATATTTAAGATTCTTATGTGCTCTTGATGAATTGACCCCTTTGTCATTAAATTATGACCTTCTTTGCCTCTTGTAACAGTTTTTGACTTGAAGTCTATTTTAACTGATGTAAGAATAGCCACCCTGCTCTCTTTTGGTTACTATTTACATAGAATATTTTCTTCTACCCCTTAACTTTCAGCCTGTGTCCTTGTAACTAAGATGGATCTCTGGTAGGCAGCATATGTTTGGATCTTTTTTTTTTTTTTTTTTCTATCAATTTAGATACTGTATGTCGTGATTGGAGAATTTAATTCATTTGCCTTCAGGGTTATTATTGATAGATAAGGGCTTACTCCTGCAGTTTTAATTGTTTTCTGATTGCTTGGTAGATCAGTTGTTCCTTTCTTTCTCTTGTTATGTACGTTTGTGATTTGTTGTTTTTCTGTAGTGCTAAGCTTTGATTCCTTTCTCTTTCTCATTTGTATCTCCTGTAGCTTTTTGCTTTGCAGTTACCACGAGGCTTACATAAAATATCTTATAGTTATAATAGACTATTTTAAGCTGATAACAACTGTTAAACTTCAGTCACATACAAATACTCTAGATTTTTGCCCTCCCCCCACAATTTATGTTTGCTGACATAATTTACATCTTTTTATATTCAGTATTCCTTAACAACTCATTGTAGCTACATTTTTGACCATTTTGACTTTTCACCTTCATACTGGAGATTTGAAAGACTTACAGATCACCATTACAGTGGTGGCACATTCTGAATTTGACTATTTAAACTACCAGTGTGTTTTATGCTTTCAATATGTTTTCATGATACTAATTATCATTCTTTTGTATCTGGTAGAAGAATAGCTTTAATCATTTCTTATAAGGCAGGTCTAGTGGTGAATTTCTTCAGTTTTTATTTATCTGGCAGAGACTTTATTTCTCCTCATTTCTGATGAACAGCTTTGCTTTGTACAGTATTGTATTGTTTACTGGCAATATTGTCTTCTTTCAGGGCTTTGACTATATCATCTTGTGCTCTCCTGGCCTGCAAGGTTTCTGCTGAGAAATCCACTGATAGTCTAATGGAGATTCCCCTATAAATTACTTGATACTTTTCTCTTGCTACTTTTAAAATTCTCTTTTTGTCTTTGACTTTTGACATTTTTATTATAATGTGCCTCAGTGAGGACCTTTTTGGGTTTGAACATGTTTGGTGATTTTAAGATTCATGGAACTGGATGTCCATATCTCTCCCAAGACTTGGGAATTTTTCAGCAATTATTTTGTTAAATAAGCTTTCTATGCATTTTCCTCATTCTTCTCCTTCTGGAACCTCCATAATATGAATACTTGTTTGCTTAATGGTGTCCCATAAATCCTGTAGGCTTTCCTCACTCTTTTTTGCTCTTTTTTCTTTTTTTTTTCCTCTGACTAGGCTATTTCAGAAACCTAACTTCATTTCACAGATTCTTTCCTCTGCTTGTTTTGGTTTGCTATTGAAGCTCTCTATTTTTGATTTCATTCATTTAATTCTTTAGCTCCAAGATTTCTATTTGGTACTTTTTGAATGACTTTCTTATACAGATAAATGAATTGTCTTCCTAATTTCATTGAACTGTCTATCTGTATTCTTTTGTATCTCAGTGAGTTTCCTTAGGATTATTACTTTGAAGTCCTTTTCAGGCAATATGCAAATTTCTGTTTTTTGGAATCGGTTACTGGAGAATTATTGTGTTTGTTTGGTGCTGTTGTATTTTCTGTTTTTTTTTTTTTTTTTTTTTTTTTTTGTTTTTTCATGTTTCTTGTGTCCCTGTATTGATGTCTGCACAACTAGTGGAATAATCCCCTGTTTCAAATTTGTAGAGAGGTACTTTCCTTTGGTCACTCTGGTCAAAATGTAATTAGTTGTTTATTCATTGTTTTGCTCTTTTTTGTGGGGAGGATGAGCATTAGGCATCTCTAGTTGACCATCTTGCTTCCTCCTGACCTAGTTTTTGTTTTTGTTTTTGTTTTTGAGATGGAGTCTCTCTCTGTCACCCAGGCTGGAGTGCAGTGGCACAATCTTGGCTCACTGCAAGCTTCTGGGTTCACGCCTTTCTCCTGCCTCAGCTGCCCCAGTAGCTGGGACTAACAGGCACCTGCCAGTATGCCCAGCTAATTTTTTGTATTTTCAGTAGAGATGGGGTTTCACCGTGCTAGCCAGGATAGTCTCTATCTCCTGACCTCGTGATCTGCCTGCCTCAGCCTCCCAAAATGTTGGGATTGCAGGCATGAGCCACCGTGCCTGGCCAACCTAGTTTTTTTAAATGCCATGTCTATGTCTCAGAGCACTGGAAACAACTATTGTTTATTTCTATGTTTTTTTTTTTTTTTTTTTTTTTTGGCTTACTAGTGATATAGTAGTTTTAGGAATTGTTACTTCTTACAATTTTTTTTAGGCAAATCATGAGAGTAGACTTATATTCTGACTTGTTAATCACCAATTATGTTTTTTTCTTAGGGGAAGTGAGTTTTCCAAATTCTTGGTTTAAAAGTGAGCTTTAATATTACAGCTCATAAGTTTAGGGACTTTTGAATATGTAAGTTGGATATTTTCTACTTCTTAAAATAGTTTTCAGATAATGATATTGTGAAAATTTTTTGATATCTCTAAGTTTTAAAATAATTAATAAACTGTTTCAGAGTCCTCTAATGTTACTGGGAGTAACTAAATAATTTTATGGTATTTTTAAATAGGTTACAGAAGTATGCATATTCCGTAAGAGATTCAAAACTGAGAGGTAGGTTTAGAGATAATTTTTGAATAGCATTTTCACATACAGATGAAAGGTGCCAATTATTGATAAAATACTAATAGTAGCAGCTGATATATTACAGATATCTTAAAAGATGGTGCCGCTTATCATCATGCTGGTATGGAGCTGTCAGATAGAAAAGTAGTTGAGGGAGCTTTTACTGTTGGAGATTTACCAGTTCTTTGTAAGTAAAACATATTTCTTGTGGATGCTATAAAATATTTTGGAAAATTATTTTTAAGAGGAAAAAAGGAAAAGCTCAAGTATTCTGCTTCTTTTTTCTTTTCTTCTGAGAATCTAGAATTAAGTGGTTACCTATGCATGTAGATGCTACAGTAAATTCTTTGGCAATGTTTACATCTTTGTCATATTATTGAACGTAGTGTAATTTGAAAAACAAGAAGTTAATAGGTTTTTGGATTTAAAGTGTGTTACTATTTTAGATTGTAATGTTCTTTTTTCTTTCTTTTCTAAATTTCTTATATATGAGATTTTATTACATTTATAGGAATGTCTTTTATTAAAAAGTCTTCATGAAGCAATAAAGTTAAATGGCTCAAAATTACTATGTCTTCATCTGATGCAGTTACTACCAGTACTTTAGCTATGGGAGTAAATTTGCCTGCTCACCTAGTAGTTATAAAATCTACAATGCATTATGCTGGAGGACTGTTTGAAGAGTACAGTGAAACAGATATTCTACAGATGATTGGTAGAGCTGGTCGACCTCAAGTAAGTGACAATAACTTTGCTTTTTATACTTAAAAACATGATAAAAACAAAAAATTGTGTATTTTTTGATTAGCATGTCATAATTATATCAGGCTTAAAAGTAATATAGCAGAGAAAATTTACCTTTAATGGAGGAATAAAAGTAAAACAAGCCTCACCAACTGGGACATACTTCCTTCATTCTGTGTAAGCTTGCACTGGCTGATGAAGGGATGGGTTTATGAATGGATATACTCTTAAAGGTCTTTTGGTTTTGTTTTGTTTTTATATTCTGAATGGGGGTACTCAGCATTTTGGATGGAACAGGTTTTCCTTGTTTAAGGCTGTCACATTACAGAACATGTAACATCCCTAGGTCCTAGCACTAAATGCTAATAGTGTTCCCAGGCATTATGACAAAGTCAGCCCAAATACATTTCAAAACATACCCTACTCTGACAAATACATAAATAAGTCATTTTTATAGCTATTATGGGAACATCAGGAAGAGTATATTTTCAAAACATTTGTAAATATTATGTTATACAATTCTATAATTTCATGGAATAAATCAGATTATATATAAACTATACCAAATCTTACAACTTTTATGCAGTTACCAGAGTTTGTTTTGATTTTAACATTGCCAAAATTATGTTACATTGAAACCAAAGTGATATTTACAGCTATACTCTTGGAAGGCTTTTAAATTAAATTTTAGGTTAACAAAGTGAGAGCATTTTAAAGGTCTTTTTGAAGTGTTATTTCAGACAAGGAGACTGTTTAATATAAAATGAAAGTCTTGAGTTTTTGCAGAGGACTGATACCAAGATGTGCTCTTCTTCACTACATTTCTGTTTTTTTCCCCAGTTTGACACTACAGCTACTGCAGTTATCATGACTCGATTAAGCACAAGAGACAAATACATTCAGATGTTAGCTTGTAGAGACACTGTAGAAAGCAGGTAATACAAAAAATGTTCCAAAAAGATAGTAATGCTGATATAGCTTATTTTATTTCCTTTTAAAATATCAAAAGGAAATTTGGTTTGGAGATTTTTTTAAGGCCATTTTCTGTAAAGTTTTCAACAATTTAACTAGATAGTTTGTGTCATTTTAGAGAATTTAATAATTTTTTTAAAATGTAGTCATTTTATTCAGTGGTATTTCTTGACAAGCATGTATTCTTGTTTATAACAAACCCTAATTTGTAATAAAGCCTTAGTAATTATGATTATAATTTATATATGAAATTATATAAATTTATAATTACTAATTTGTAATAAAGGAGAAATATTTTCACATCTTAATTTAATAATAGAGGAAATCTGGGACTTATTAGTAAGGTATTTAATGTATTCTCTTTTGGAGAAAGTAGGATATAATTTACGCTTCAACTTTTGTTAAAGCAGTAATCCGTGTTCTATAACCATAAAGTAGAGAGATATATCTGAAGCCTTTTTAGAAGTTGAACTGACTTCTTAAGGTTTTCTTTTATGTTTTTGGAAATTAAGTTATAGTTCATGAATTAGTAAAGTAGCAATTGGTATATTATAAATTATTAAAGTTAAAAAGTAAGAGTTATGGCATTGAACTGCATATTCGTAATGCTAAGTTTTTTTTTTTCATTAGTTTGCACAGACATCTTATTGAGCATTTAAATGCAGAGATAGTACTGCATACCATCACGGATGTGAATATTGCTTTGGAATGGATACGATCAACTTTGCTTTATATCAGAGCCTTGAAAAATCCATCTCATTATGGTTTGTTACTTTGACTTGGAAAAGTAGTAATTTTTTCAAGCCAGCTAGGCCTGTATTTATGCTGATAAGTTACAGGATAGATAGATTACAGAAACTAATAGATGATAAAACAAAAGATAACAACAGTCCCAAATACATTTAGAGACAAGAGTAGACAAACTGAGAAATTTTAATCTATTTTACTTCTAGTGTTTCAACAAGGTTTGAAATCAGCACCATTAAAAATAGACCTAGTGGAAAAAAATTCAGCTCCAGTAAAAATAACAGAAATGTCTAAATCATTGAAAATAAGTTAAAGTTACAGAACGTTTTGAATTTTGTCTGTGCTTAGTGTTCAGCTACTCCCATTTTTGAGTTTATGACTGTTTATTTTTCAATTTATAAGAAATGAAAGTATATCGTACTACTGTTGCTGCTACAATTTTCATCTTGCTTCTATAGCTAACCCACATCTTGTTATGTGGCTTCCAGAGGGTTTTTTTTATGTGGTATAGCTTATGAAATAACCTATACTTGGGGTTGTTGAATACCAAATTAAAGCCTGACTCGTTGAAGTATCATTCTAATGCACAGAGGTTCAAAACTTTCAGATCTCAAAGAGTAATTAATATAAGTCTATATTAAAGGAATATATAAATATTCCTATCACTTAAAAATGTCTATTTCAACTAGGTAATACATTTACTTAGTTCAAAAATCATAAAGTGAAGGAATATATACAACTAAAATTCTTCCATGTATATCCCTACCCACACAGTTGTTCAATTCCCATCTCTCCCCTTTCCATCCCCTAGTTCTGTAATCATTGGTATATCTTTTTTGAATAATTTTTTTGCATATAAAAGTAAATAAGAAAATGTAATTTTATTTTCCCACCATTTTAAACACAAATGGTGGCATAATGTATTAGTTTTCCATTCCTTTTAACAAATTATCCTAAAACAAATAATCTAGAAACAACCAGAATTTATTATCTCACACAGCTTATATGGGTTAGGAATCTGGGACTGTCTTAGCTAGGTGGCTCTGGGTCAGAGGCTCTTCTTAGATTGCAAGATATGTCAGCTAGGGCTGCAGTCATCTGAAGGCTTTCCTGGGTCTTGAAGATTCACTTCTAAGTAGTCTCACTCACAGAGCTATAAGTTAGAGGCCTCAGTTTCTCACAGTTGTTGGCAGGCCTCAGTCTTTTGCCAGGTGGATCTTTCGTTATAGCATGGCAGCTGATTTTTCTCAGGATGAATGATCAAGAGAGAAAGAGAGACAGAGACAGACTAAATCAGAAGCAGCAGTACTTTTTTATAACTTTGTCTCTGAAGTCACACATCATTACTTCTGCTTTATTGGGTTTTTTAGAAGCAAGTCACTGAGTCCTGGTCACACGAAGGCGAGAGGGATTAAGTTCATCTCTCAGAGGGCAGAATATCAAAGAATTTGTGGGCTTTTTTTTTTTTTTTTTTTTTTTTGAGACAGCCTCTCTTGGTTGCCCAGGCTGGAATGCAGTGGCACAATCTTGGCTCACTGCAACCTCCACCTCACAGGTTCAAGCAATTCTCCACCTTACCCTTCTGAGTAGCTGGGACTACAGGCATTCACCACCATGCCTGGCTAATTTTTTGTATTTTTAGCAGAGACGGCGGTTCGCCATTTTGACCAGGCTAGTCTCGAACTCCTGATCTCAAGTGATCCACCTGCCTTGGCCTCCCAACGTGCTGGGATTACAGACATGAGCCACTGTGCCTGGCCTTGTGGTCATATTTTTTTTAAACCTCCATTATTATAGTCTTCTGCACATTCCTTTTTTTCTTAGTATGTCTTGGAAGCTTTTTTGAGACAGGCTTTCGCTCTGTTGCCCAGGCTGAAATCCAGTGGTGTGATCACAGTTTACTTCAGCTTCAACCTTCTGGGCTCAAGTGATCTTCTCACCTCAGCCTCCCGAGTAGCTGGTACTACAGGCATATATCAGTACACCTGGCTAACTTTTGAAAAAAAAAAAATTGTAGAGGCAGAGCCTCCCTATGCTGCCCAGGCTGGTCTCGAACTTGTGGGCTCAAGCGATCCTCCCACTTCACCCTCCCAAAGTGCTGGGATTTTGGCCGTGAGCCACCATGTCTGGCTGGAAGCTTTTTTTAGTAGCTAAATAATATTCCATTTTCTTATGTATCACCTGTTTAAACGATCCCCAATTGATGGACATTTATACTTTTTCTAATTGTTTGCTATTACAAACAATGCAGCCAAAAAATCCCTTCATTTTTTACATGCATAAATTTATCCGTATGATAAATCTCTAGAAATGAAATTCCCAGCAAACTATTGCAAGACCAGAAAACCAAACACCGCATGTTCTCACTCATAGGTGGGAATTGAACAATGAGATCACTTGGACACAGGAAGGGGAACATCACACACTGGGGCCTATTGTGGGGAGGGGACAGATGGGAGGGATAGCATTAGGAGATATACCTAATGTAAATGATGAGTTAATGGGTACAACACACCAACATGGCACATGTATACATATGTAACAAACCTGCACATTGTGCACATGTACCCTAGAACTTAAAGTATAATAAAAAAAAATTTAAAAAGATTAAAAAAAAAGAAATGAAATTCCTGTGTCAAAGATATATGCATTTATAAATTTGATACCTGTGGCTAAATTGCTACCTTAGTAGCTCATATACCTTTCAGCCGTGTTCAAAAGTGCCATATTTTGTTTCTCCAGCCTTTCCTTCAGGGTGTATACTTGTGTATTTTTATGAATATCAAGTATGAATATTGATATCTTTCATGTTTTAATTTTCATTCCTTCATTTTCATAGTTACTTTATTTTCTGTAGTTACTTTTTTGTATTGAGATATCACTTATAGTAAATTGCACAAATATGAGGTGTATAGGTCAATGAAGTTTTATATATATGTTTATACACACATATACACACATGTAACCACAGCCCAGATTAAGATATAGAACATTTTCTAGATGTTCCCTCATGCTCCTTTTCTGTCAGTATTTGTCCCCAGAAGTCAATGCTATTCTGACTTACATACCACAGGCTAGCTTTATCTATTCTTGAAAAGATTCCATTTATATGAATATAAATCTTTTGATGAAAGGAAATTATTAATTTTAAATAATGTTGCTGTGAACATTGTTATATATATCTTTTGATACACATGTATATGTATATCTGTGGGTATGTGCGTAGGAGTGAAATTATTGTGTTAAACGGTATGTGTAGTTACAACTTTAGTGAATAGCACAAAATGGTTGTATTACCAAATATGTTTTCCTAGGAACATTCATGTTATAATGAAAGTTCATTAGAATATATTAATCACTTGATGATATTTACTATGTGTAAAACATTTGGAAATTTATTCCATACCATTCTTGTTAAAATATGATATTCCTGTTCATTGTTTCTATGGATATTTATTTAAGTCTTGTTTGAATTCAATAAGCTGAGTTTTTTTTTTCTTATATAAGACTCAATTAGACTACTCTTCCCTAGTTAACTGGGGTATAAACTGAGCCTGTAAAGATGAATTAAATTCTGTTTTACTTTTTGGAAATTTTCATGACATGCAGGTTTTGCATCTGGATTGAACAAAGATGGAATTGAAGCAAAATTACAAGGTTAGGTGCATTTCATTCCAAAAATTAGATTCTGTATATTTTAGTGAAAAAGTTCAGTTATTATGAAAGTAAGAATATGCTTTTGTAAATCATTTTTTAAAAAGGAAACTTATCTGTAGAAAAATAATGTGAACTATTTCTTTTTCACACAAAAAGCTTGGCATATACACTTTTTTGCTGAATTAATCAATTTATTCTATCAGAATGTCTTTCTTTGTATAATATGTTAATTTGGTTTATTTGGTTTTTATTTCTAACATCCCTGGTCTTTGAAAATATGCTTACAGATACACACTCTGTATTTTTTCTTTTTTTTAAAAGAGACAATCTTACTCTGTCACCCAGGATGGAATGCAGTGGCGTGATCATAGCTCATTGTAACCTTGAACTCCTGAGCTCAAATGATCCTCCTGCCGAAGCCTCCTGAGTAGCTGGGACTATAGGCGTGAGCCACCACAACTGGTTAATTTTGTAGCTTTTTTTAGAAAGGGGGTCTCACTGTGTTTTCCAGCCTGGTCTCAAACTCCTGGCCTCAAGTGATCCTCCCACCTCTGCCTCCCAAAGCACTGAGATTATAGGTGTGAGCAATCATGCCCAATATGTATTTTTTCTTTTCTACTTAATTTTAATTGAAAAATATAAGCCTAGAGTGATTATGGGCTTTGTAACCCAACCTGTGCCAAAGATGTATTCCTATCCAATCTCAGCTTGTTATTTAATCAACTAGTATTTCTTACTTGTTTTTTAGAATATAAAATATTGTTAGGCATTTATTCAGATTAGAAATTGCTACCTTTTCATTGTGTTGAGACTGTCCCTTTAGTAAAAGAAAAAAATGTTAGACCCTCTAAAAAGATTTAGCGAATTTAAATTTATTCTCTACTTGTATTACATGTGTGGCAAATAAAAATGCAGAGATAAAGCAGTAAAATTGTCTTGCTTAAAGAATAAATATGTTGTTAAAACATGATCATAACCAATAGCATATATTCATAATGCTGCTGTATTCATGCTGAAATACAGATTATAAGTTGTATTATCTTCAAGGTATTGATTAATTTTGTAATGGAATTTAAAAAATTAAACATATATTTTGAAAATAATGATCAAATACACTCAAGAAATTAGATAGTCCAAGAGATATATTGCTATATTTGGATAACTTTAATGTTTTATCTTTTGTTAAATTAGCAGAATCACAGCTCATATTTGCCTTATCTTTGGTCACTATAGGGTTAGCAAAGTTTTGCCTTCTAAACAAAAATAGCTAAATATAACTGAATATTAAGGTTTTGGTGTTGTAGGAGAGAAAAATAGTAACATCTTTTCCTCATTCATTGCAAGGTTCACAGCTGACACTCCTGTAACAAGACAATTAACAAGAGAAAAGCATAACAAATTTATTTAATCAAAGTTGTGTATGACATGGGAGCCTTCAGAAATTAAGACCCAAAGACCCAGGGAAAACTGTTTCTATGGCAAGTCTAATGAAAAAAAATGAATAGTTGTCGAGAAACATGACTGGTCAAAAGGGTATTATCTAATATTAATAAACTAGGCAAAACTTAACAAGGCCTATTTGTTCAGATTCTTCTTGGCCTCTCTGTGTAGAATTCTTTCTTCCTGCGCATGAGACAGGACCATTCCATACCGTGGAATGAGGGTCTTAGAATTTAGGCAAAGTAGGTCAGAGAATTCCTTTATGACCATGTTTCACACAAAAAGGCAGGGAAAGGTCAGAGTGACCTTCTTGTTTCTGAGGTCCTCTCAGTCTTACTGAGTTTGAAATGCTTTGGGTCAGCATTTTCTGAGCCCTGCCATTATCCTTGGAGATCTGCCTTAAATCTCTCAGGAAGGATCGTTAGCATAGTATATGCTGTTTCCTAAACTTGATTATACTTTCTTGCCCAGTATACTCTAATAGCTTCCCCATTACTCTTAGAATAAAATACAAACTTTCACCACAGCCCACAAAATCCTGCTTGATATCTCCCTGCCTATTACTCTAACTGCATCTCTTGTCACTTTCTCTCTCTCTTATTCTACTCTCACCAAATTGGCCTTCTTGCTATTCCTTAAATACACCAAGCTTGTTCCGACATCAGGTCCTTTGCACACTTTGTTCCCTATTTTTGGAACTCTCCTTGCATACTTTACATGGTGCGCACCTTCATTTTATTCAGGTCTCTGTTCACATATTAACTTTTTAGAGAGGTCTTCCTGTGGTATCTTACTTAAATCCACCTTTACTGAGAGGAAGAGAAAGTGATTCTATGATGTTGTTATCATTGTTTTCCTTGTTTTTAGAAAAAGTAATGTGTTTATTTTGACAATTAGGGTGAGGATAGCTTTACTCTATATCAAAATATATAGCAGTTATGAGAAATACATATAGGTTGGGCATGGTGGTTCATGCCTGTAATCCCTTTGGGAGGCCAAAGTGGGCAGATCGCTTGAGCTCAGGAGTTTGAGACCAGCCTGGACAACATAGGGAGATCCCACCTTTACAAAAAGTGTTTTTTAGAAACTTAGCTAGTGCAGTGGTACATGCTGTAGTTCCAGCTACTCGGGAGACTGAGGTGGGAAGATTGTTTGGGTCTGGGAGGTTGAGGCTGCAGTGAGCTGTGATCATGCCACTGTATTTTAGCCTGCGCAACAGAGTAAGACCCTGCCTCAAAAAAAAAAAAAAAAAAGAAGAAGAAGAAGAAAGAAAAGAAAGGAAAAAAAAGAAAAGGAAATAAACATAAGCTTTAGTTAAAAGATTTAAAATTCTACACAATCATTCTATACAGGTTCTTAGCCTTATGTTTCTTTATAGTATACGTGAAACGGTATTATTTATTTGTATGTTGATTGCTTTCTTCTGTAAAATATGAGTTCTAAAAAGAAAAACCTTGTCTTGTTAACTGCTGTAAACATAGAGCTTAGACTCATGCTCAGCTTATGGTAAAGTAAGCATTTTTCATTGACTTACCGAGTAATGGGTAATGAACGGATTTAATAGTGGGTAATTAAGAAAGTTAGAAAAGACTTCAAAATCTTTACTTCACCAAACACTTAACACTATCAAGCTGTCTAAACAGTGGTGCTTAAACTAAAGTATTTCCCAAAGAACTCTAAGGGTGTTTTTTTGAGTGGCTGCTCTGTTTAGGATTGAACTATTACAGTATTCCCACTGTCTGCTCTGAACTATCTTATGTCTCGTGGAGTATGGCATGAGGCAGAGAAGGAACTGTAAGCAGCAGATCACTACAATTGCTCTGATCCCCATCAATAGTGAACATGAACTAGCATTGCTTCCTGTCAGAGAAACAAAAGTAAACACCTGAAAGCATCAGTTAAAGTTGTTGCTTCAAGAATGTGGCAAAGAGGGAGGAGGGGAAGAACTGGTGGGTTTTGGAATAATCTTTGCAGAACTATTTGACTTCTTATACTTTGTGCATATATTAATATATCTTTGATAGAAATTTAAAGAAAAAAGAAAAAGAAAACCATTGCCTTAATGGAGGGCAGATAGCAAAGGAGCAAGTTACGTAGCCTCTATTCTTTCGTTTCCTAACCTATATATGAAAATATCAGTGTCTACCTTATTGTGATGTTTTGAGGATTAAATGAGGTAATACATGTATATCATTTAAATACTCCAAGTTTTAAGTGTTATTTCTACTTACTGAGTGTTATTTTTATTACTTGTATTCTTGTTACTATTAGAAAATGTTTTTAGTATATTAGTTAGCTTTTTTATTTAAATGAGCTTTTCCTTACCGCTTAAGTAGGGACTGTGGTTCTTCTAGAACAATTACACAGTAATAACACAACTTTAGCATATTTAATAATAAATTATTTTGCCCTACTTCGCTGTTTTACTAAAATTAAAATGTGTTTTCTATAATTAAACAGAATTATGTTTGAAGAATCTGAATGATTTATCATCCCTGGACTTAATAAAGATGGATGAAGGTGTTAATTTCAAACCAACTGGTAATTCCCTATCATTGTCAGTAAATTTAGCAATTGTTTACTTAAGACTAAATTAAAATTTTGTTTTACTAAAGTTTAGATGATGATAAAACTAAATCGTGATCTCAGTTCTCAATATGGTATCATCATTATTACCCATAGGCATGATAAATTTAAACAAGCCCTATTTGCAAAAGGATAGTTTCTTTTTGACAGGTGCACAGAATTTGTCTTCACTGATTCTGGTGACTTCTGGCAGAGGAACGAAATGCTTGAATCTTTGGGTTACTTAAACCTGCTATAACTATTATAGATACACTTTTATTGGCATGCTTTTGTATGCTTTTTATATTCTTAAATATTCAACCGTTGATAATCTGGTGGTTAGACTTCTGTAAGGTTAGAAAAAATATCTTTTCCTTCTACTCATCTTAGGTTCATTAATTGGGACTCCTATAACAAAAGATATTAGCAAGAGAAAAGCATACAAATTTATTTAATATGTTTTATATGACATGGGAGCCTTTATAAGGAAATGAAGACCCAAAGAAATGGTTAAACCTGAATGTTTTTATGCCAGGTGTGATGAAGATGGAAAGGTCATGGAGAAATAAGATAGGACAAAGGGGATATGAACTAAGTGTAATAAATTGGGGAAAATTTAGCAAAGCCTGTTCATTCAGATTCCTCTCTGTGTCTATGGAGATAAAGATGCTCCATTGTTTAGGTATAGGGAGGGCACCTCTCACATGAGGTGTTATGACTTGCTTCAGAGGAAAACCAGAAAAATTATTGCTGTACATGTTGTTTCTCAAATTGCTACAGCTTAAAATATTCAATAGGCCAAGATGCCACATTTTGAGATAGCATGTCCTGAACCCTCTCTCTCTCTCTAAATTCTGTTTAGAGTATAATAAAAGAGAGAAAGGATGTTTTGTGGTTTTTAGCACTCATGATTAGAAGGTTTTTGGAGAAAATGACTTTATTATTCCAGTTAATCTTTTTAAGTAAAGGTAATTTATTGTTTGAAAGTTGGGTAATGTGGAAAATTTTTTTTTGAATTCAGAATCTCTCTTTTAACATTTAGCATGTACTGTTCATTTTTAATGTGTTTTTTACTTACTTGCAACCATACTATAGAAATACATGATTTTGTAAAATGTTAAAATTTATATTTAATATAAGGCTTAGTTTTAAAATAATTTGTTGCCCTGACTCTCAGCCCTACATTAATAACATTTTTTTCCCTTCTTCTTTGGTCCTTATTCTGATAAGCCTGATTTTGTTTGTGAGAATTGTCTTCTGTATGTTCTAGAGCATCTCACTAGAGGGGGCATAAGAATCACTAAGGCGTCGTCTTCATCTGTTTTTATATACTTTCATTCTCATCAGGAATCTTATTCCCACTATCACTTCTTTACTTCTTGAATCCACTGATACTATTCTTTTTGTCTTTAAGCATACCTAATAAATGACCTATAATAACATTTATTCTTTGTCAGTCATCAGTGAATAGTACTTAGTTATTTTTTTATTCTTAACACTCCACTTTTCTGGTTCTCCTTCTTTAATCAGTCTTTGCTGACCTTTTATGCTTACTATGTACTTCTTAAAGTTTCAGGCCTTGAATCTTTATTCCCGGATTATGCTCGTTTTTTGAAAACGTAATTCACCTTCACTGCTACATCTATAGTCATTATGTAAATGAATGCAAAGTTTTAGTTTTGATCTTGACCTCTCACCTTTGCTATAAAATTTGATCTTCAGTTTTCTATGATAAATTTTTACTTACATATATTACATGAAGCTTGACATCCAGAGGCATATGAGTTAATTTAACATGGAATACTGTGAAGCAGAGTGAACACAGAATTTGGGTTCCAAATATCTGTATTTCAGTCCCAGTTCTACTACTTGTCTGTTGCCTTATATTAGCTGTCTTAGTTTACTGTTGCTTTATATTAGCTGTCTTAGTTTATTCATCTAAAAACAGGAATGTATTACATATCCTACTTACTGTATTGGGTGTAGTGTTGATCCAATGTGATAATGAATGTAAAAACATTTTACTGTAATAGAAGTTGTTGCTGTCTCTTTTCCAAAGCTAGGAAAATCAATGTTTGCCTATTCTCATTAGCTTTTTTGCCACACCTAAGATCATCATAAAATATTGATGCCTTTGGTTTCTTTCATTCCTCGGTCATTCAATATCCAGGCATTTTCCATACTCATTCCATATCCTTTTGGTGTCTGATATCACCAAACATCAAAAAGACAATCCAATTTGAGCTGAAAATATTCCTTATCATCTACTAGGGTAAAATTTCTTAAGGTGTATTGGGGGTGGACTACTTGCTATCAAAATCAACTGAAGATGCTGTTGTGTTAAAAATACAGTTACTTAATTCTGCTTCAGACGTGCAAACTTCAATTTTTAGGAGTAAAACTTAGGAATTTAAATTTTATCTCTTTGGGTTTAAATCCTCTCTCAGATAAATACCTAGTTCTTTGATACTTTGTAAGATACTTGCATTTCAGCTAGCTATTGTAGTTGACCTTACCAGGCGGGTAGGTTTGTAATTTCCTTTTTTTTTTTTTTTTTGCAACTTTTGTCTTAGGTTCAGGGGATACATGTGCAGCTTTGTTATGTGGGTAAATTGCATGTCATGGGGAGTACAGATTGTTTCATCACCTGGGTAATGAGCATAGTACTCGACATTAGGTTTTTCAATCCTTACCCTCCTCTCACCCTCCACCCTCACGTAAGCCCTGATGTTTATTGTAGCCATCTTTGTGTCCATGTATACTCAATGTTAGCTCCCACTTATAAGTGAAAACATGTAGTATTTCGTTTTCTATTCCTGCATAAATTTGCTTAGGATGATAGTCACCAGCTCCATCCATGTTGCTGCAAAGGATATGATTTCATTTTTAAAAAAATTTTTTATTATACTTTTAAGTTCTAGGGTACATGTGCACAACGTGCAGGTTTGTTACATATGTATACATGTGCCATGTTGGTGTGCTGCACCCATTAACTCGTCATTTACATTAGGTATATCTCCTAATGCTATCCCTCCCCCTTCCCCCCACTCCACGACAGGCCGCAGGGTGTGATGTTCCCCTTCCTGTGTCCATGTGTTCTCATTGTTCAATTCCCACCTATGAGTGAGAACATACAGTGTTTGGTTTTCTGTTCTTGTGATAGTTTGCTGAGAATGATGGTTTCCAGCTGCATCCACGTCCCTGCGAAGGACCTGAACTCATCCCTTTTTATGGCTGCATAGTATTCCATGGTGTATATGTGCCACATTTTCTTAATCCAGTCTATCATTGATGGACATCTGGGTTGGTTCCAAGTCTTTGCTATTGTGAATAGTGCTGTTGTGAATAGTGCTGCAGTAAACATACATGTGCATGTGTCTTTATAGCCACGTGATTTATAATCCTTTGGGTATATACCCAGTAATGGGGTGGCTGGGTCAAATGGTATTTCTAGTTCTAGATCCTTGAGGAATCACCACACTGTCTTCCACAATGGTTGAACTAGTTTAGAGTCCCACCAACAGTGTGAAAGCGTTCCTATCTTCACATCCTCTCCAGCACCTGTTGTTTCCTGACTTTTTAATGATCGCCATTCTAACTGATGTGAGATGCTATCTCACTGTGGTTTTAATTTGCATTTCTCTGATGGCGAGTGATGATGAGCATTTTTTCATGTGTCTGTTGGCTGCATAAATGTCTTCTTTTAAGAAATGTCTTTTCATTTCCTTCGCCCATTTTTTGATGGTGTTTTTTTTTCTTGTAAATTTGTTTGAGTTCTTTGTAGGTTCTAGATATGAGCGCTTTGTCAGATGGCAGATTGCAAAAATTTTCTCCCGTTCTGTAGGTTGCCTGTTCACTCTGATGGTAGTTTCTTTTGCTGTGCAGAAGCTCTTTAGTTTAATTAGATCCCATTTGCCAATTTTGGCTTTTGTTGCCATTGCTTTTGGTGTTTTAGTCATGAAGTCCTTGCCCATGCCTATGTCCTGAATGGTATTGCCTAAGTTTTCTTCTAGGGTTTTTATGGTTTTAAGTCTAACATTTAAGTCTCTAATCCATCTTGAATTAATTTTAGTATAAGGTGTAAAGAAGGGATCCAGTTTTAGCTTTCTGCATATGGCTAGCCAGTTTTCCCAGCACCATTTATTAAATAGGGAATCCATTCCTTATTTCTTGTTTTTGTCAGGTTTGTCAAAGATCAGATGGTTGTAGATGTGTGGTATTATATCTGAGGGTTCTATTCTGTTCCATTGGTCTATATCTAATTTGGTACCAGTACCATGCTGTTTTGGTTACTGTAGCCTTGTAGTATAGTTTGAAGTCAGGTAGTGTTATGTCTCCAGCTTTGTTCTTTTCGCACTGGATAGTCTTGGCAATGCGGGGTCTTTTTTGGTTCCATATGAACTTTAAAGTAGTTTTTTCCAAATCTGTGAAGAAAGTCATTGGTAGCTTAATGGGGATGGCATTGAATATATAAATTACCTTGGGCAGTATGGCCATTTTCATGATATTGATTCTTCTTATCCATGAGCATGGAATGTTCTTCCATTTGTTTGTGTCCTCTTTTATTTCACTGAGCAGTGGTTTGTAGTTCTCCTTGAAGAGGTCCTTCACATCCCTTGTAAGTTGGATTCCCAGGTATTTTATTCTTTTTGAAGCAATTTAGAATGGGAGTTCACTCATGATTTGGCTCTCTGTCTGTTATTGGTGTATAAGAATGCTTGTGATTTTTACACATTGATTTTGTATCCTGAGACTTTGCTGAAACTGCTTATCAGCTTAAGGAGATATTGGGCTGAGACAATGGGGTTTTCTAAATATACAATCGTGTCATCTGTAAACAGGGACAATTTGACTTCCTCTTGTCTTAATTGAATATCCTTTATTTCTTTCTCCTGCCTGATTGCCCTAGCCAGAACTTCCAACACTATGTTGAATAGGAGTGGTGGTGAGAGAGGGCATCCCTATCTTGTGCCAGTTTTCAAAGGGAATGCTTCCATTTTTTGCCCATTCAGTATGATATTGGCTGTGGGTTTGTCATAAATAGCTGTTTTTATTTTGAGATACGTTCCATCAATACCAAATTTATTGAGAGTTTTTAGCATGAAGGGCTATCGAATTTTGTCAAAGGCCTTTTCTGCATCTATTGAGATAATCATGTCATTTTTGTTTTTGGTTCTGTTTATATGCTGTATTACGTTTATTAACTTGTGTATGTTTAACCAGCCTTGCATCCCAGGTATGAAGCCCACTTGATCATGGTGGATAAGCTTTTTGATGTGCTGCTGGATTCAGTTTGCCAGTATTTTATTGAGGATTTTTGCATCGATTTTAATCAGGGATATTGGTCTAAAATATTCTTTTTTTTGTTATGTCTCTGCCAGGCTTTGGTATCAGGATGATGTTGGCCACATAAAATGAGTTAGGGAGGATTCCCTCTTTTTCTATTGATTGGAATAGTTTCAGAAGGAATGGTACCAGCTCCTCCTTGTACCTCTGGTAGAATTCAGCTGTGAATCTGTCTGGTCCTGGACTTTTTTTGGTTGGTAGGCTATTAATTATTGCCTCAATTTCAGAGCTTGTTATTGGTCTGTTCAGGGATTCCACTTCTTCCTGGTTTAGTCTTGGGAGAGTGTATATGTTCAGGAATTTATCAATTTCTAGGTTTTCTTGTTTATTGGCATAGAGGTGTTTATAGTATTCTCTGATGGTAGTTTTTATTTCTGTGAGGTTGGTGGTGATATCCACTTTATCATTTTTTATTGCATCTATTTGATTCTTCTCTCTTTTCTTCTTAGTAGTCTTGCTAGCAGTCTATTAATTTTGTTGATGTTTTCAAAAAACCAACTCCTGGATTCATTAATTTTTTGGAGGGTTTTTTGTGTCTCCATCTCCTTCAGTTCTGCTGTGATCTTAGTTATTTCTTGCCTTCTACTAGCTTTTGAATGTGTTTGCTCTTGCTTCTCTAGTTCTTTTAGTTGTGATGTTAGGGTGTTGATTTTAGATCTTTCCTGCTTTCTCTTGTGGGCATATAGTACTATAAATTTCCCTGTACACACTGCTTTAAATGTGTCCCAGAGATTCTAGTATGTTGTGTCTTTGCTCTCATTGGTTTCAAATAACATCTTTATTTCTGCCTTCATTTCGTCATGTACCCAGTAGTCATTCAGGAGCAGGTTATTCAGTTTCCATGTAGTTGAGTGGTTTTGATTTTCTTAATCCTGAGTTCTCGTTTGATTGCACTGTGGTCTGAGAGACAGTTTGTTATAATTTCTGTTCTTTTACATTTGCTGAGGAGAGCTTTACTTCCAACTATGTGGTCAATTTTGGAATAAGTGCAGTGTGGTGCTGAGAAGAATGTATATTCTATTGATTTGGGGTGGAGAGTTCTGTAGATGTCTGTTAGGTCCGCTTGGTGCAGAGTTGAGTTCAATTCCTGGATATCCTTGTCAACTTTCTGTCTCGTTGATCTGTCTGATGTTGACAGTGGAGTGTTAAAGTGTCCCATTATTATTGTGTAGGAGTCTAAGTCTCTTTGTAAGTCTCTAAGGACTTGCTTTATGAATCTGGGTGCTCCTGTATTGGGTGCATATGTATTTAGTATAGTTAGCTCTTCTTGTTGAATTGATCCCTTTACCATTGTGTAATGGCCTTCTTTGTCTCTTTTGATCTCTGTTGGTTTAAAGTCTGTTTTATCAGAGACTAGGGTTGCAACCGCTGCCTTTTTTTGTTTTCCATTTGCTTGGTAGATCTTCCTCCATCCCTTTATTTTGAGCCTGTGTGTGTCTCTGCATAAGATATGGGTCTCCTGAATACAGCACAGTGATGGGTCTTGACTCTTTATCCAATTTGGCAGTCTGTGTCTTTTAATTGAAGCATTTAACCCATTTACATTTAAGGTTAATATTGTTATGTGTGAATTTGATCTTGTCATTATGATGTCAGCTGGTTATACTCTGCACAATATTATCCAGGAGAACTTCCCCAACCCAGCAAGGCAGGCCAACATTCAAATTCAGGAAATACAGAGCACACCACAAAGATACTCCTCGAGAAGAGCAACTCCAAGACACATAATTGTCAGATTCACCAAAGTTGAAATGAAGGAAAAAATCTTAAGGGCAGCCAGAGAGAAAGGTCGGGTTACCCACAAAGGGAAACCCATCAGACTAACAGCAGATCTCTCGGCAGAAACTCTACAAGCCAGAAGAGAGTGGGGTCCAATATTTATCATTCTTAAAGAAAAGAATTTTCAACCCAGAATTTCATATCCAGCCAAACTGAGTTTCATAAGTGAAGGAGAAATAAAATCCTTTACAGACAAGCAAATGCTAAGAGATTTGTCACCACCAGGCCTGCCCTTCAAGAGCTCCTGACGGAAGCACTAAACATGGAAAGTAACAACCAGCACCAACCACTGCAAAAGCATGCCAAAATATAAGGACCATTGATGCTAGGAAGAAAGTGCATCAACTAATGATTTCATTCTTTTTTATGGCTGCATAGTAATCCATGGTTTATGTGTACCACATGTGCTTTATGCAGTCCACCATTGATGAGCATCTAGGTTGAGTCCATGTTTTGGCTATTGTGAATAGTGCTGTGATTACCATAAGTGTACACATGTCTTTATGTTAGAATAATGTATATTCCTCTGGGTATATACCCAGTAATGGGATTGCTGGGTTGAATGATAGTTCAAAGTTCTTTGAGAAGTCTTCAAACTGCCTTCCACAGTGGTTGTAGTAATTTACATTCACACCAGCACTGTGTAAGCATTGCCTTTTCTCCACAGCCTCACCAACATCTGTTATTTTTTTACTTTTTATAGTAATGGCCATTCTAACTGGTGTGAGATGATATATCATTGCAGTTTTGTTTTGCATTTCACTAGTGATGAGTGATGTTAACCATTTTTTCATATGCTTGTTGGTCACATATATGTCTTCTTTTGTGTAATGTTTGTCCTTTGCCCATTTTAAAAATAGGATTGTTTATAATTTGCTTATTAATTTGTTTAAGTTCCTTGTAGATTCTGGGTATTCGACCTTTGTCAGATGCGTGGTTTGCAAATAGTTTTTCCCATCCTGTGCATTGTCTGTTTGCTCTGTTGATAGTTTCTTTTGCTGTGCAAAAGTCTTTAGTTAAATCCCACTCAACAATTTTTGGTTTTGTTACATTTGCTTTTGAAATCTTTGTCATGAAATCTTTGCCAGGACCTGTGTCCAAAATGATATTTCCTAGGGTTTCTTCTATGCTTTTTAAAAAATCATTTTAGGTTTTACATTTAAGTCTTTAGTCCATCCTGAGTTGATTTTTATATGTAATGAAAGGAAGGGGTCCAGTTTTAATCTTCTGCATATAACTAACCCGTTGTCCCAGTACTGTTTATTGAATAGGAATCGTTTCCCTTTTGCTAGTTTTTATTGACTTTGTCAATGATCAGATGGTTGTAGGTGTGTGGCTTTATTTCTGGGTTCTCTAACATGCTCCATTGTTTTGTGTATCTGTTTTTGTATAGTACCATGCTGTTTTGATTACTCTATCCTTATAGTATAGTTTGAAGTGAGGTAGTGTGATGCCTCTGGCTTTGTCTTTTTTACTTAGAATTGCTTTGACTATTCAGGCTCTTTTTTGGTTCCACATTGGTTTTAGAATAATTTTTGCAAATTCTGTGAAAAATGTCATTGGTAGTTAGTTGATAGAAATAGCATTGAATCTGTAAATTGCTTTGGGCATTGTGGCCATTTTAACAATATTGATTCTTCCTATCCATCAGCATGGAATGTTTTTTACATTTGTTTGTATTGTTTCTGATTTCTTTGAGCAGTGTTTTGCAATTCTTATTGTAGGATCTTTCACCTTTCTGGTTAGCCACATTCCTAAGCATTTGATTCTTTTTGTGGCTATTGTGAGATCGTGTTCTTGATTTGGCTCTCAGCTTGCATGTTATGTATAGAAATGTTACTGACTTTTGTGCACTGATTTTGTAAACTGAAACTTTGATGAAGTTGTCTATCAGATCAAGGAGGCTTTTGGCAGAGACTCTGGTGTTTTCTAGGTATAAAATCATATCATCTGCAAAGAGAGATAGTTTGACTTCCTCTTTTCCTATTTGGGTGCCCTTTATTTCTTTCTCTTGGCTGGTTGCTATGGCTAAGATTTCCAATACTGTGTTGAATAGAAGTGGTGAGAGTGAGCATCCTTGTCTTGTTCTGGTTCTCAAGGGGAGTGCTTCTAGCTTTTGCCTTTTCAGTATGATGTTGGCTGTGGGTTGGTCATAGATGGCTCTTACTATTTTGTGGTATATTCTTTCAATACCCAGTTTGTTGAGGGTTTTGAACATGAATGAATATTGAATTTTATCAAAAGCCTTTTCTACATCTATTGAGATAATCATGTGGTATTTGTCTTTAGTTGTGTTCAGGTGATGAATCACATTTATTGATTTGTGTATATTGAACCAACCTTTCATCCCGATAATAAAGCCTACTTCACTGTGGTGGATTAACTTTTTGATGTGCTTCTGGATTTGATTTGCTAGTATTTTGTTGAGGATTTTTGCATCTATGTTCATCAGGAATATTCACCTGAAGTTTTTTTTTTTTTTTTTTTTTTTTTTTCATTATGCCTCTGCCAAGTTTTGATATCTGAATGATACTGGCCTCATAGAATGAGTTAGGGAGGAGTCCCTCCTCCTCAAATGTTTGGAATAGTTTCAGTAGGATTGGTGCTAGCTCTTCTTTATATATGTGGTAGAATTTGGCTGTGAATCTGTCTGGTCCAGGGCTTTTTCTTGTTGATAGTCTTTTTATTTCTGATTCAGTTTTGAAACTTGTTATTGGTCTGTTCAGGGTTTCAGTTTCTTCCTGGATCAGTCTTGGGAGGTTGTGTTTCTAGGAATCTATCTGCCCATTTCTTCTAGGTTTTCTACTTTGTGTGTATAAAGGTGTTCATGATAGTTTGTTTTTTTGTTTTTTGTTTTTGTATTTCTGTGAGATTGGTGGTCTTGTCTTCTTTGTTATTTCTGATTGTGTTTATTTGTCTAATTTCTGTTTTTTTGTTTGTTATTCTAGCTAGCAGTCTATCAATCTTACTTATTCTTTCAAAGAACCAATATCTGGTTTTGTTGATCATTTGTGTGGTTTTATGTGTCTCAATTTTGTTCAGTTCAGCTCTGATTTTGGTTATTTCTATTCCTCTGCCAGCTTTGGGGTTGATTTGCTCTTGCTTTTCTAGTTCCTTTAGGTGTGATATTAGTTAGGTTTTTAATGTGATACTTCTAGCTTTTTTGATGTATTTAGGGCCGTAAACTTTTCTCTTAACGTTGTTTTACCTGTGTATCAGAGATTCTGCTATGTTCTACCTTTGTTTTCATCAGTTACAAAGAATATCTTGATTTCTGCCTTAAGTTCATTATTTACAGAAAAGTCTTTCAGAAGCATGTTGTTTAATTTCCATATAATTGTATGACTTTGAAAGATCTTAGTATTGATTTCTGTTTTTACTGCATTGTGGTCTAAGAGTGTGCCTGGTACAATTTTGGTTTTTTTGAATTTGTTGAGAATTGCTTTATAACTGAGTGTGTGGTTGATTTTAAAGTATGTTTCATGTGCAGATGACAAGAATGTATATTTTGTTGTTGTTGGATAAAGTGTTCTGTAGATGTCTGTTAGGTCCGTTTGGTCAAGTGTCAAGTTTAGGTTCTGAATATTTTTATTTGTTTTCTGCCTTGATGATCTGTCTAGTACTGTCAGTGGGGTGTTGAAGCCTCCCAACATTGTGTAGGTATCTAAGTCTCTTTGTAGGTCTATAACAATTTGTTTTATGAATCTGTGTACTCTAGTATTAGATGCATGTATATTTAGGATAGTTAAATCTTCCTGTTGTATTGAACTTTTCATCATTATCAGTGTCCTTCTTTGTCCTGTTTGATAGTTATGGTGTAAAGTCTGTCTTGTCTGAAATTAGAATAGCAACCCCTGCTTTTTTTGTTTTCCATTTGCTTGGTAGATTTTTCTCCATCTCTTTACTTTAAGCCTATGGGAGTCATTGCATATGAGATGGGTCTCTTGAAGACAGCATACAGTTGGGTTTTGCTTCTTTGTCCAACTTGTCACTCTGTGCCTTTTAAGTGGGGTATTATAGCCTGTTTACATTCAAGGTTAATATTGATATGTGTAGATTTGTCATTATGTTGTTATGTAGACTTGTTATGTTATGTTATGTAGTTGCTTTATAGTGTCAATGGTCTAGATACTAAAGTGTGTCTTTGTGGTGGCCAGTAATGGTCTTTCATTTCTATGTTTAGTACTGTGTTAAGGACCTCTCATAAGGCAGGTCTGGTGCAAACAACTCCCTTTGCTTATCTGAAAAGGATTTTGTTTCTCCTTCATTGATGAAGCTTAGTTTGGCTGGATATGAAATTTTTGGTTGGAGTTTCTTTTCTTTAAGAATGCCAAAGCCGAGCACAGTGACTCATGCCTGTAATCCTGGCACTTTGGGAGGCTGAGGCAGGAGGATTACTTGAGCCCAGGAGTTTGAGACCAGTCTGAGCAATATTGTGACACCTTGTCTCCCCAAAAAATTTTTCTAAAAATTAGCTGAGCATGATGACATGTGCCTGTAGTCCCAGCTACTTAGGATGCTGAGGTGGCAGGATCACTTGAACCTGGGAGAAGGAGGTTGCAGTAAGCCAAGACTGCACCACTGCCATCCATCCTGGGTGACAGAGTAAGACCCTGTCAAAGAAAATGCTTAATATAGGCCCCCAAACTCTTCTGGCATGTAGGATTTTTGCTGAAAGATCTGCTGTTAGCTTTGTATGTTTCCCTTTGTAGGTAACCTGCCCCTTCTGTCTAGCTGCCCTTAATATTTTTTCTTTCCTATTGACCTTGGAGAATGTCATGACTATGTGTCTAAGAGGATGGCTGTTCTATGTAGTATCTCACTGGGGCTCTCTGAATTTTCTGAATTTGAATGTTGACCCCTCTAGCAAGGTCAGGGAAATGTTTTGAACTGTGTTCTCCATTATATTTTCCAAGTTTCTTGCTCGCTCTCTCCCTCTCTTTCAGGGCTACCAGTGAGTTTTAAATTTTGGTCTCTACATAATCCCGTATTTCTTGGGGATTTTGTTCATTCTTTTTTATTCTTTTTTCTGTATTTTTCTCTGACTGAGTAGGTTTGAAGATCTGGTTTTTGAGCTCTGAGATTATTTCCTCAGCTTGGTTTATTCTGCTGTTAATACTTCCAATTCTATTATGAAATTCTTGCAGTGAGTTTTTCAGCTCTATCAGATCAGTTTGGTTCTTTCTTAAAATGGCTATTTTGTCTTTCGCCTGTTGATCATTTTACTGGGTTCCTTAGATTTCTTGGGTTGGGCTTCAACTTTCTGCTGAACCTTGATGATCTTCATTGCCATCCAGATTCTGAATTCTAGGTCTGTCATTTCAGCCATTTCCGGCTGGTTAAGAACCATTGCTAGGGAGCTATGTGGTTGTCTGAAAGTAAGAAAACACTCTGGCATTTTGAGTTGCCAGAGTTCTTGCTTTCTGGCAAGAACATCAGCCCAGACAAATTGTTTTTCGTCTGTCTGGGCTGATGTTCCTTTAATATTTGAAGTTGCTGTCCTTCAGATGGGGCTTTTTCCTTTATATTCCTTGATGCCATTGAGATTTACTGTGGCATAAGTCAGGTTTAGTTGACTGGCTTTGTTTCTGGATGATTTGAGAGGGTTCGGGCTCAGCTTAGTGCTCCTGGGCTGCATGTTCGTGGCTTTTGTTTGCTGGCCCCTTGAGGTTAAGTTCCTCCTGTACTGGAGGGTTAGAGGTGTGCCTGGTTCACTGGCAGCCACACTTCAATGCGGCAGTGGCAGAAGGGTCCACGCTCATGTGTAATGCCAATAGTGGCTGGGTAGTAGCACAGTGAGGTCTGGGCATGTGCACCAGTGGTGGTGGCACAGCAGAGTCCATGTTTGCAGTGTATCAGCAGTGGCAAGACAGCACCATAGTGGGGTCTGCATATACCAGTGGTGCACTGGTGAGGGTGGGGCTGTGGTGCCAAGGTCCTTGCACCATGTGCATGGTAGTAAAGCGATTTGGGGAGGCCATGGTTGCGTGCATGCCAGCGGAGTAGTTGGGGGAGGCTGCAGACAGGTGTGTGCTGGCAAAGCAGTGTGAAGAGGCTGTTGGTGGGTGTGCATCGGCAGGGTCCATCTGATGGTTAAGTGGCACGTGCTGGTTAAGGAGCTATGGTGGTGGCCACCAGGAAGTACCCCAGTTGGGCATCTGAGGCCACATTGCAAGTGAGCGCAAAAGGGGCTGGCAGACAGGGGACACTCAGATAAGACTGGCCCCATCACATGGACAAGACTGCCCTGCTCTGTCTAGCTCCAACAGTCAACAGAGGCCAAAGCCACTTAGAGGAGCATGGCAGGCCTTGGGGGCTTGGCGTTGCTGACTGTACTCCACTATAGCCATTCCTGTGCCAAACCCTTTGGGCTCCACACAGGGTGGAGTCCTCTCCCTGCCACTTCTCCAGGCAGTTCTCTCTGCCAACTTAAATGTCTGCGGAGGTCATGAGGTCTTCTGCATCTAAGATTCCAGAGGTCCATGACAAGAGTGGGCCGCTCCTCACCTCTTTAACTCACCCCTTCCCCAGGAGCCACCAGGGGCTGGGAATGAGTCCTGGTACTTGGCAGCCCAGTGCAGTGTTCCCAGCTTCTACCCAGGGTCTGTGTCCTCCCTCCAACCACCCTCAATGACTTCCTTCTGCAGATCTGCTTCGAGTGTGCTGGTCTTCCTGATGGTCTGCTCTCTTGGTGGGAGATGCTCTTCCTGGCTGTGTCTAGTCGGCTGTCTTGTTTCTCCTCCTCTTTTCTCAGTTCCTGGAGGATGGAAGCCTGAGTTAAGTGTGCCAACATGATCAGATTCTCTTGGGTGTTCTCTTCCTTTACACACAGTCACCTTCTTGCTGTGTGCTCACATGATTTCTTATTTGTGTATGTAATTTCTTGGCTTTTCTGGTGTTCCAGAGTTCTCCCTATGGATCTCCTAGTATCTGCAGGTCACAGGGTAACAGAGGCTGCAGCCAAGTCACCTGAGGCCTCCCAGAAAAAAGGGGATGCAACACTGGAGCCGGGACTCTGAGCTTCCCCATCAAATTGTGGAAGATGCTGCACCATGCTGGGTTTGTAATTTCTTAGCCTGTTATTAATGTAGATGTAATTTTCTTATATAGTATTTCTAATTAATTCATTTTTATGACTTCTTATTCCTTCATACTACTAATACTTTATTTTGTCTCTTTGAGTTTATTTTTTGTATATCAGTTTTTAGTTTGTATGTTCCTATAATTCTGCTTCGTATAGTTTTTGCTTTTTATGTTGTAATCATAATACTCAAGTATCTAGGTATTTTCATCTGTATGTTTGAATTGAGGTTTTTACCTGTTTTGTCAGGTAATGTGTACTGAGAGAAGGGTTCAAAAGGCCAATTTTTTTTCTCTTCAGCTGTTCTTGTACATGTGCAGATGTGCAGGTTGTTACAGGTAAACATGTGGCGTGGTGTTTTGCTGCACAGATCATACCATCGCCTACGTATCAACCAGCATCCATTACCTGTTCTTCCTGGTGCTCTCCTTCCCCTCGCTCTCCCCAACAGGCCCCAGTGTGTGTTGTTCCCCACAGTGTGTCCACGTGTTCTCATTGTTCAGCTCCCATTTATAAGTGAGAACATGCGGTGCTTGTTTTCTGTTCCCGTGTTAGTTGGCTGAGGATAACGGCTTCCAGCTCCATCCATTTCCCTGCAAAGGACATATCTCATTCCTTTTCATGGATGCATAGTATTCCATTGTGTATATGTACCACGTTTTCTTTATGCAGTCTTTCATTGATGGGGATTTAGGTTGATTCCATGTCTTTGATACTGTGAATAGTGCTGCATTGAACATACGTGTGCATGTCTCTTTACAAAAGAATGATTTGTATTCCTTTGGGTATATACCCAGTAATGGGATTGCTGGATCAAAGGGTATTTCTGGTTCTAGGTCTTACAGGAATCACCACACTGTCTTCCACACTGTCTACACTCCCACCAACAGTGTAGAAGCATTCCTTTTAATCTGCAACCTTCCCGCCTTCTGTTGTTGAATTTCTACTCTGAATTTAAGAAAGATTAACCTTCTAAAGATAGGTGGTAACTGCAAGAGTCTGCAAGAGTCATTAAACTGGGATGCAGATCTTACCTCTTTGAAGGATAGGGATAGAGGGAAAGAAGAAAGGAAGGGATAGAGGGAAGTAGGAAAGGAAGGGATGGAGGTAAGGAGAGAAAGGGAAGGAGGTTAGGAAAGAATGTGAGGGGAGGGAGGGAACATGGTGGGGCAGAGAGGGAGAAAGTATGGGAGGAAGGAAGGATGGGATGGAGGAAGGGATGTTTTTAGACAACTTATAATTGAATCCAGTAACTCTGGAAGGAAGAGAGAAGGAAAGGAGGGAGGGAGAGGGAGATAGAACTTAGCCTGCAAGGAGGGAGGGAGGCAGGGATCTTAGCTTGCAAGAAGGGAGGGAGGAGGGGAAGGCAGGAGGGATTTTAGCCTCCAAGGAGGATGGGAGAGAGAAAGCCCCTGGAGGATCTTAACTGCAAGGAGGGAAGGAGAAAGGGAGAGAGGGAGGGAGAGAGGGGTCTTAGCCTGCAATGCAATCCAAAGAACATTTGGCAAAGTTGATAGGAACTCTCATAGATCTACCTTAGCATCCCTGCCATGCTCAGTCATTCGTTGGGGGCATCTCATGAAAGTATGATCTCGGTGTAAACATGATGATGATTCAGAGCAGAGCAACTGGGGCCATCAGTCATTGACACTTCTTGCAGTAGGAGGTCTGAAGGGTACATTCTCATGACCCCCATGCTCCCCACCACTCTATTTTGTGACCTTTACTTTGAATTATCCTGAATTTCCTATGAGAATATTAATCATTCAGTAGCTATATTGATAGCAAGTTGTTTCTTTATTTCCTCCCTTTACTTGCAAATCTTTAAAAATTTCTTTTCATTCCCTCTGCTTTGACTCATTTTCCTTATGCTTTCCTTTCTAGGTTATGTTTTTCTGTCTTACCTAGGAAAGCTTCATCTCTACTAATAAGCCAACAAGTATTAAGTCTTTTCTTAAAACCTTTCATTTTCTCTAGCCGGAAGAGACCTTATATTAACTTATAAATATCTAGGGTAAGAGGACCATCTTTAAATATACTGCAATGGTTAACTAGTTCCCTTGGTAATCATAATCTTGATATCTCACACACTTCTCTCAGAAGCTCCCTTTTATGAACTAATCCATTATTCTCATGTTAGCTGAACATATTCACCAGTCTGCTAATTGAGAGCCTGGCTACTTCTCTATTCCTTATTGTTAGTTTTATCTATTGTACCATGTCCTTGATGCTTGTAACTCTGTTGGAATGCCAAAAATCTTTTCTTCTTAGCAAAACATTTAGCACATACATAAATGTTAGCCCTTTCCTTGAGAAGCAGTATGCTACTTTCTTCTTCCCAGCTGTTTTCTGTGTGTTCATAAGGCTTGAAATTCTTTGGAATGTTTTTAGACAACTTGTAATTGAATCCAGTAACCTGTTTCTTTTTTTGTTTGTTTGTTTGTTTTGTTTTGTTTTTGAGATAGGGAGTCTTGCTCTGTCAACCCAGGCTAGAGTACAGTGGCACAATCTTGGCTCACTGCAACCTGCACTTTCTGGGTTCAAGCGATTCTCCTGCCTCAGCCTCCCGAGTAGCTGAGATTACAGGTGCCTGCCACTGCACCCAGCTAATTTTTGTATTTTTAGTAGAGACAGGGTTTCATCGTCTTGACCAGGCTAATCTCGAACTCCTGACCTCATGATCCACCTGCCTCGGCCTCCCAAAGTGCTCAGATTACAGGTGTGAGCCAATGTGCCCGGCCGAATCCAGTAACCTCTTAAGTGAATTCCATTTCATCAGTTACTTACCCCCACTTCTCCCATACTCCTACCCACAACCAATCTGCTGTTCTTTTTCTGAAATAACTTATTTTCAGAATCCAATTTAATTAAAATATTGCTCAAGAATTTTAAGTCATCACCTGTTATTTTACAAATCAAATCCAAAATATAACCTCTTTTAATATCATTTGAGGGCTCTTTCAGGGCCTCTCTAGTCTATCATTAGTCATGTTTTAATAATAAAATTAGGTAACACTTATAAAATATTAGGCACCATGCTAAGTACTATATACCTATTTTTAATTGCACCTAATCTTCTCCACAACAAACTTCTGTGGTGGGTAGTTTTATTATTCCCCCATTACATTAAGAAACTGGTCACGTAACTTGTACATGATCACTTGCCTACCTTATAAGAGGAGGAGCAGGGATTCTAATCAACTCTGTTTGATCAGGACTCATAATCACTATCAAGCTATATGTTTTTCCAGCCATCATTATAGTATTCTAAAGATAGTCTTTCTAACTTTACTCTTTGGATAAACAGTATTTTCCCCAAGGTCACAATGGCATTATTTCCTCTCTACCAAAGCATATTAGTCACTTAAAAAACCCTTCTGAAGACCCATTATTTGTAGTAGGCCATTCTACACTGACCATTCCTCTTAGATTTGATTTCCTCCATACTCAGGTTTATATGTAAATACTAACATTAGCCGATTTTTTGTCCTCTAGGTACTTGGCATGTGGTTATCTTCCAACCAACCTGTAAGTTCTGGAGATTGTGTCTTCTACATTTTTTGGTGTGTCTTTTGTGCCTGGTGGCATTACAGGCACAAAGTGCATGTTAAGAAAATATTTTAAATTATTTTTAAATTTTTGTGGGTAAATAGTAAGTGTATATTTATAGAGTTCATGAGATATTTTGGTACAGGTATGCAATGTGTATAATCATATCATGGAAAATCTATCCCCTCAAGCATTTATCCTTTGTGTTACAGGCAATCAAATTATACTCTTTAAGTTATATTAAAATGTACAGTCAAATTATTATTGACTATAGTCACCCTATTATGCTATCAAATACTAGGTCTTATTCATTGTTTCTGTTTTTTGGGTTTTTTTTTTTCCCTTCTTTGTACCCATTAACCATCCCCACCAACCTCCTCTCCACCCTCCCACTACCCTTCCCAGCCTCTGGTAACCATCTTTCTACTCTCTATGTCCATGAGTTCAATTATTTTGATTTTCAGATTCCACAAATAAGTAAGAACATACCATGTTGGTCTTTCTGTGCCTGGCTTATTTCACTTAGCATAATGACCTGGGCTTCCATCCATGTTGTTGCAAATGATAGGATCTCATTCTTTCTGTGGCTAATACTCCATTGTGTGTATGTACCACATTTTCTTTATCCATTCATCTGTTGATGGACACTAAGTTGCTTCCAAATCTTGGCTATTGTGAACAGTGCTGCAATAAACACTGAGAGTGTAGATAACTCTTTGATATAATGATTTCCTTTCTTTTGGGCGTATACTCAGCAGTGGGATTGCTGGATCATATAGTAGCTCTTTTTTTAGTTTTTTGAGGAACCTCCAATATATTTTATCCATTGTGGTTGTACTAATTTACATTCCCACCAATAGTGTATAAGGGTTCCCTTTTCTTCACGTCTTCACCAGCATTTATTATTGCCTGTTATTTGGATAAAAGCCATTGTAACTGGGGTGAGATGATATCTCATTGTACTTTTGATTTGCATTTCTCTGATGATCAGTGATGTTGAGCACCTTTTCATATGCCTGTTTATTGTTTGTATGTCTTCTTTTGAGAAATGTTGATTCAAATCTTTTGCCCATTTTTCAACTGGATTATTAGATTTTTTCCTATAGAGTTGTTTGAGCTCCTTATATATTCTGGTTATTAATCTTTTGTCAGATGGGTAGTTTGCAAATATTTTCTCCCATTCTGTGGGTTTTCTCTTCACTTTGTTGATTGTTTCCTTTGCTGTGTAGAAGATTTTTAACTTGATATGTTCCCATTTGTCCATTTTTGGTTGCCTGTGCTTGTGGGGTATTACTCAAGAAATTTTTGCCCAGACCAATGGCCTGGAGAGTTTCCCTAATATTTTCTTGTAGTAGTTTTGTAGTTTGAGTTGTTAGATTTAAGTATTTACTCCATTTTGATTTGATTTTTATATATGTCAAGAGATAGGGGGTCTAGTTTCATTTTTCTGCATGTGGATATCCAGTTTTCCCAGCACCTTTTATTGAAGAGACTGTCTTCCCTAATGTATGTACTTGGCACCTTTGTCAAAAATGAGTTCATTGGATGTGTATGGATGTCTTTCTGGGTTCTTTATTCTGTTTCGTTGATCAATGTGTCTGTTTTTATGCCAGTACCATGCTGTTTTGGTTACTATAGCTCTGTAGTATAGTTTGAAATCAGGTGTTGTGATTCCTCCAGTTTTGTTCTTTTTGCTTAGACTAGCTTTGGCTATTCTGGATCTTTTGTAGTTCCATATAAATTTCAGGATTTTTTTTTCTCTTTCTGTGAAGAATGTCATTGGTATTTTGATAGGGATTGCACCGAATCTCTGGATTGCTCTGTGTAGTATGGAAATTTTAACAATATTGATTTTTCCAATCCATGAACATGGAATATTTTTTCATTTTTTGGTGTCCTCTTCAGTTTCTTTCATCAGTGTTTTATAGTTTTTGTGTTTTCTTGTTTGTTTGTTTTTGAGATGGAGTCTCCCTCTGTCGCCCAGGCTAGAGTGTAGTGGTGTGATCTCGGCTCATTGCAACCTCCGCCTCTCATGTTCAAGCAATTCTCCTGCCTCAGCCTTCTGAGTAGGTGGGATTATAGGCGCCTGCCATCACGTCCAGATAATTTTTGTATTTTTAATAGAGATGGGGTTTCGCCATGTTGGCCAGGCTAGTCTCAAACTCCTGACTTCAAGTGATCTGCCTGCCTTTGTCTTCCAAAGTGCTGGGATTACAGGCGTGAGCCACTGCAATCAAACAGTGTTTTATAGTTTTAATTACAAAGATCTTTCACTTCTTTCATTAATTTCTAGATATTTAATTTTAGTTGTGGCTATTATAAATGGGATTACTTTTTTATTTCTTTTTCAGCGTTTTCACTGTTGGCATATAGGAATGCTACTGATTTTTGTATGTCGATGTTGTATCCTGCAACATTACTGAATTTGTTTATTATTTCTGACAGTTTTCTTGTGGATTCTTTATGTTTTTCCAAATATAAGATTATTTCATCTGCAAACAAGGATAATTTGACTTCTTCCTTTCCAAGTTGAATGTCCTTTATTTATTTCTCCTATCTGATTGCTACAGCTAGGACTTCCAATACTATGGTGAATAACAGTGGTGAAAGTGGGCATCCTTGTCATATTCCATATCTTAGAGGAAAGCTTTTCCATTTGTCCCCATTCAGTATGATACTAGCTGTGGGTCATGATAGATGGTTTTATTATTCCTTCTATACCCAGTTTTTTGAGGATATTTATCATGAATGGATGTTGAATTTTATCAAATGCTTTTTCAGCATCAATAGTGATTTTTGTTCTTTATTGTCTTGATATGATGTATCACATTGGTTGATTTGCATATGTTGAACTATCCTTGCATCCCTGGGATAAACCCCACTTAATCATGTTGAATAATCTTTTCAGTGTGTTGTTGAATTTGGTTTGCTAGTATTTTGTTGAGGGTTTTTGCATCAATATTCATCAAAGATATTGGCCTCTAGTTTCCCTTTTTTGATATGTCTTTGTCTGGTTGTGGTATCAGGGTAATAACGTCCTCGTAGAGTAAGTTTGGAAGTATTCCCTCCTCCTCTATTTTTTGAAACAGTTTGAGTAGGATTTGTGTTAGTTCTTCTTTAATTGTTTGGTAGAATTCAGCAGTGAAGCCATTGAGTCCCAGGCTTCTCTTTATAGGGAGACTTTATCATGGCTTCAGTGTCATTACTTATTATTTTTCTGTTCAGCTTTTGGGTTTCTTCATGGTTCAATCTTAGTAGGTTGTATGTGTCTAGGAATTTGCTCATTTCTTCTAGATTTTCCAATTTATTGGCTTTTCCAACTTAGTGGCTCCTAGTAGCCACTAATGATCCTTTGAATTTGTATGATATCAGTTGTAATGCCTCCTTTTTCATCTCTGATTTTATTTATTTGGATCTTTTCTTTTTCTTCTTAGTCTAGCTGAAGGTTTGTCAATGTTGTTAAACTTTTCTGAAAACCAATACTCTTGTTTCATTGGTCTTTTGTATTGTTTCCTTCATTTCAATTTTATTTCTGCTCTGATATTTATGATTTCTTTTCTTCTGCTAATTTTGTGTTTGATTAGAACTTGCTTTTCTGGTTCTTTAAGATGCATCATTAAGTTTTTTATTTGACATTTTTCTTCTTTTTTGATGTAGGCACTTGTAGCAAGAAACTTTCCTCTTCATACTACTTTTGCTGTATCCTATTGGCTTTGGTATGTTGTGTTTCCATTATTATTTGTTTCAAGAAATTTTTCAATTTTCATCTGAATTTCTTCATTGACCTACTGCTCATTTAGGAGCATGTTGTTTAATTTCTATGTATTTGTATAGTTTCCAGAATTATTTTTGCTATTTATTTCTAGTTTTATTCCAGAAGATGCTTGATATTATTTCAATTTTTAAAACTGTTTTAAGATCTGTTTTGTGACCTAACATATGGTCTCTCCCTGAATGGCCCATGTGCTGATGAGAAAGATGTGTATTCTGTAGCTGTTGGATGAAATGTTTTGTAAATATCTATTAGGTCCATTTGGTCTATAGTGCAGATTAAATTTGATGTTTCTTTGTCAATTTTCTGTGTGGATGATCTGTTCAGTGCTGAAAGTGGGGTGTTGAAGTCTCCAGCTATCATCATATTGGGGCCTATCTCTCTCTTTATCTCTAATAATATTTGCTTTATATATCTGGGTGCTCCTCACTACAACTTCCACCTCCCAAGCTCAAGCAACCCTCCTACCTCAGCCCCCGAAGTAACTGGGATCACAGGCATGTGCCAACATTCCTGATTAATTTTTTTGTAGTTTTGGTAGAGATGGGGTTTTGCCATGTTGCTCACACTTGTCTCAAAGTGCTGAGTTCAGGAAATCCTCCTGCCTTGGCCTTGCAAATTTCTTGGGATTACAGGCGTGACCCATTCTGCCCAGCCTCAGTCTGTGTATTTTTATTGGAGAGTTTAGTCCATTTACATTCAATGTTGTTATTGATAAGTAGGAACTTACTCCTGACATTTTGTTACTTGTTTTCTGGTTGTTTTACGGTCTTCTCTTCCTTCTTTCTGTCTTTCCTGTCTTACGTTCAGTGAAGGTGATTTTCTCTGGTGGCATGCTTTAATTTCTTGCTTTTTATTGTTCGTGTGTCTGTTTTATGTTTTTCTTTTTTCTTTTTTTTTATAATACACTATTTTATTAAAGAATGTTTTTTTTTCTTTTCTTTTTTTTTTATTATTATACTTTGAGTTCTAGGGTACATGTGCATTTTATGTTTTTCAATTTGAGGTTACCATGGGGTTTGCAAATCCTGTCTTATAAACCATTATTTCACATTGATGATAACCTAACACTGATTGCCTAAACAAGCAAACAAAAATGTAAAAAGAAAAATAATAAACACTCTACACTTTAACTTCTACCCCATGCTTTTTACCTTTTTCTTGTTTCCCTTTACATCTTATTATTCTATGTCTTGGAAAGCTGTTGTAGCTATTATTTTTGATTGCTTCATTATTTAGTCTATTTAAGTCAAGACAAGTTTACACACCACAATTACAGTGTTATAATATTCTGTTTTTCTGTGTGCTTACTATAACCAGTGAGTTTTGTACTTTCAAATGATTTTTTTCTTGCTCATTGACATCCTTTTCTTTCAGATTGAAGAACTTCCTTTAACATTTCTTAGAGGACAGGTCTGGTGTTGATGAAATCCCTCAGCTTTTGTCTCGGAAGGTCTTTATTTCACCTTCACCATTAAAGGATATTTTCACCAGACATACTATTCTAGAGTAAAAGGGTTTTTTTTTTTTTTATTTAGCACTTTAAATATGTCATGCCACTCTCTCATGGCCTGTAAGGTTTCCACTGAAAAGTCTGCTGCCAGACACATTGGAGCTCCATTGTGTGTTATTTATTTCTTCCTGCTCTTAGGATCCTTTCTTTATCCTTGACCTTTGGGAGTTTGATTATTAAATACCATGAGGTAGCCTTCTTTGGGTTAAATCTGCTTGATATTCTATAACATTCTTTTATTTGAATGTTGATATCTTTCTCTGTGTTTGGGATGTTCTCTGATACTATGCCTTTGAATAAACTTTCTACCCCCATCTCTTTCTATACCTCTTCTTTAAGGCCAATAACTCTTAGATTTGCCCTTTTGAGGCTATTTTCTATATCTTGTAGGTGTGCTTCATTTTTTTAAAATTATTTTTTCTTTTGTCTCCTCTGACTATGTATTTCCAAATAGCCTGTCTTCAAGCTCACTTATTCTTTCTTCTGCTTGATCAATGTTGCTTTTAAGATACTCTGACGCATTCTTCAGCATGTCATTGCATTTTTCAACTCTAGGATTTCTGTTTAATTCTTTTTGATTATTTCAATCTTTTTGTTAAATTTATCTGATAGAATTCTGAATCCTTCCTCTGTGTTTTCTTGAATCTCTTTGAGTTTCTTCAAAACAGCTATTTTGAATTCTCTGTCTGAAAGGTCATATATCTCTCTTTTTCTAGGATTGATTCCTCCTGCCTTATTTAGTTCATTTTGGTGAGGTCATGTTTTCCTGGAGGTGTTCGTTGGTGTCTGAGCATTCAGAAGCTAGGTATTTATTCTAGTCTTCACAGTCTGGGCTTGTTTTTGCCTCTCCTTCTTGAGAAGACTTTCCAGGTATTCACAGGAACTTTGTCCATAAACCCAATTATGTTGTGGTTTATGCAGATTCGTAGACCTACCACCTCGGTGGTCATGGATAAGACCGAGAAGAATTCTCTGGGCTAGCAAAGACTCTTGTTTTTTTCCCTTACTTTCTCCCAAAAATACTGATTCTGTCTCTGTGCTGAGCCACTTGCAGTTGGGGCTATGCTGATGTAAGCACTCTGTGGGTACCACCACTGGGACTGTGCTGGGTCAGACCTGAAGCCAGCACAGCACTGGGCCTAGCCCAAGGCCTTTCCCTTTGGGATGTTGAGTTCCCCCAGGTCCTAGGTGTGTCCAGAGATACTGTCTGGGAGCCAGGGATTGTGGAGTCAAAAACCTTAGCAATTTACATAGTGTTCTATTCTATTGTGGCTAAGCTAGCACTCAAACCAAAACACACATTCCTTCTCACTCTTTCCTCCCCTTTCCACAGGCAGAAGTCTCTGCCTGTGGTCACCACCTTTGCTGGTGCTCAGGGAGTTGTGCCAAGTCATCACTGATGTTCACTTAAAGCCCAAGGGCTCTTCTGTCAGCTTATAGTGAATGCTGCCAGGCCTGGGGCTCATCCTTCAAGGCAGTAGGCGCCCCTCTGGCCCAGGGCAGGTCCAGAAATGCTAAGAGCCTAGGCCTGGACTTGGAGACCCCAAGAGCCTCCTTGTTGCTCTACCCAACCATGACCAAGCTGATACCTGATTTTTGATTCTTGTGACAGTGCTTTTGTGTGTGCATATTGTTGTTAAAATGTGGTGTTCCCATAGCAGGGACCAATGGTCTAGGCTTCTGTTCTGCCATCTTGCTTCTCCTCCCTTCAGGAAATGTTTGTTAAACAAAAAAAGAAGTTGTTTCAGCTGATGAGGGGAACGTTCATTTTTCCATCTTTTCTTACAGAAGCAGGAAGATTGATGGCTTGGTATTATATTACATTTGAGACGGTGAAGAAATTTTATACAATCAGTGGAAAAGAAACCTTATCAGATCTGGTAAATTAATTTTCACTAGAAAATAAATATATAATGATAGAGTATAAAATAATATTTGAGAAACAACTAATTTGTGTATCTCATATAATTTGGGAATGAATGAGCAGAAAAGAAAGCATTTCTAAGAATGCTTATGTTTCCTCTGGTATAATTCTGATCATGAGATATGGAATAATTCTTAGAATATATTATATTTTCTATTTTAACTCTTAGGCTAAGAAAATTTATATACAAAACTAAAGTAGGTATGGCAACTGCTTTACAACTTAGGTGATAATGCTAATTACCTTGATAGTGGCTACAGAATGTAATAATATGTAAGAAAGATTCCAAGATGATGTGGTGTGATATATTAGGAAAGTCTGCCATGAGCGAAGGACAGTGAGTTGCATGCAGCATGTGTGCCACGTACTTGCAACCCTTCCCTAAATCTTTTGGGTCAGAATATTGAGAACAATGGAAATAGAATAGTATTGGTGATGACCCAGATAAAAGAACTGACTGTAGAGAAAATGAGAATAATAACAGGTTTTGCTAAAATGTCCACAATGGGGTAACTTTGCAGCTGCAGCAGTGAACAGAACCATAGGCATGTCATTGGTACATACTAATTGCATTGGTCCTTTCTCCCTTTACTTAGGACAGGAATGTGAAACAATATTTATAAAAGAAAATATTTACTCTCAAATTTAAGCCATTCATTTTTATTAAAATATCTAATTTGATTACTGTGGTAAGATTATTATAGTAAAAATTACACAGTAGATTTCCAGTTATGATTGAGGAGTCACATAAACAACAATTGATGAAAGATAGAAGGTTTGTATTTTTGTGTAAACATTATTCTTAACTAAGGAGAAATCAAAGAGTCGAAAACACCCACTATTAACATTAACTCATCTGATCTGGAGTTTAGCAAGTGTGTAAGAAAATTAAAACAAGTGTTAGTTCCATTTTAGATATGTGGGAAACCAAAGCACAGAGACTGCTTTGTTTGTCATCCGGCAGAAGTAGGCTCTAGAATCCAAATTTCCTAGTATCTAAAACATTCTTTCTATGACTAAATTATCCTCAGTTGAGATAATGATTTGCAAACTATAGAACAGAATAGTAGTAGTAGTAGTGTTACTGGCGGGGGTCCTTGCTCCCAGAGCTCCCAAGATGGTAGTGGGCTGCTTCCAAAATGGTGGCAGGCAACTTCCAGGATGGTGGCAAGCCTCATGTTCTCTGACCTGGGGTTCTTGGCCTCACAGATTCCAAGGAACGGAATCTTGGGCCATGCAATGAGTGTTGTAGGTCTATTAGAAGCCGTGTTCCCGGAAGAGAACCATTCAACCCAGTGACTAGTATTCAGCTCGATTAGGACGAACCCAGGCACTTAGCCATGCAGGAACAACGGCAAGCCTTTAGCCCAGTTGGGAGTGGCAGTGGGCGCCTTGCTGGATCAAGAGCACAGTCAACACCCTGCTGGATCTGGAGGGATGGAAGTCAGCTGTGGGTCTGCCACAGCAGCAAACAGCAGTGGTGGATGGCGAGCAAAGCTCAGCTAGAGCTCCAGAAGTAACAAAACACGGACCAGAAGAGTGCAGTTGCAAGATTTAATAGAGTAAAATAGAATGAAGACAGGGCTCCCATATAAGGGGAGGGGACCCAAAGTGTGTTGCCATAGCTAGCTGGAATGCTTGGATTTCTTTCCTGATCCTTGTCCCTCCCACTGTGCTCTCAGGCAATAGATGATTGGCTATTTCTTTACCTCCTGTTTTGCCTAATGAGCATTTTAGTGAGCTCTCTGATTGGTCGGGTGTGGGCTGAGTTGCAAGCCCCATGTTTAAAGGTGGATGCGGTCACCTTTCCAGCTAGGCTTAGGGGTTCTTAGTCAGCCTAGGAAATTCCAGCTAGTTCTGTCTCTCAGTAGTAACAAAATCAATGTTTATTGAGGACTTATTTATTACTATGTGATAGGCACTGGGCTAGATATTTTAAATTCTATCTTGTTAATCTTTAAAGTCTTACTGGTATAGTCCTGGTGTCTAATGCAGTGTCTGGTATATAATAGGAGTTTGTAAGCATTTGTTAGTGAATGAATGAATCCTTAAAGAAGCAAAATGTATAAAGCAGGTTTTTAACTCTGTTATGTTAATTGATAAAACTGTGATGGTTTAAGGCAGTATGAAAAATAAATAAATGTGGAGAAAGGATGAGAGGATATAAACAAAAAATAGACTTCATTAAATGGACAACTGCTGAAATGTTATAGGTTACACTGATAGCCGGCTGCAAGGAATTTCTAGATATACAGTTAAGGATAAATGAAAAGAAAACACTGAATACTTTGAACAAAGATCCCCATCGGATAACTATCAGGTACAGAAATTGCGTATGTTTTAAATAATTTTAAGAGGTTTTATTTAATTAAAATAAATAATAATACATGTTTTGCCATGTGGTTTTATTTACAGATTTCCAATGGAAGGAAGAATTAAAACAAGAGAAATGAAAGTAAATTGGTAAAGATGATTCATACTTATGAAAGTTTTCTTTTTTTTGGTTTTAAAACATTTTAAATTTGTTTTTCTTAATACAGAAAAAATTACATAAAAATGAGTTAGAATGTGGATGTGAAATTAATTTCTTAGAACTCTCAGACTTTAAAATTGATGATTTGTGAATGCTTTTTCTTAACAAACATTTGTTCAGAGTGTATTCTGTTGAGGCAAGGTGGACGGTTGAAAGCAGACATGCTTCTTATGCTTCTCATTGTCAGGAGCTTTCAAGTTAGCTTGAATGAGAGTAATACATTTGTATTATTTGTAAATTGTGGACAGTATGAAAACCTGTGTAATAAATGTCTACTGAATGGTAGTGGCATTCTGGGAGAGACAAAGAGTAAAAGCAAAATCATTAGTAAAGGAGAGTATATGTGACAGTGGATGACTATTCTGCCAAAAATGGGGAGTTTGTACAGAGATTAGTAATTGAAAGAGTAAGTTAAGGTTACATTGTAACTTGTGACTTTTAGCAGTTTGCAATCACAAATGCAATGATACTGTTCTCTGTTACGCTAAGTGCTTGGCTTTCTGAGGATGTAGGTCTTAGTGTTATGTAATTTAAGGTGAAATGATCTTTTTTAATGTGGCTCAATAAAACCAATTAGCCAAAGAATTTATTTTTCCTCCATAGCTAGAGGAGGCCGTTCCTTCTTTGGGATTCTTCCTGACATCTCATTAAATTTTATCTTCCAAATACCTTTAAGTCTATAAAATAGTCTTCTCATTGTTGTTTACAATTCATCAGGCAGATTTGTAGCGTGTACCACTGAAGTTAATGTTTATTTTCTTAGCTGTACTTCTATATTCAAATATTTATTTCTATAAATTCATATATCCTTAGAGATCATAGTAAATAAACTTAAGAGATCATAGAGCCCAATCCTCTCATTTTACAAATGGCATAAATGATGCCCATATAAGTTATGACTTCACCAAGGTTATGTTGCTATCTAGAACTCTTGATTTTCTCATTTTTCCCCCCAGTATACTGTGTTGCATAAATTATTGAGTCAAATTAAATCAAGTATTTTTCCACACTCATTTTCATGGGAACACTTTATTTGAACTTTCAGTGCTTCCATTAACTTTGCCTTGGCCGGGCGCAGTGGCTCAAGCCTGTAATCCCAGCACTTTGGGAGGCCGAGACGGGCGGATCACGAGGTCAGGAGATCGAGACCAGCCTGGCTAACACGGTGAAACCCCGTCTCTACCAAAAAAATACAAAAAACTAGCCGGGCGAGGTGGCGGGCGCCTGTAGTCCCAGCTACTCTGGAGGCTGAGGCAGGAGAATGGCGTAGACCCAGGAGGCGGAGCTTGCAGTGAGCTGAGATCTGGCCACTGCACTCCAGCCTGGGCGACAGAGCGAGACTCCGTCTCAAAAAAAAAAAAACAACTTTGCCTTAAATTGGGTAGTATATTCTTTTGATTGAAGCTGTCAGATTTTAAAGTTTATTATACTTTATAATTTTTTTATACATGTCATAATTTAGATTCCCATTATCATTTCACGCCTTTGTGCATCTTGTTTAAGCATAGCCAAGAAGAGAGAATGTGTGTATGTGTGGGATGGAGGGGTCTTAATCCAAAATTTATAGTCTTTTGGTAGGTGTTGATGGCTAATAGTTACCTTTTTCATGGCTTTATCATATCCCTGTTACTTTGCTGAACTTCAAATCTGTTCTTCTCCAAGTAGATGTTAATCCTCTTAGTTTAGGATTTTATCTTTCAAATTTCTGGTTTCCGCCCTTTTTATTTTATTTATTTATTTGTTTATTTATTTATTTATTTATTTATTTATTTAGAGACAGAGTGTTGCACTGTGGCCCAGGCTCGAGTGCAATGGCATGATCTCGGCTCACTGCAACCTCTGCCTCCCAGGCTCAAGTGATTCTCCTGCCTCAGCTTCCAGAGTAGCTGCGATTACAGGAGCTCACCATCACACCTGGCTAATTTTTGTATTTTTAATAGAGATGGGGTTTCACCATGTTGGCCAGTCTGGTCCCGAACTCCTGACCTCAAAAGTGATCCGCCTGCCTCAGCCTCCCAAAGTGCTAGGATTACAGGCGTGAGTCAGTGTGCTTGACTCTGCTCTTTTAATTTAAGGCTATTTTTAAATTCTTCCTAGCTTTAATTCCTAGGTCTTCCCTCTTTAGCACTAGCTCTGTTTTCTTTAACTGGTATTTTTCAGTGAACTGACAGGGTATGATACGGAGCCACCATACAAAGCCCTGGACTTCCCAACTCTGGATTCCCCTTTTACACACAAGAGTAAACTGTGTGTAGACTGATATGGTCTGATCATGAATGTAATTCCAACCAAAGGAATACTTCATCTCATTTAATTCTTTTACTAACCCTGGGTTAGTCATAACTACCATGTAACTCTGCCCCTATTAGTTGAGGTGGTAGAGGTGCCATCTCACATGAGGCTGTGGCACTTCTCTTTCTACTGAGGACAAGCTCAGGGGTAAGATCACAGGACATCACTGCTTGCCTTATCTGGTACAGAGAAACAGAGAGCCCTGCCATGGTTCTGTGAAAAGTGTCCTATTTATTATTAGATATATTGCTTTTTAATATAAATAAATATTACTTCAAAAGTCTTATTTTTACTCCAGCAATTTTGTACTCCACATTTGTGCATCCTTAGGTAACTTAACAAGGAGTTTTATTTACCCAGCATTTAAAAGCACCCCATTTACATTTTTCTATCAGTTCCTTCTTTGATAGTATACTGTGTATCTTTGTAACTATTTCTTATTAGTTGATATAAAATAATTTTCAGAAGCATATACCATAGCCAAAAAAAGTGAATAGTTTAAATTTCTGTTGTATACATCCATTCCAGGAAGTGAGTTGATTACTTCTTTCAATTTTCATGTATCTTCTGCTAAACTAAATCATGAAATATAACTATTCTACCCTTTTTCTTTGTATAGCTGACTGTATTGGTCTTATCAAGAGACCTCCTTCTACTGGAGGAGTTTAGGAAGAAATTTGTTATTTAAAAGAGATCTCCTTAAGAGAGTAATAATACGTACAGTAACTTTAGTTTAGTTACAACGATCAATGATTTGCATATCAGTGCCTGATTAGGTAAGTTTATGGGCAAAACAGGTAGCACAGAACCCGGGATATAGTAGGCACACAGGCACTAGTGTCTTTTTTCTCCTTATATAACTAACACCTCAAATTTAGTAGCCAAGCAGCTTCTGGTTTTGAATAACCAGCTAATATGCTACTGACCTTCATACACTGAACAGAATTATCAGCACCTAATACTATGCCTGGCACTTAATAAGCATTTAATAAAAATTTGTTGATTAAAAAAGTTGTATTTGTTGATTAAACAAGTTGTATTATTTTTCTCTAATTCCTTGAAAAGAAATAGTAGAGCCAAAAGATAGAACTGTATTGGAGGAGAATATGAAAACAATTTGAGATAGTTGAGATTAAAGTAACAGTCTTAGTGAAAGTCTCCTGTAATTTTTATCAATCTAGAGATTATAATGAAAGTTGGAGAAGAAATGAGATCTTTTAGAGAGAGAGAGAGAGAGAGAGAGAGAGATTGAGTGAATAAAGAAGAGCAATAAATAAATAAAGACAACTTTGAGGATTTGGGAAAAAGGGAAGGAACTTTTATTATTGACCTGCAATAATAACTATGCAAGATAGAGAGTCATGTAATATTGCAGAAATTAAGGCAGAGAAAAGTTTTAAGAAGGAATACTTCAGTGAGTGATGTCAAATACTGTAAGATACATAACCTTTAAAAGGGAGTAACAATTTTTTTCTTTCCCCCAGTCTTATTCAGGCTCAACTAGGATGCATTCCCATACAAGATTTTGCTTTGACGCAAGATACCGCAAAGATTTTCAGACATGGCTCCCGAATTACAAGATGTATGTTATGGGATTAGTGGATTTTAAATATTTTTCCAATAAACTACTATATTAGATTTAACATTGGAAACTTTTTTTTTAGGGTTGTCAGATTTTGTAGCTGCTCAAGAAAAGAAGTTCACCGTACTATTGAATAGTTTGATTTTAGCTAAATGTTTTAGGTGTAAACTTTGGGAAAACTCTCTACATGTATCCAAACAACTGGAAAAAATTGGTAGGTACTGAATATAGGCAGGCAGTTTGGCCATGTCTGCAATTTATTCACTGTTAGTAAAATTATTCTGTGATGATTACAGACCTTCAAGGAAGATATGTGTTTGTAGGCTTAAATAAGTGCTGTACTTTACTTCCAAAAATCTGATTTTCATTTGCTCCTGCTTAAAAGATTCCATTTGAAATCAACTGAATGATATATGAGTACATGAGAAACCTAATAAAAATTAATGCTGTCATTTGAAAATTTTTTCTCATACTAGGAGGGAAATTTGGTTATAATAATTAGGTAACTATGTGATGCCCTCTCTTCCACTTTTATGACTAATATTTTGTTTTGATCTCAATTACAAGGTACAGAGTTAGCAGTCCCAGCTGTTCCTAATTCATTACAGAAAATTATGTCACTTTTTTATGTCTTAATTTTTTTTTTTTTTGGTTTTCAATAACAGTAGGGTATTAATACTGATTTTTCATAGAGATTCTGTAGACAAAAGATTGTGCCTGATTATTTTGTCTGTAGGAACCTTGTGTAGTGTGTGCTCTGAGACGATAGGGAGTACCATTTACAAAGGATTTTCCTGTTTGGTACCTGTGAGCTTGTGACCCTATTCCTTCTTAGATAGCTAGAATTCTAAAAAGAGAGTTACTATCTTATGACTGACAGCCTTGTTAGTTTTACAATTTTGTATGCATCTTGGGGGTATCAACAAATTAAATAATGGATTTTTAGGGATGTTTTGATATTTATTTGAACAAAAATTACCAACTGTTTATGAAGAAGTCCTACCTTTTGTATCTGTGAAATTTGAAATCAGTGGGGTAGCAGAGGGCTGACTAGGAAGTCATGGGAGCTGGGGTGAAGGGGAGATTGGCTGGTGCAAGTAAGGGGAGAGATTCTTGATGGAAAGGGTAAACTTCTTACAGAAGTCCTGGTAACCAAATACCACATCTATCCCACAAAGGCAAGAGTTCTCAATTGGAAAGGTGGTTCCATACAACATTTAGAAAATTTTGAAATTTGGCTAAGTGATTACTAGTAAATTTCATTATACTTGAAAAAGCCAATCTTTCTGGCTTTCTAGAGTATTGTCAATATGAGCATCCATTGCATTCTGTCCCTTCCAGATTGGTGAAACTAACCTGTTTTCACACATACTCATTACAGCTGAACAGAAAAAAGCAAATATTACCCAGAAAAAAAAAAAAAACCGTATAATAGAAAAGTGAGAGAATCCAAACAAAAAGTTAAATCCAAGTTGTTACTGAGCATCTTGAAAAATATAATGCATAGAAATTGATTTTAATGGTGGCTATAAACTAAAAAGTTAAAAGTCAATAAATATTTTGAGGGGAAATGGAAATGAACATTGAGGAATTATGAATACTAGAAGCTGTGTCTTAAGAAGAACTAAGAGAAATTCCCAAGAACAAGTAAATATATGAGTAAGGAAATAGTGTCATGCCTTCACTAGTAATATATGTAATATATATGCCTTAGAGAAGGTAGTAATATTTTGGAATTTTATACTGCTCAGTGTCTTCTATTTGGGGATTTGGATAAATTCATTCATAAGCATATAAGAATTTTAAATTCTGCCTTCTGACAGTATAAGGAAATAGGAAAATTTCAAAGAAGAAAATGAACTTGATGTTTTTTGTTGTTTGTTTGTTTTTGAGATGGAGATTCGCTCTGTTGTCCAGGCTGGAGTACAATGGCATGATCTCGGCTCACTGCAACCTCCGCCTCCCATATTCAAGTGATTCTCCGCCTCAGCCTCCCGAGTAGCTGGGATTACAGGCATGTGCCACCTCGCCTGGCTAATTTTGTATTTTTAGTAGAGACGGGGTTCTCCATGTTGGTCAGGTTGGTCTCGAACTCCCGACCTCAGGTGATCCACCTGCCTCGGCCTCCTAAAGTGCTGGGATTACAGGCATGAGCCACTAGGCCCAGTCGAATTTGATGTGTTTAAGGAATAAAATGAAAGCAAGAGTGACTGGAGAGTAGTCAGCAAGAGGAGAGTTAAAAGAAATTAGATTTGAGACATAGACTGTAGTCAAGTCATATCAGTAAGGAAATTTGACCCCAGTAAGGAAATTGCCACTTCATTCTAAATGCAATGGAAAAGCATTGGAAGTTTTAGGCAGTAGAGTAAAATAGTCTGGTTTAGGTACAGAAACATAGAACTGTATTTCTGAGACAGAAATGAGAGCCATAGTTTCATGAAGCAGTATTCCCTTGCTTCATTCAAGCATGATCTTTGAATCATATTGCCTTTCTTTCAAGCATGAGTACAAAAGTACGTATCTGTTGGTGATTGGCCTATGGATGACATATAGTGAAACTAAACGTCCATCGTGTGGACCAGTTTCTCTTTCTTTTATAAAGCAAATGCATATTTTATTTGTCTGAATAAATATGAATAATTGAATAATGTCACAAACCAAATAATCCAACTGAAAACTTTTTATAAAAACTATCAGTTAGTTATTTGACTGGATCTTTAAATTTTTTTTTTCCTAATTTAGTTGTTATATATTTAAATATATGTTTTATTTAAAGTGGATTATTTTTAAGTTGTTATTTGATTAATTTTCCACAGGTATAACATTGTCAAATGCAATCGTAAATGCTGGTTTGACTTCCTTTAAAAAAATAGAAGAGACAGATGCAAGGGAACTTGAATTGGTATTTATATTCACTTATTCCTAATTCCTGAATTCTATCTAAATTCTGAGGCCTACCTTTATTTCATTAAAAGTTATTTTCCTTCTCATAGTCATAAGTATTTTAACTTACCAAGGTTTTGGGTGATAAGCATTATTAAAGCTATGTATTCTAAAAAATATTTTACTGAAAGAATTTCACGTGTTGTGGTAAGGATATAATGATGTAAATATTTTTAGATTTTAAATAGACATCCCCCCTTTGGAACCCAGATAAAAGAAACTGTGATGTATCTACCAAAATATGAACTTAAAGTGGAACAGGTAAATATTTTCTGTTTCTTAGATATTTTATTGTCTTTTCAGAAATAAAGCTACCCATAAATAGGCTTCAGCTGAGTACAAGAAGTAAGATTATTTTTAACACTTTTTATACTTGTCCTTTTTTAAAGATTACAAGATACAGTGATACGACGGCAGAAATATTAGTGACTGTTATATTAAGAAACTTTGAACAGCTACAAACTAAAAGAACAGCATCGGATTCTCACTATGTTACCTTAATCGTAGGTGATGCAGATAATCAGGTCGTTTATCTGCACAAGATTATGTAAGTATGAAATTCCTGACATTTGATTTTATTTCTAAGCATATACTGTAAAAGAAAAATTCTACTGGAAAAAACAAAACAAAAAACCAAGATCATTGTGGGATCAACTAAATTACATTTTCCTGACCCAATAATGGGGTAGTTTGTCTATTTTTCTGTAAAAGAAGATACTAACATTGGGTCTGTTTTAAATTGTTATATTGAATACTCAAATGAACAAAGTATAAAACCTATCACCATGGTCTGAAACAAGTGAGTAGATTACCTCTAGGAAGTCTTTCTTATTTCATTGCTTTTTTCCAGTCATTCATGGCCCTAGTATTGTTTGGATGCAGTCTTTCTTCTACTGTCCTCAAAATACACCTTCTACTTCCAAATTAAGATCTAACAAATTACTATAGCTCCATTGTAGGATCCAAACAAACAAAGCAAATGTATAGAGGAGGTACCCTCCCTTATATCTAGTTCTGTGGCATGCCATTCTATAATTTTTACTGCAGCATTTTTCCAGATACTATTATTTTCCCCCACGATATCATAAGCAATCTCTAAGTATCAGTTGCAGCTATAACTAATATTTTTTTACACTTAGTAGGTTCCAAATATTGAATTATTTAATATTTGTATGAGACAGGTGCTATCCATATTTTGTAGAGGAGAAAATTGAGACAAAAAGAGTTTAATGAGTTTATGATTAATCAAACCTTAATCATGGTCATATAGCTAGTTAATAGCAACATCTAGATTTGAACCCAAGCAATTTGACTCCAGAGCCTAGACTGCCAACCGTATTACTGTACTTGTAAGTTCAGGAATGGCAGTGATTCTGAAATGGGAGTCTCCTAATTGCGCCAGTATACTAGAAGATACCTTCCCAAAAAGTCGCATGCAAGGTTTCTGAAGGGACTGCAGTGACCAGGATATCCCTTTCACTGGTAACTGCTCTCCTGCAGCTAACCATGACCCACTTACAGAGAATATGCTATTGTACAAATCTTTGTTCTCTGTGACTAATACATCTATGACTATATGAGACTAAAATAAGTTCAGTCATAAAATTGGTTGCTGGTTTGTTTGTAATGTTTTTAGATACAAACCATTTTATATCAATTTAAAAATACTATTGAAATTGTTCTCATAATACATGTAACCTACGTATAGCCAGTTTAAAATGGTAGCAATTTAAGGACAAGCCCATGTGCTATTAATACAAAGTATATATTCTTATTGGGACTAACATGAGTAAATGCAAGTTAGAAACAGCTGTAATTAAGAAAATTAGAGATCAGAGGGGGTGACTCACACCTGTAATCTCAGCACTTCGAGAGGCTGATGCAGGAGGATCACTTAAACTTAAAGCCCAGAGTTTCAGACCAGCCTGGGCAACAAAGTGAGACCCTATTTGTACAAAAACAAATAAATAAATAATCTGGGCTTAGTGCCAATGTGCCTGTGGTCCCAGCTCCTCAGGAGATCTAGGCAGGAGGACTGCCTGAGCCTAGGAGTTTGTGGCTGCAGTGAGGTATGATTGCACCACTGCACTTCCGCCCAGGCAACAGAGTGAGACTCTGTCTCAAAAAAAAAAGAAAATTAGTTAATTTTTTAAAAATCATGGTCAAGAGACTGCCTTTGAACTCTGTTTTTCTCCCTCCTTAAAAGTTGAGGAAAGCAGTTTTCAGTAATTGATTTCAGTTACTACTAGAGAGTATCTTTCTTAAGAACAATCAGCCCTTGACGATTAATATGTATTTCATTCAGTGTTTGGATCACTATTTAAACTATACTGTTTTTTAGGGATTCTGTTTTGCTAAAAGCTGGAAATTGGGCTAAAAAGATTGCTGTGAAGAGAGCTCTTAAATCTGAAGATCTTAGCATAAATCTATTAAGTTCTGAATTTGGTAAGTTAATTGAAGTAATGAAGACGTGAATATAAATAACATAATTGCATTTAAAAATTACATCCTTTATGCTGGTACAGAAAAACAGTATAAATGGTATAATGCAAAAATAAGATATTTAGATAATGTGAATAAACTTTAAAGGAAGTTTCATGTATTTAGGTATGTAAAAGATATCATGGACCAGGATGCCATAATTAAAAGTTTATCTTTTCATTTATAGATATTTTATTTTCCTAGATAGTTAAATTGCAGTTATTGTTGGAAGATTTTTATTTTTATAATGATCAATATATAATTTTTTAGTTGTCATATTTTTTAACCTTTCAACATATTTTAACTTTGTGGACTTCTTAGCTCTAGAAGTTATAAAAATGTAAGAGAGATAAAAAGAAATGTGTTCTCATATGTGGATTTATATGACTTACATAAGCATTTGTATACTTTTTTTTCATTTTCCAGTTGGGCTTGATGTTCAGCGGAAATTTACAGTCTTTTACTTAGAACCCAAGAGGTTTGAAAATCAAATGACTATGCAAAGAAAATCTGAAACACAGATTTCCCATTCTAAACTTTCAGATAGATCTACAGTAGCAGGACCTAATAAAGGTAAATAGCTCTATTAATTCTTATTTTATATTAAAGCAAAGGTATGGCTAGAGAGGAATATCAGTGTTATGGTACTACAACACTCCGATTGAGGATACTCTGGAATAAGATATTTAAGCTTCATAGTTATTGCATTAATAGTATATAGTAGAGATTCTTATAGTTAGTATTTGTCAAATTGGGGTGATAATTGGGGAACAAGTTTTTTGATTCACCTTTTGGTATATGTATTAGTCCGTTTTTGTGCTGCTGTTAAAGACATACTTGAGACTGGGAAGAAAAAGAGATTTAATTGGACTTACAGTTTCATATGGCTGGGGAGGCCTCACAATCATGGTGGGAGTTAAAAGGCACTTCTTACATGGCGGCAGCAAGAGAAAGATGAGGAAAAAGCAAAAGCAGAAACCCTTGATAAACCCATCAGATGTCATGAGACTTATTCACTATCAGAATAGCAAGGGGAAAACTGGCCTCCATGATTCAGTTACCTCCCCCTCAGTCCTTTCCACAACATGTGGGAATTCTGGGAGATACAATTCAAGTTGAGATTTTGGTGAGGACACAGCCAAACCATGTCAGTATACGTTTTTCCTTTTCCATACTTACGCCATCATTACAGCCATTGTCAGGGGAGAGCAAGTGATGTACAAGAATCAACAGATCTGTTAAGACAAATCAGAGTGAAAATGAATTATTGTTTTTTATTATGGGAATTTTTCAAACATATACAAAAGTAGATAGAAGTATATGATGAACTTTCATTTACTCATTATCCACTTTAAACAGTAATTAACTCATGGCTACTACTTTCATCTATACCTCTCTTTAGTTTTTTTCCATCCATATTTTGAAGCAAATTTTAGATATCGCATGATTTCCTCCATACATGTTTCATTATATATCTATCTAAATGGTAAAGATTTTTTTAAACTACAATACTTTTATACATAAAAACTAATATCCAATATTAAGTCAGGGTTCAAATTGTCTCATAAATATTGTAGATATATTATCATCTTCATACCATCTAGATATACCAGATTAACTCCTGAGTTCTTTTGGCTGTTTCCAGTAGTTTTGATAGTTTCTTTGCTATGCAGAGTAACATGCTGTTCTAGGCTCATCTTGTATATATCTAGCTTCAGTCCCATACATAATAAACCCTTTGTTCAAGAAGCCTTTTTTTTAATGTTAGTAGGTTTCAGAGATCACAATCTGTGTCCTAGAGGAGCTCATTGCCTTTGACTGATCATGATCTCTTAGATTTTTTCATGCATAGAGTTAAGTATTATGTGTTTTTTTTTTGTCTTAAAAGACATCATAAATTCATACTTATCAAATCAAATTCAGAGATAACAGAATTTATCCTTAAACTCAATTATCTATATACGCCTTCTATCATGCTGAGAAACTTGGTTCTCAATGGCTCAAAAATAATAGAATATCACTAATTTCCTATCCTTTATATACATTACACACACAATAAACAGTCTGAAAATAGCAGCATCAGACTATCACTCTTAATATGATCATTAAAATTTGAGAATTATTTTACAGGTATTTTTGTTGTTAGACTGTATCTTACTATCTTAGACTATATCTCAATAGTAAAATTATGTGTTTAAAAATCACTTGGAATAGATCCTCTGAATGCGGCCATGTCACTCTGGATACATATACTTTCATTTGTTTCATTTTATTTTATATTTTTAGGAATAGCTTTTAAAAATTAATTTTGTTTTATAATAATGTAAAACATTTACATGGCTCTGTAATTAAATCTACAAAACAAGCACTAAATATATAAACACTTGCAGCATAGGCAGTCTGCCTTGCATGAAGCATAGGCAGTCTGCCTTGCATGAAGCATAGGCAGTCTGCCTTGCATGAAGCATAGGCAGTCTGCCTTGCATGAAGCATAGGCAGTCTGCCTTGCAGTGCATTCTCATTCAGTTGGTCCTATTTTCACCCTTTTGACCCCATAAGGGGAGCAGTTAACAGACACTGGGGAATTTGAAAGCAGCAGTGTGATTAGTCATGCTCTCTGAATAGTATTGGCAATTATGATAAATAGTAACTGCAGTGAGTAGTGGCAGGAAGAGCACATTTAGAACCATTCTGTGAGCTCATGAGCATTCATCTTCTTCCTTTTGAAGAACACAAGAGAGCTTCCATTTCTGGGTAGGATATGGTTTTGTGGTAGGCCAGTGCTTCCCCAGCTACAACTATGAAAACCTTCATACCTTATAAAATTATAATTTTTAGGGCATCAGAGATTTGTGGAAACAATAAGGACTAAAGGAACTAAAATTCTTATAAAAAGGCTAGGTAGACCATGCCCTATAAAGGGGTTTACATGATCAGCCACTCACTATGTTTGCCTGACAGAGAAAAAGGGAAACCTCTTCTGGTGAAATATAATCTGGAAACCACCCACACAATGTCTGTCATATGATAAAAAAATTATGAGGCCTGCAAAGAGACAAGACCATATGACTGATAATCAACTGTGTAAAGAAACAAGCCAGACATGGTGACACACACTAGTAGGGCTAGATATTCAGGAGGCTAAGGCAGAAGGACTTCTTCAGCCCAGGACTTTGAGGCTGTAGTGCACTGTGATCACGCGTGTGAAGTTGCCACTGCACTCCAGCCTGGGTCACATAGCAAGACCACATCTCTTTTAAAAAAGTATAAAATAATTATGATTAATATTTTCAAGAAAATATAGAAAAAATAGGTAAATGCATGAAAAGATGGAAAGTTTTACCAGATAATTAAAATCTATACAGAGATTTAAATGGACTTTCTAGAACTGAAAATACAGTGAAGTGAAGAGCCAGTTGGGTAGGTTTAACATTAGGTTCAATATAAGCAAATGTAGGATTTGTGGGCTTTGAGACGTATCAGTAGAAAATATCCAAATTGAAGCCCAGAGATAAGAGAATGGAAAGAACACAAAGGAATATAATATGCAAAAAAAAAAAAAAAAAAAAAAAAGGTCTAGCATATGCATAATTAAAGTCCCAGAAGCAGAGTAGAGAGAGAAGTGGACAAAATTAACCTTCAAAGAGACAATGGCAGAGTCTATTTTAAAATAATAAAAGACATCAACCAACAGATTTAGAATTTTGGTAAACCCCAAACAGAGGTAAATACAGGGAAAACCACACCTGGACACATTGTAGCAAAACTGCTGAAAATGTTAAAATTAGACACATCATTTATGCATTCCCTTCAAAAGAGCAACAGCGAAACTGACAGCTAACTTCTCAACAATAATGATGGAAAACAGAAGACAATGGAATGTCATATTCAAAATTTTACCAACCTAGGTTTCTGCCCAGTGGAAAATATCCTTCACGATGAAAGTGAAAAAAGACATAGAGAAAGAAAATAACTAAATAACTTTAGTATATTTATCAGCCTGAATTAAAATAAATACTAAGGCCAGGTTTAGTGGCTCATGCCTATAATCCCAGCACTTTGGGAGGCCAAGATGGGCAGATCTCTTGAGCCTAGTAGTTCAAGACCAGCCTAGGTAATGTGGTGAAACCCTGTCTCTACAAAAAAATTAAATTAGTATAGTGACGTGCACCAGTGGTCCCAGCTACTTGGGAGGATCATGTGACCCAGGGAAGTTGAGGCTGTAGTGAGCTGAGATCACACTACTGCACTCCAGCCTAGGTAACAGAGTGAGACCCTGTCTCAAAATAAAAAATAAAATAAAATAAATGCTAAAGAGATTTCCTTAGAGGAAAATGATCTCAGATGAAAACATGGATGTACTAGAGGGAATGAAGAAGAGTAGAAAGGATAAATATATGGCTAAATATAAATTGACTATGTAAAACAATAATTGAAATGGCTTTCAGAGTTTAAAATATATGTGGAAATAAAATGCAAAGCAAAAAATTACAGGCTTGCATCTCAAGAATATGCCATATCAAACAATAATGTAACAAGAAAAACAGAAATCAACGATACATAGGATATAAATATACAACAGAGAAAAATCAACAAAGCTGAGATTTGGTTCTTAGAAAAGATAAATAAAATTAAGAACTCTCTATGAGTGAAGACTGATCAAGAGAAAAAGAAAAAACACAAGTAACAATATCAAGAATGAAGAAGAAGATATTACATTGTACATCAAAACATTACTGAAGATATTCAAAAGCACAAAAACAAGATATTAACAATTTCGTAATGATAAATTTGACATAGTTTGGGTTAAAATGAGAAAATTTATTGAGAAGCAGAGCTTACCAAAACTGACAGAAGAAAATAAAAACTGAGTAGTCTGATACTAGTGAGACTTTGTCTCAACAAAAAGAAAAAAGCCAAAAAAGAATTAAAGAAATTGTCATCATTTCTAAGCAACATGATTATAGAGAAAATCCAAAAGACTCTATGGACATGCCGTTGGAATTAATATGTTTAGAAATATCACTGAATGCAGTCAATATAAAAAACAATTGTACAATAGCACCAAAAAGAATAAAATACTTAGGAATAAATTGAACAAAAAAGCATAAGAATTGAACATTGAAAACTACAAAACACCATTGAAATAAATTAAAGAAGTTCTAAATAAATTGAAAAATATTTTATGTTAGTGGATTGACAGTCAATATTGTTAAGATGGCAGCACTTCTCTTATTAATACACAAATTCAACAAAGTCCATATCAAAATCCTAGCTGTATTTTTTGCAGAAATTCACAGGCTGATCCTAAAATTCATGTGGAAATACAAGGGACCCAGAATAGCCATGCCAACCTTGAAAAAAAGGAACGAAGGTAGAGGACTCACAATTCGTGGTTTCAAAACTTGTTACAAAGCTGCAGTAATTAAGACAAGGTGCTGCTGTCATAATAATAGACATAAAGATCAATGGAATACAACTGAGAGTATAGAAATAAACCTATACCTCTCTGCCAATTGATTTTTGACAAGGATGCCAAAACAATTTGATGGTAAAAGAATTTGAAAATAATTTCAAGAAAGAGGGCTGGGGAACTGCATAGACACATGCAAAAGGATATATTTGGACTCCTACCTCATACCATATACAAAAACTAACTCAAAATGAATCAAAGACCTAAAGGTAAGAGTTAAAACTCTAAAACTCACTAGGTGCGGTGGCTCATGCCTGTAATCCCAGCACTTTGGGAGGCTGAGGTGGGTGTATCACCTGAGGTCAAGAGTTCAAGACCAGCCTGGCCAAGATGGTGAAACCCTGTCTCTACTAAAAATACAAAAAAAAAAAAAAAAAATTAACTGGCCATGGTGGTGGTCCCCTGTAATCCCAGCTACTCAGGAGGCTGAGGCAGGAGAATCACTTGAACCCAGGAGACGGAGGTTGCAGTGAGCCAAGGTCACTCCATTGCACTCCAGCCTGGGCAATAAGAGTGAAACTCTGTCTCAAAAACAAACAAACAAACAAAAAACTCTATAAAACTCTTAAAATAAAATATAGGTGTATATCTTCATTCATCCATTACCATGTACAAGACAACAGTTTCTTAGGTATGACATGTAAAGCTCTAGCAACCAAAGAAAAAATAGATGAATTGGACTTAATCAAGATTAAAAACTTTTGTGCTTCAGAGGACACTATTAAGAAAGTGAAAAGACAACCCACAGAATGGGAGAAAATACTGCAAATCATATATATCTGATAACAAACTAGTATTGAGTATATATAAAGAAATCTTACATTTCAACAGTAAAAAGACAAATAGCCCAATTAAAATTAGTCAAGGGGCTGGGCACAGTGACTCATGTCTGTAATCCCAACACTTTGGCAGACTGAGTTGGGTGGATCACTTGAGGTCAGGAGTTCAAGACCACCCTGGCCAATATGGTGAAACTCCATCTCTACTAAAAAATACAAAAATTATCCAGACATGGTGGTGCACGCCTGTAATCCCACCTACTCAGGAGGCTGAGGTGGAAGAACTGCTTGAACCCAGGAGGTAGAGGTTGCAGTGAGCTGAGATTGTGCCACTGCACTCCAACCTGGGTGACAGAGTGAGACTTAGTCTCAAAAATAAAATAAAAATAAAACTAGTCAAGAGATCTGAAGAGACATTTTCCAAAGAAGTGATACAAATGGTTAACACACATATGAAAAGATCCTCTACATTGTTAGTCAACGCAGAAATGCAAATCAAAACTACAGTAAGATACCACTTCCCACTCAGTAGGATGGCTTTAGTCAAAATGATGGACGATAGCATGTGTTGATAAGGATAGGGAGAATCTGGAACCTCAAACACTGCTAGTGGAAATGTAAAATTGTGGACTGCTTTGAAAAACAGTAGTTCCTCAAGAAATTTAACACGGAATTAACATATGATCCAGCAATTGTACTCCTAGGTGTATATCCAAAAGAATTGAAAACATAATCATATGAAAACTTAGACATGAATGTATATAGCTGCATTATTTATAATAGCCAAAACTGGAAACAACCCAAATATCTATCAGCTGATGAATAGATAAGCAAAATGTGGTATATCCATACAATAGAATATTATTCAGCCAAAAAGAAAAACTAGTGATACATGCTACAGCACCAATGAGCCTTGAAAACATGCTAGATAGAAACTAGTCACAAAAGACCAGATATTGTATCCTTCAATTTATATGAAACGTCTACAACAGGTAAATCTATAGAGACAGAAAGTAGATTGGTGGTTGTCAGGGGTTGAGGGCAGAAATAAATGAGGAATGACTACTAATCGTTATATGGTGGGTTTTTTGTGTGTGTGGTGATGACAGTGTTCTGGAATTGTATGATGACTGTCGCACAGCCTTGGGAATATACTAAAAAGCCACTGAATTGTACAGTTTAAAAATGTGAATGGTATGGTATGAATTATAATTTAATTAAGAAATTTAAAAGTCCATTGTATTCCTATATACCAGCAAAAAGGAGAAATTATAATTTTAAAACAGCATTTACAATAGCATAAAATATCAGCCTAGTAATAGAATAACAAAAGATGCTCAAGACCACTACATGAAAACTAAAAATCATTTTTTAAAGGAAATTAGGGAAAACATACATTAATTAAATAAGATACCATTTCAAGGACTGAAAAGTTTAATATTGTAAAGATGTCAGTTCTCGCCAAATTAATCTTTATATTCAATGCCATCCCAATTTCAGCAGGGTTTTGCTGTTGTCATTTTTTTCTGAAATGACCAGCTAATTGTAAAATTCATATGAAAATTCAAAAGGACAGGGTAGTCAGGGCAAACTTGAAGAAAAAGATATTTGGGCAACCTACTTTACTAGATATCAAGACCTGTTATTAAACAATAGATAAAAGAATGTGATGTAGGCATAAGGATAGACACATTAACCAGTGGAATGGACTAGAGTCCAGAAATACACCTACAAATAATACAGTCATTGATTTATGACAAAGGTGAAGTGCCACGCAGTTGGAAAAAGGACAGTCTTTCAAGAAATGCTGCTAGACCAACTGGACGTCCGTATTGAAAAAATTGTATGTCAGGCTGGGCACAGTGACTCACGCCTGTAATCCCAGCACTTTGGGAGGCTGAGATGGGTAGATCACGAGGTCAGGAGATTTAAGACCATCCTGGCTAACATGGTGAAACCCCATCTCTACTAAAAATACAAAAAATTAGCCGGGCATGGTGGCAGGCACCTGTAGTCCCAGCTACTCAGGAGGTAACTGGCATGAACCTGGGAGGTGGAGCTTGCAGTGAGCCGAGATTGCCACTGCAGTGCAGCCTGCGTGACAAAGCGAGACTCTGTCTCAAAAAAAAAAAGAAAGAAAAAAATTGTATGTCAACCCTGACCTCACACTGTACACAAAATTTATTTCCAAATAGATGACTGATTTAAATGTGAAAGAAAAACAATAAAACTTTTAGAGGAAAAAAAATAGGTCTTCAAGACCTTGGGATAGGTTGGCTTTTTTTTTTTTTTTTTTTTTTTTTTTTTTTTTTTTTAAACAGGGCACTAAACGTTCTAACCATAGAAACACCATGAATTTGACTATGTTAAAATTAAGAACTCTGTTCATCAAAAAGATACCATTAAGAGAGTGAAGGGTGCAACTCACTGAATGTGAGGAAAAAAATTGAATACATATACCTGGTTGTTATGAGCTGAATTGTGTGCACCCCCAAATTAATATGCTGAATTCATCAGAGTGCGACTCTATTTGGAGATAGGGTCTGTAAAAGATAATTGAATTAAAATAGGGTTCCTTAGGGTGAACCCCAATCCAACATGACTGGTGTTCTTATAAGAAGAGGAAATTAGGATGCAGGCACGCATGGAGGGAAGATCATGTGAAGACACAGTGAGCGATAAACATTCACAAGCCAAGGAGAGGAACCCTACCAACACCTTAATCTTAGACTTGCAGCCCGTAGAATTGTGAGACAATAAATTTCAGTTGTTTAAGCCACTCAATCTGCCACTTTGTTATGGCAGCCTTAACAAATTAATACACTGAAAAGAACGATTTTACATAATATATAAAGAACTCTTATGTGTATAAGTAAATATTTTAAAAATGAGTACCCAATTGAACAGACACTTCAAAATAGAAGATATCCAAAAAGTCAAGAACATATTAAAGGGTATTTAACTTCATTAGACAATGTGAGAATGAAAATCTACAATGAAATATTGCTGTATCATTATTCAACCATCAAAAGGACTTAAGTGAAAAAGAAAATACCAAGCATTGATGAGGATATATAACAACTGTTACTCTTAATCACTAATATGATTATAGATTGCTACAACTACTTCAGAAAACTAGCAGTATTTATTAAAGCTTAGCATATGCATTCTATGATAGAGTAATTCCCCTGGCATATTATGTGATAGCGCAATTCTTCTTCTAGGTGTATACCAGATAGAAGTGTGTATATATGTTCACCAAAAGATGTATTTTGGAATGTTCATAGCAGTACTATCATATTAGCCCTAAAACAGAAACCAGCCAAAAGCTCATCAGCAGTTAGAGGGACAAATGAATTGTGGTATATTGAGCTAATAGAATTCTACAGGGGTCAGAAAACTTTCTTAAAAGGCCAGATAGTCAATGTTTTTGGTTTGCAGACTATAGATCTTTATAACTATGCAAGTCTGTCTTTGTAGGTCTTTGCAACCCAAAAGCAGCCATAGATAATATGTAAATGAATAGACATAGGTGTATTCCAGTAAAACTTTATTTACAAAAATAGATGGCTGGCCCATGGACTATAGTTTCCAACCCCTGCTATAGAGCAAGGAGATTGAATTAGCTATGACTACACACAACAATATGAATGAATATCACTAACATAAAGTAAAGCAAAAGAAGCCAGACACAAAAAGTAATACTGTATGCTCGAGCCCATGTATATAAATTGCAAAAATAAGCACTACTAACTCTCATGGTTTGAATTGTGTTTCACAAAAACATATGTTGATGTTCTAATCCCTGGTACCTGTGAATGTGATCTTATTTGCAATAGTTTGAAAACGTAATCAAGTTAACGTGGACCCTAATCCAATAGGACTGCATCCTAATCCAATATGACTGGTGTCCTTATATGAAAAGGCAAAAAGACACAGACACAGAGAAAAGTCCATATGAATACCGATACAGAGGAAAGACAGCCATGCAAAGACAGAGGCAGAGATTATAGTTCTGCTCCCACAAGCCAAGAAATGTCTAGAGCTATCAGAAATTGGAAGAGTCAAGGAAGGATCCTCCCCTAGAGGCTTCAGAGGGAGTATGGCTCTGCCAACAACTTTATTTCAGACTTTTAATGTTCAGAACTGTGAAAAAATAAATTTCTGTTGTTTTAAGCCACCCAGTGTGTGGTATTTTGTTATAGCAGCCCTAGAAAACTAATATACTAATCTGTGCTGTTAAAAGTCAAGATAAAGGTTACTCTTGACAGAGTTGACTAGAATAGGACAGAAAGATAGTTTCTAGGGGTGCTGATATTTCTCTGTTGTGGGTAGTACTGAACCCTATATATATTATTTCCTTATTAAGTCAAGAACTTTCACCTTTTCACTTAAAGGAAACACTTTACAGCTTCTCTTTGGCACATCCAAATTGCCAGCATCACTACTCTTGTGCTTTGGAGCCATTATTAAGTAAAGTAAGGATTACTTGAACACAAGTACTGTGATACCGTGACTGTCGATTTGATTATTGAGACAGCTACCAAGGGACTAAGGGGTGGTTAGCATATACAACCTGGATATGCTGGACAAAGGGATGATTCACATCCAGGACAGAATGAAGTGGGACAGCATGAGATTCTATCACGCTACTCAGAATGGTGTGCAGTTTAAAACTTACGAAATATTTAATTCTGAAAATTTTCATGTAATATTTTCAGACCAGAGTTGACCTTGTATAACTGAAACTGTGGAAAGTAAAATCATGGATGAAGGGGGCTACTGTATGTAGTCATCCAAATCTTAGGAACTTATGCACATCCCTATTGTACAATTCAATTTTTATATGTAAATGTATATATCCCTGGATAAAGATACACAATTATACCTTTAAACATAACATACATACACTATTTCTTAGTAACTGACACAATGACGGGTCAGTAGATTACTCTACTAAGGTTGTGACACCAAATTTGGGCCTTTTCAAAACAATCCAAATTTCACTTGTTCTAATCCCTTGACAGATGGTGTTATTAAATGATACAAACTGATATTTAGTTAAAAGAATATAATTGCTAAATGGCTATTTCCAAATATGCTTGCAAGCTGAACAAATGTTTCTATTTTGTTTATCATCAAATTATAGGACTATGTATAAAAACAAAAACATGCACCTTAGGGAATGTAAAATAATGGAAAATTCTTTTCATGCTTTCTACAACTTATTAGTCCGTTTCCATGCTGCTGATAAAGACATAACTGAGACTGGGTAATTTATAAAGAAAATGAGGTTTGTGGGGCTCACAGTTCCACGTGACTGGGGAGGCCTCAGAATCATGGCAGAAGGTGAAAGGCACGTCTTACATGGTGGCAGACGAGAGAATGAGAACCAGGCGAAAGGGGAAACCCCTTATAAAATCATCAGATCTTGTGAGACTTATTCACTACCACAAGAACAGTATGGGGAAAACTGCCCCCATGATTCACTTATCTCCCCCAGTTCCCTCCCACAACATGTGGGAATTATGGAAGCTGCAAATCAAGATGAGATTAGGGTGGGGACACAGCCAAACCATATCAAACTTTTTGAAAACGTTCTGTTAGCTGCAATTTCTCACATATGGTTATAGTTTCAAGAGGTAAAATTCTTGTACAATTTGAGGAAGAACATTTTTGTTATTTTTAGTATATGGCAATGTGAAATATGTTTTTAAGTTGTAAAAACAAAAATTAAAAAATGTTCAGGCCTGCTCTTAGTATATGAAAATTAGACATTCAAACTTCTTATCTTTTAAATGCATTCTAAATAAGAGCTATAGGCTTTGCTTAATTTAAAGAAAATCTATTTGACATTAATAAATTTATCTTCATTTGCAGTGTTACTCAGAATATGAAAATTTAATGTCTTGGGACTGGGCGCAGTGGCTCACACCTGTAATCCCAACACTTTGGGAGGCCGAGGCAGGCGGATCACCTGAGGTCAGGAGTGCGAGACTAGCCTGGCCAATGTGATGAAACCCCATCTCTACTAAAAATACACAAATTAGTTGGGCATGGTGGCAGACACCTGTAATACCAGCTATTCGGGAGGCTGAGGCAGGAGAATTGCTTGAGCCTGGGAGGTGGAGGTTGCAGTGAGCCGAGACTGTGCCACTGCACTCTAGCCTGGGCAACCAGTTCAAAACTCTATCTCAAAATAATAATAATAATAATAATAATAATAATAATAATAATGTAGTTGAATGAATACAAGGATAAAGCCAATCCTCAGGCACATTGTGTGTACATTTAAATACTAGTCAAAAGGCAGTCTACTTTTCTTTATATTGTTTAGTGTGTATGTGCATTAAGTTGCAAAATCAAGGACTCCAGTTTAGTGTATTTCTTTTCTTCATAAATAAATAACAAAATGATAGTCAAATATTTGACAGAAAAATGAAAAGGAGACTCATCATTAAAAATAAAACCATGAAGTGCATAAATCTATGATTAGCATAAATGGAGAACTGCAAAAGTCAAAGTAATATTTAAAAGATACTCCAGTAGCTTCTGCACAGTCCAGATTATTTGAATTTATAATTAGAAAGTTACACTAAGTGTGTCAGAGATTCTTGTTATTTTCTATTTATTGTCTCGACTTTTTTTTTTAAAGAAGTGACCCTTGCCCCACCACCTGTTAATGACCCTGTTAAAGTAATTTTAAGTATTTTCTTTCAATACATAAAACTATGAAATATTTGCATCTCAGATTATGACAGTGATGGAATATGAAATCTGCTATCTTTAGAGTATACTTAAGAGTAGAGCTTAGGCTGGGTGCAGTGACTCACACCTGTAGTCTCAGCACTTTGGGAGGCCAAGGTGGTTGTACTGCTTGAGCTTACAGGTTCAAGACCAGCCTGGGCAACATGGTTGGTCTCTACAAACCCTGTCTCTACAAAAACTACAAAAATTAGCTGGGTGTGGTGGTGCACGCCTGTAGTTCCAGCTACTGAGGGGGCTGAGATGGGAGAATCGCTTGAGCCTGGGAGGCTGAAGTTTCAGTGAGCTGAGATGGTGCTACTGCACTCCTGCCTGGGTGATACAGCCAGACTTTTTCTCAAAAGAGAAGATACAGCTTAGATTAATTTTTTTCTGAGAACCTTATCTTTCTAATTACCAATATCTGTAAGCTTATATTTGCTAATAAGACAAATTCAGAAAATTCTCAGGAGGTAGGGAGAGCGGCAGAGTAGAGGGGAGCACTTTTATTTTCGAAGTACCATGTGTAACAAAAATACAGCAAAAAGATTTCATCAGGTAGTATCCATTTGCTAGTATTATATAAACAAACAAACAAAACTTGCATACAGTCCTCATTCCTGAAAAGACTTGCCAACTTTGCCTTGAAATTTTTGGGAGCCGTCAGAATCTCTCCTTAGATTCCCAGATCGTAGTTGTTGCCACTGGGAGCAAATGTGCGTAGTTATTGTGCACCACCTTGTGGCAGCGTTGAGACATCCTTCTTTTTCAGAAGTTCTTTAGTATGTAAGAGACAAAGGCAACTCTTTATTGCTCAATTTAAAACAGGAACTTGCAAAGCTTTTCTTCCTAGTCTTCCCACCTCAAAACAATAGGTTCCTTCTCCAAATAACTTAAATGAATCATTTGGGAGAGCTGAAGCAACTGGTACAACTAGAGAGAGTTGTTGATAGATCAGGCTCTGGAATTAGACTACCTTGAATTAGAATCTCACATTTGCTACTTACTAACAGCATAGTCTTGAGCATCTTACTTAACCTCTGTAAGAATTAATTTTCTCATATGCGAAATGGAGATATGGTAGGAACCTTATAGGCAGACAACCAAGGGTGACTAGACATTTGAGGAAAATGTAGAATGTGTGAAAGTCCAAAATAAGTAAATAGAAAATGGATGAAAGAGCAACAGGATAATTCAGGAATGTAATAAAACCTAATATAAAACTTTAGTAACCTCAGAGAAATTAAAGATTAAATTGCAACCACAAAACTGAATAGGATGCCATTTTAAAATAAAAAGAACCAGAGCAAGCACAGAGAAGCAAAAATTATGTTTGGAAAGAAAACTGGAGGGCTTGAAGATAAAGTCAATACCTTCTCACTGAAAGCAGAAAGTCAAGGAGACAGAAAATATAAGAGAAAAAGGAGGCAATTTAAGAGCCCAGAATCTAACTTATAAGTGTTCAAGAAAGAACAAATACATCAGAAGAAATAATTTGAGAAAACTTTTTAGAACTGAAGTGCGACAGAAATCTTCACATTAAAAAGGCTTACTTAATGCTAGTTAGGCTGAATGAAAGGTCTATATATAAAGCATAATTGCAGTATTTCAGAACATTGTGGATAAAGATAAAATTGTAAATGCTTACAAGGAACAAAAATAAAAAATTGCAATAGTCTTTTTGTGAGCAAAGTTGGATGCTAAAAATCAATTGATTTAAAATTCCACTTGTAAGCCAGGTGCAGTGGTTTGTGCCTGTAATCCCAGCTACTTGAAAGGATGAGAAAGCAGGATCGCTTGAGCCCAAGAGTTCAAGGCTGCGGTGAGCTGTGATCTCACACCTGCACTCCAGCCTGGGTGACAGAGTGAGACCCTGTCCCCAAAACTAGTAATAAAAAATAAAATTCCAAGGGAAAAATGATTTTCAACCTTGTGTTATATGCCCAGCTAAACTACTAAGTATGAAAGTAATATAAAGATACCTTAATACATTCAAAGATTCAGAAAATTTTATTCTCACACATCCTTTCTTAGGCAGTTGCTTGAAATTGAGCACCAGTAAAACAAGAAAGAAAAAGCCCAAGAATCCATTTGTAGTAGATTCAGCCCAGGAAATTAATGAAAGAAAGTTCAAAGGTGACAGTTATAGGACAGGGCTAGGTTGCATTAGGAGGCAGATAGAGGGTTCAAGGAAGGAGGCATCTATGAGGGAAAAATAAATGGGTGAGGTATTTCCATGTATTTGTTTTTACCCTTGAACTATTGCGTGAACTTAAAGAAACAAGGTGGATATTGCTAGAATAAAAGGAAGGCTGCAAAACTTCAGGGGAAGCAATATGCTGCTTGAGAAAGAAAACCACTCCACTTGACTCTGCGTTAAAAATATTTTTACCTTCTGTATATCTCTCAAATCAGTCTATTCTCTGTAACTCTACCTCCACCACCACTCTGGAGTTACCATCATTTCTGCTTAGACTTCTACTGGTTTTCTTGCATCCTTTCTGTCTTATCTCAAATCTGTTCTCCATATTACATTCTATACAGTGATGTTTTTCAAAATGCAAATCTGATTATGCCCCCTCTTTGACTAAAACACTTCAGTGGCTTCCCATAGCTCTTCGAATCTAAATCATTAGCATCCCCTAGAAGGTTCTATATGGTTACATGGTCAGCCAGTCCCTAAGCAGCAATGCAGTGGTAGCTGCTATGTAGTCTTGCCTCACTTTTGTAGATTTGGCTGGTAAGGACACCCTGATGGATTTAAACAGTTTTATTACTTACACAGATGGCAAAGCAAGATCAGCATGGTATTAGCTGCTTATATCCCCAATTCCACAGGATGATACCAAACTAGAGGGGTCAGATGACAGACAACATGAGTGGTGAGTTGCTTTGTTTTTGAGAAGTGAACTCTAGGCTGCAGCTAAGCAGTTTTATCCGAAAGGGACAAAGTGGAAAGTTCCATGCCTTAGTGGAATCAGGGAGGCAGATGAGAAACTGCCTCATGGCAAGTCTTCTGCAAGATCGGGGGTTTTCTGCAAGGTATGTAGCAAATGTGAAATGGCCTTTGGTAGCTCCTCACAAGACTGCCTATCTTGCCATTTTTAAGGATGATCACAGGGCATTCTGCCAACAGTCGAGTCTTACCTACATGGCCTATATGGAGACATGCAATTGCCATGGTGCCATGGTGGAACTGTTCCCCTGCTAACACAGGCTGCCTTTACTACCACTATAGTCTTATCTTATGTACTTTCTCATATTTGCTAGCATCAGTCATACTGACCTTTCAGTTTCTCCAATGTGCCATGCTTTTCCTTGTCATAGAGCTTTAGCATATGCTGTGCCCTCTGCCTGAACCCCACTTTCTCCTCACTCTTTGCCTTCTTAACTTCCCTTCTTTCTTTGGTACTCAGCCCAACGATCCTGACCAGAACAGCTCCACCTCTTATCGCATAGCATGATGTACCTCTCCTTCACAGCATTCAGAACAATTTTAGTTTTAAATTTATTTGTATAATCTTGAATTGATGTAATAGTAGAGATAGTGGGGATAATACATACATTAATATATTTATCGCCTAATTGTCAAATGTTTTTACATACTTAATTACATTTTATTTTTACATCTCAGTGAGATAAACAGAACAGATATTATTTAAAATCTTTTTTCCTAAATAAGAGCCTATATTAGAGCTCATTTTAAATTCTATTTTAGTGTTCCCTGTACTTCACCACTATGTTTTTTCTGTAAATACATTAAATGTAATGCAGCATACAGTAAGCAAGAGGCACAGAAAAAATGTCACAGGGGCCCAAAGGAGAGGGAAATCAGATCAGGTCATCACCATAGACCTCCAACACAGAGGTCCCATTTGAGTCAGACTTGAATTTGGTAGGCAGCTGTTGGGCAAGGAAGTGAGGGTCTTCTAAGACAAGAGATAATATCAAAGCTACAGTTATAGAAAGGCATGGGACTATTTGAAGAATGGCAGTTGAATGTGTTTTGATGGATGTAGGGTCCCAGGAAGGGAAGCTGGAATTGGATCGTGCAGGGCCTTGAAGATGGAATTGATTTTGTTTGCAGTAGGAAGTAACTTACGTTTCTAAGTGGGCAAATTGATCTGATCAGCATTGAACTTTAAGCATTAAAGAAGCAACAATGTGTAGAATAAATTGTAGCATGGAGGATTGGATTCAAAGAAACCAGTTTTTATCTAAGTGAGAGGTAACAGGATCATGACTTGGGACAAAACACCTGAAGCAGTAAGTCATGACACACCTTACAAAGTTTAATGTCAAAGCCTTTCAGTCAGTGCCTAAGAGGAACACACTTGTGTTTGAGGAACGTTAGATCTATTTAATGTACTGCAGCAAAGGAGAGATCCATAGCAACAGAACTGTGGGTCATCTCAGGGAGCCGGGAGGATTTTCTTCTTATAGGATTTCAGAATCTTATTATAGGATTTCAGCTTGTGCTGGGTGACTCTTGGGAAGGTGTAGGGAAAGCAGAGGTCAGTTCTAGATTGGATGCCCTCAGGAAGTGAGATATTGGGTATTTTGGTACATTTTATTTTGGAAGTGAGAGGATTTAAAAAATAGTAGTCATCTGTGATAGCCAGAAGAGGGGGATGTTTCATTATTTTTACGGTTCTTGAGGGTTCTTTTCTCTAGTTTCAGAAATACTTACATGGTAGTCTTCTCTCTGTCTTCTTCTACTATGGTCACAGAGTGGCCTTATCTGGGTATTTATATTCTCACAATTGTTTGCTCAATTGGAAATACTGTGGTTTAGCTGTCAGCTACCAGCCGCCAGGTGTTTTTACTTCATCAGTACCCAATACATTGATCTGTTCAGCCCCAAGGACCAGCCATTGCCTCCTATGTTGAGCAGCCTCATCCATTTCCCTAGGCTGCAATATGTATATTATCACTGTCTAGATATGCCATGACTTGGAAAAGCTTGATTGAACAATGGTACCGAAAATGAAGAGTAAAGGACCAACAAATGTTGTAAAGGTTTTCAAGCTCTCCACTATCTCCAACATTTCTGGGTCATTTAAAATCTATGCTCCAGCAAAAATAAACTGATTTCACCTCTTACAGTCTGTGATTTGTTGCCTTTGGGTATTATGCCCTCCATCTGGAATATCTCTTCCTTTGGTCTCATTCTCATGTTCATATTTCTGTCTGTCCTTCAAGGACCAGTTCAAACATCTCTCTCCTTCCCTGTGCTACTAGTGAGAGCTAAGATCAAGAAAAAGCTGATTTAAAATATAATAAATGAAGAATAAATTATATATTTGGATATATTAATTCTAACTTAGAAGAGTCAAGATGGAAACAATCTCTCTTTTCTGTGAATTCATACAGCAAATTTATTAGATCCCTAAAGCATTTATTTCTAATATTTATTAAATATGTATTACATCCTGTTTACTAACTTCTGTTAGCAGTACCATCAAAATGCCATGACGTTTTCTTCTTTCCAGGTTATTCAGGCTTAAGTACAAAGCAGCAGAAGTGTTTTTAAACTCCACCCTCATTCTTACCTCATTTAGTATATAAGTTACTGATATGTGGCCATATTTGGCCCTATTTTATATATATATAATATATGTTGTATATATACACACACATATAAAATATATACCATGGAGGTTGAGAGTATTAAATTATATATATAGTATTAGATTATATAGACATATATATAGACTATATGGACATATATATATAGACACACACATCTATATATGTAGACACACACACAGACACATATATATATAGACACACACACACACACACCAGGGAGGTCATACACACACACCAGGGAGGTCGAGAGAAGCTTGTAGGTGGCTCGATGTTTCTTGTTGGGACTAATAGTGGGGCAGGGACTAACTTATCAAAAATATGTTTTAAAAATTACCAGGCGTGGTGGTAAGTGCCTGTAGTCCCAGTTACTTGGAAGGCTGAAACAGGAGGATCTCTTGAGCCCAGGAGATTGAGGCTGTAGTACTAATTATGGTGCCCTGTGAATAGCCACGGCACTCCAGCCTAGGCAACATAGCAAGACCCCATCTCTTTATTAAAAAAGAAATTACATGGATTACAAAACACTTAAGGAAATATACAAATGAATATTTTTGTATTGTCTGAAAGGAAGGAAACTGGATAAAAATTAATTATATTAAATTAACAATAATAAATGCAGTGACAAATAGGTTTGTTTTTCCTATATTAATTTAGGAATGACTGCCAGCAAAAAACTTGGGAACCGAGAATGCAATCATCCTTGTAAAAGTAAACATACATGTGGACATGACTGCTGTGAGTTCCTCAAAACAAGTTTATTTCAAGTGTTCAAAATTGAAAGGTTTTTGGTGGATGGTAATGATATCCTAATTATCTATGTATGATATTTATAGTATGCAATGTAATAACTCGATTTTCTCTCTTTTGTGGGCAACATGAAAAAAATAAATACTAGATTTGAAATTTTAAAGAAATTTGACTTTATAAGAATAAGATCTGAAGTTTAACCTAAAGAATCTGAAGTTTCTTTTCATAGGTAAAATTGGAGTTACACAGAAGTCAGAAATTAAAGAGTCAACAATTTCTTCATATTTATCTGATTTAAGAAACAGGAATGCTGTTTCATCTGTTCCTCCAGTTAAACGTCTGAAGGTTAATTTTAATAATATTTTTCCCTTTGTTCTGTAATTAAATGTATATAAATATTCTTTATTCTGTCTATCAATTAGGTAGGTATCCACAGTGTACTTTAGAATTACTTGTGGGCTTGACTAAGAATATTACCATTATTCATAGTCCTTCTTCTCTTCTTTCTTCCTTCCTTTTTTCTAAATCTTTCTTCTTTCCTTTCATCTTCATTGAGCACCAAGAATATGCCAAAGTGCTAAGATATAGTGATGAATAATACAGTATTATTCCGAATCATAGAATTTGTAGTTGAGTGAGGAATACAAATAAGTCAATATGCTTTTTTAGTGTAGTGTGATGAGTGATTCTGTGACAGAAGTACAACACACTTAAGTTTAGATAGAAAATGTACTCAATCAACATTTGATGGACCAAGAAAGGATTCCTAATAGATGTGATTGAGACCTGAAGGATAAGCCAAGGATGGAGGGGCAGGCACCAGAATTATAGTAGGAAGGGATAGCTCAATATTCCAGGAATAAAGATTATACAAAGGTCCAGAGATAGTAAAGAGAGAGAGAGAGAGATCTTTAAAGAAACTCTTTCTCAGTAACACAGTATGTCTAGAGTTCAATTTCAAGTAAAGGAATAGAGAGAGATGAGGCTGAAGAGGCAAGTAGGAGCTAGATCATGCAGACCTTTTTGCTAGTTTAAGGAATTAGACTTTATCATGAAAGTACTGAGAAGCCAATGAAAGGTTTTAACAGTGACATGATCAAAATTGTATTTTATAAAGGTCACTCTGACTGCAATGTAGAAAAGGGATTAAAGGATGATAGAATAGGAACAAAGGGACTCATTAGGTGGTTTTTACAATAATCTAAGCAAAATAATGGCCTAGTTTAGGGTAGTGGCAATAGCAATGGAGAGAAGTGACTAGGTTAAATTATTTTTCAGAGGTAGAATCGCTACCTTGCTACTTCATTGGTTATAAGAGACAAAGTAGAAGGAGCAGTCAAAAATGATGCCCAGCTTTCTGGCATTAGCAACTGGGAGAAAAGTAGGGGCTCGTTCGGGTAGATATTCTGAAGGAAAAGCAAGTTTGCCGGAATAGAGGACAGGATAAGTTCAACTTGGGAAACACTGAATTTAGAGGGCCTGCAAGATATCTAGATAAAGATGTCCTACAGACAGTTGGATATAACTGTTTGAAAATCAGGAGAGAGAGCTGAGCTAGAAGTAGAAATTTGAGAGTCATTCACATGTAGATGACAATTGAAGCCACAGGAATAAATGAGATCTTTGATTGAGAAAGTGTAGTGTAAGAAGAGACCTAGTGAAGAACCATGAAGAATGCCAACATTTAGGCCGGACGTAGTGGCTCACGCCTGTAATCCCAGCACTTTGGGAGGCCGAGGCGGGTGGATCACAAGGTCAGAAGTCCGAGACCAGCCTGGCCAACATAGTGAAACCCCGTATCTACTAAAAATACAAAAATTAGCCAGGCGTGGTGGCAGGTGCCTGTAATCCCAGCTACTCAGGAGGCTGAGGCAGAGAATTGGTTAAACCCGGGAGGCAGAGGTTGCAGTGAGCTGAGATTATACCACTGCAGTCCGGCCTAGGTGAAAGAATAAAACTCCATCTCAAAAAAAAAAAAAAAAAAAAAAAAAAGCCAACATTTAAGAAGGACCTGAGTGAAATATTCAAGTCAAGAACTAACCTGAGTTTCTCCTAATTCATTGATTTGGGGACTTTATGTACCAGCAGGAGTTTTGTTGTTGGGCTCATTTGTTAAAGTTATTGATGTGAAACTGCTAGTTGAACTTATTTTTGTTTCTTTAATAGATACAGATGAATAAATCTCAAAGTGTGGACCTTAAAGAGTTTGGTTTTACTCCAAAACCTTCCCTTCCTAGTATATCAAGGTATAAATATAATGTTAATATCTAAGGTAAAATATTTATCATAAACTCTGTTCCTGCAGGTAACCACTTATTCAGGGAAAGATAGTCACTGGCTACCATCAAGTCACAGTTATCGTTTAGTTCCATAATGAAGCAATAACATCATAATGGTTTCATTATCTTTAATACCCTAAATTTATTTAGAACTCTACAGTTATGAAATAACACTCATGAAATCATCTCTTCCCTAGGAAACTACCTCTCCTATGACGTTCCCTTAGATTCTCTCTTTATAGGGAATATAAACTAAGTGACAAGAGTATACTTTAAAAGTGGAAATGATGTTGGCATACAAAGTCTAACCTTTCCATTTAGAAGCTCAGTCCATGCTAATAATATCTCAGATTTATAATATGAAAATTGCACATTTGTGCATTATATTTTCTGACTTAAACAACAACATGGCCCATAAAATGAGGTATTTTTTCCCCCATTGTTTAGATGGAAAAACTGAAGTTCATATTCCTACTTAGCAAGCAGAAGGCCTCAGATGGTAACTCAGTGTTCTTTTCCTGTATCCTGATGCCTACAGGACAATCATATATGTAATTTCCCTTGCAGATAAGGGCATTTTATATGCAGAAATGACATTCAATATATTTAACAACTAGTACAGAACAGGAACTGACTCATCAGAACAGATGCCAGCAGTACTTCTAGAGATCATGGCTTTTGTTATCTAACTAAGGGCATGTAAAGATGACTAAGTATTGGTCACTTCCATTAAATACCTATTTATTTGCCACCCAGGCAGGGTCCAGTTTATCATAGAAGTATTAAATGGATAAATCATTATTTTTATTTATATGAATAAATAGTTTTCAGGCTTAGATTTTCATTTTTTAACATTTTTATTGTTTTATCTTTATAAAGGTCAGAATATTTAAACATATCTGAATTACCTATAATGGAACAGTGGGATCAGCCTGAAATCTATGGAAAAGTTAGACAAGAACCATCTGAATATCAAGACAAAGGTAGATTACCATTGATACTTACTTGAGAGAGTAAATGGCTTATTATTACTTTGAATTGACAAGTAGTGTTATTGAAACACCAGCATCTGAAATTATTATAATTATTAACTTGGCAACATTTTTCTCTTAGATTACTGAATCATTTTCAAATTCTTGAGTCTGTTATTCAAATAGTCTTACTCTGTCATACATTTTTTAAAAATCTCTTTCCTACATAATGCTATTTTAATTTAAAGATACTATGAGGAAAATCTGAGCAAATAAGATATCCTTGGGTATATAAAGTATTAACATACTGAATGATTATGTTCATATCATTAGAATTATTTAAAATAATTGTATGTTTATAAAACTAGGAGAATCAGAGTATTTATCCAACTTACTCAAAGCCTGGATATCATTACAAAGTGGATAGGAACTATAAAATTTTATGTTTATAAAACTAGTCCAGTTTTACAAAATATCAGTGTGACCTTGGGTAAGTTATTTAATCTCTTTGGGCTTTAGTCTTATCTTTAAGATGAAGGTATTGAACCGGGTGACCTTTAATATCTCTCCAATTCTTAAAACTATGATTCTTACAGTTCTATGTTAGTATGAGGATATAACTTAGGTTGTGGCATATAGCTAGTTTGTAATCTAGATTTGCTTTTTTATTTGTGTCTGTCATTAAATTAATGAGATAATGCATATAAATTTGACACTGCCTGGTTCATCATTACTCTGGTTCCTGCAATTAATAGAGCATAATTTCCCTGAATAATGCTATTAATAGCCAGTCTGTTAAAACATGAGATAGTCCTATCCATTGAGTTATTTCTTCAAGTGGCTTTATGTAGAAATAGTAAGCTTGGGGTTTTCTGAAAATCATTTCATGTGTTTGGCATTGGTTTCTGTTGACATTCTTTTCTTCATGCTGCCGTTTTTTTTTTCATGTTGTAACTTTTTTTTCGTCTAGTCATAATTTAAGATTTTACAGAGGCAGAGGCTGGAGTCTTCACTGCCTCTTATGATACCATGGCAGCTATTAGGCCCAGCAATGATATCAAGAAAAGTTCCCTAATCTCACCTGGAGAATCAGAGCATTTATCCAACTTATTCAAAGCCTGGATATCATTACAAAGTGGATAGGAAGTATAAAATTGTCAACTTTCTTATATTTATCTTCGTTCAACACGTAGCCCTCTAACTTACTGCTTCCTTATCCTACTACTCTATTACTTGTCCTTCTGCACACAAGAGCTTATCTATCCTTCCCTCTGCTTACTTTTGTGTTCTATTTACATGGTTTTCCTCCTTTTCTTTCCCACTCACTATTCCAAATCCAATTTATATTATGATATTAAAGCCTCATCTAGATACTTTAACCCCCAATAATAACTGTATCCCTGTTTTATTGAGTGGGCTACTTTTTTTTTTTTTTTTAAAGGAGGAGCTGTATGGTATAGTAGTTAAGTTCACAGGATCTGAAAACAATCTGTCCAAGTCCTAGCTCTGACATTTGGTGTAACCTTTCATAATCTACTTAATCACTTTGTCTAAATTCCTCATCTGGTTATATTTTAGGGCTTTCGGGATTAAATGAGATAATGCATGAAAAGCTGTTATAGTTTCTGGTACTGTTAGTAATAATTAATTGAGTATGTTTATTATATTTTTCACGTATTAGTCTTTGGTGGCAAAACATACTTTAAATATATTCAAATACTGCTTTTGAGAATGTTTTTTAAAAAGCATAGCAGTTTTTATCTTCTGTATTCCAATTTCAAAAAGGGAAGAAGAAAAAATGTCAAAAATTATATAAGAAAGCATGTTGAATCATAAGACTTAAATTGGAAGGGACCTTGTGCAGTTTCTCATTTTATAGTGAAAGAAGCCAAGACTCCAAGAGATTAAATGACTGGCCCCAAAATTTCATATCTAATTAATGGAAAGACCAGAAATAGATTCCATGTCTTTTGAATCCCAGCCCAATGCCATTTCTATAAAATGAAATTGACTTTTAGTTATCAGTGGAGAATTGAAAATTGAACCGTAGTATATGAACTCTTTCAGCTTTTCGCCCCACCCCTCAACTATATATTTCCCTGTCTCTGCATCCATCTGTAACCATCTATTTGTCTTAAAAGAAAAATTATCTTTTCTTCCACTCGAGGCATATCTCTCCTCCTGTAATCTTAATTCTATTTAATCCTGCTTTCCCTGGGACTTTAGAAGATCATTATCCATCTCCTCTTTCCCATATTTTCATTGTTTCCTCTCCACTGTGTCTTTCCCTTTAGCATATAAATATGCTGAAGTCTCTTCCTTCTTCAGCTTCATGTCCTCATCTAGCTGGTCATGACTTTTTTTATTATAAATGATAACAATTCTACTCAAAATGACTTAAGCACAAGAAAAGGAACCAATTGTCTCAAGTAAACTGAAAAGTATCTGGCCTAATTCTGGCTAAATCAAGGCACTCATGCCTCTGGCTTTCTCTCAATCTTTTAGCTATGCCTGTTGCTACTTGGCTTTACTTTTTAAATAGGGTTTCTCACATGGCAGGTAGCCCCTAACTTTCATCTTAGCAGTTTAGCAGCCTCAGTGAAAAAAGGTAGACTTCCCTGTTAGGTTTGGCAGACCAGAACTCATTGTAAATGGCCTCATTTGAGTCATGTGTTTATCCCTTGATCAATCCCAGTAACCTGAGGATTGGGTCATTGTATACCTGTGGCCCCAGAGAAGGCAGGGCATCATGAAAAATGGCCTTACTAGGATCCAGTGGAATTGTAGAAGTAGTTTCTTCAAAGGAAAGGGAGGGTACTCCCACTAAAAGAAGGGAAAGCATACCAGGCAGACAAAAACCAGATTTCTAGAGTCCCTGTACCCTCTATCTCTTGCTTTGTCATCAAAACAAAAATTAATTGAAAGAGCAATTGACACTCAGTATGCTCATCACTTCCTTATACCCTAGTTCCTCTTTATTCATTAAAATTTGGGTTTTCTCTGTATCACTCCTTTGAAACTGTTTTTGTTCAGGCCATTTAGTGACTTTCTGAGTTCTGAATTCAGTGAACTGTTTTCAACTGTTAACTGTCTTTGACTTCTGTAGTATTTGATACTTCTGGTCTTTCCTTTCTTTTGGAAATCTCTCCTTTGATTTCGATTAAACCATTATATTGGTCTCCTGTTACTTCTTAGACTGCATGGGCTTTTCTTCCTGTTGATGTTGTAAAAGGATTCTTTTTTCTTTCTTTTTTCTTTTTATTCTTCTCACTTCAAAAACTTTTCCTATACAATATCACCCAAGCCTGTGTCTTTAATCACTGACTATGTTTTGATAATTTCTAAGTCTGTGTCTCCCATCTAGGTCTTTCTTTCTAACTCCAAATCCATCTGTATAATCACCTTCCTGGACATATCCACCTAACAGTTAACATATCAGACATGTCAGCATCTGAACTCTGTCTTCTTTGTACCTCACTCTGCACCTTCTCTTTTTTCCTTAGCTCAGTGAATGAGCTCTTTTCTTTGTTAAGCTGCTACAGGCAGAATGTCCTTCTAAACAGCTCACCGCACATGTAAATAACCACCAAATCTTAATTATTTTGCCTCCTGCACATCTCTCATATTTGTTATTTCCTCTCTATCTAGCTTAAGCATTCATTGTCTCTTATTTAATACAATAACTTACTTTTCTCTCTGCTTTCAGTCTTATTATCCTTCAATCCATAATATTCCAGGTGATCTAACGGACATATCTGGTTGTGTAAACCTTCTGTTGAAACATCTTCAATAGTTATCCTTTGCCAGTAAGAAAGAAAAACAAAACAAAAATCTCCTCAATATGGCAAATAAGCTTCAACATGATCTAGCATTTAATTACCTGTGCAGACACAGTGGATCCTTCCTTCTCCTACTTTGTGCTCCAGAAATCCTGAAAACTTACAGTTCTCCCAAAATTCTCGGTTCTCTCATATTGCTGTGTCTTTTTTTTTTTTTTTTTTTTTCTGCATTTACGTTCCTTTTATTACCAAGTAAGTGTAATTTTTTTAAAAACCTTCAACAAACCACAGAGTCTGGTTTTTACTGATTCAGGACTGGTTCTGTTACAGCCATTAAACCAAGATTACTCATAGCACAAAAATTTTTTTTCAGTCTGGTATTCAATACAGAAGTTAGAGCAATTATAAAACCAGTTCTTACATAGAGCAGCAGGTTCCTTGTGGAAAACACATTTCTACTTATCAAAAAATGACATTCTGTTGAGAGATATGAACATCATGTCCAAAATACCAACTCTCCTCCCAGAGAAAATTTGGAGGGAGCCCCTTTCTTCTCACATTGACAACCTCCAGATTTGAATTACTCATCAAAAGATTTATCACGATTAGACAAGTGCCAAAGATTCAGAGCATGGTATGGTGAATTCTAGCCATTCCTTCTTCAGTTTGAGACCTCTTAGATTCACATTTGTGCTGTGGCGGTAAATTTATGATCTACATAAACAAGAAGCTCATTTTTCTGCAATTTGTATATGGCCTTCATGCCAGAGATTATAGCATCTTTCTTTTTATGGTACTTTTGTTTTTTTTTTTCTTTTTTTTTTTAAATTTATTTATTATTATTATACTTTAAGTTGTAGGGTACATGTGCATAACGTGCAGGTTTGTTACATATGTATACTTGTGCCATGTTGCTGTGCTGCACCCATCAACTCGTCATTTACATCAGGTATAACTCCCAATGCAATCCCTCCCCCCTCCCCCCTCCCCCCTCCCCATGATAGGCCCCGGTGTGTGATGTTCCCCTTCCTGAGTCCGAGTGATCTCATTGTTCAGTTCCCACCCATGAGTGAGAACATGCTGTGTTTGGTTTTCTGTTCTTGTGATAGTTTGCTAAGAATGATGGATTCCAGCTGCATCCAAGTCCCTACAAAGGACTCAAACTCATCCTTTTTGATGGCTGCATAGTATTCCATGGTGTATATGTGCCACATTTTCTTAATCCAATCTGTCACTGATGGACATTTGGGTTGATTCCAAGTCTTTGCTATTGTGAATAGTGCTGCAATAAACATATGTGTGCATGTGTCTTTATAGCAGCATAATTTATAATCCTTTGGGTATATACCCAGTAATGGGATGGCTGGGTCATATGGTACATCTAGTTCTAGATCCTTGAGGAATCGCCATACTGTTTTCCATAATGGTTGAACTAGTTTACAATCCCACCAACAGTGTAAAAGTGTTCCTATTTCTCCACATCCTCTCCAGCACCTGTTGTTTCCTGACTTTTTAATGATCGCCATTCTAACTGCTGTGAGATGGTATCTCATTGTGGTTTTGATTTGCATTTCTCTGATGGCCAGTGATGATGAGCATTTTTTCATGTGTCTGTTGGCTATATGAATGTCTTCTTTTGAGAAATGTCTGTTCATATCCTTTGCCCACTTTTTGATGGGGTTGTTTGTTTTTTTCTTGTAAATTTGTTTGAGTTCTTTGTAGGTTCTGGATATTAGCCCTTTGTCAGATGAGTAGATTGCAAAAATTTTCTCCCATTCTGTAGGTTGCCTGTTCACTCTGATGGTAGTGTCTTTTGCTGTGCAGAAGCTCTTTAATGAGATCCCATTTGTCAATTATGGCTTTTGCTGCCGTTGCTTTTGGTGTTTTAGACATGAAGTCTTTGCCCATGCCTATGTCCTGAATGGTACTACCTAGGTTTTCCTCTAGGATTTTTATGGTATTAGGTCTAACATTTAAGTCTCTAATCCATCTTGAATTAATTTTCGTATAAGGAGTAAGGAAAGGATCCAGTTTCAGCTTTCTACTTATGGCTAGCCAATTTTCCCAGCACCATTTATTAAATAGGGAATCCTTTCCCCATTTCTTGTTTCTCTCAGGTTTGTCAAAGATCAAATGGCTGTAGATGTGTGGTATTATTTCTGAGGACTCTGTTCTGTTCCATTGGTCTATATCTCTGTTTTGATACCAGTACCATGCTGTTTTGGTTACTGTAGCCTTGTAGTATAGTTTGAAGTCAGGTAGCGTGATGCCTCCAGCTTTGTTCTTTTGACTTAGGATTGTCTTGGAGATGCAGGCTCTTTTTTGGTTCCATATGAACTTTAAAGCAGTTTTTTCCAATTCTGTGAAGAAACTCATTGGTAGCTTGATGGGGATGGCATTGAATCTATAAATTACCTTGGGCAGTATGGCCATTTTCACGATATTGATTCTTCCTATCCATGAGCATGGTATGTTCTTCCATTTGTTTGTGTCCTCTTTTATTTCACTGAGCAGTCGTTTGTAGTTCTCCTTGAAGAGGTCCTTTACATCCCTTGTAAGTTGGATTCCTAGGTATTTGATTCTCTTTGAAGCAATTGTGAATGGAAGTTCATTCCTGATTTGGCTCTCTGTTTGTCTGTTACTGGTGTATAAGAATGCTTGTGATTTTTGCACATTAATTTTGTATCCTGAGACTTTGCTGGAGTTGCTTATCAGCTTAAGGAGATTTTGGGCTGAGACAATGGGGTTTTCTAAATATACAATCATGTCATCTGCAAACAGGGACAATTTGACTTCTTCTTTTCCTAACTGAATACCCTTGATTTCTTTCTCTTGCCTGATTGCCCTAGCCAGAACTTCCAACACTATGTTGAATAGGAGTGGTGAGAGAGGGCATCCCTGTCTTGTGCCAGTTTTCAAAGGGAATTTTTCCAGTTTTTGCCCATTCAGTATGATATTGGCTGTGGGTTTGTCATAAATAGCTCTTATTATTTTGAGGTACGTTCCATCAATACCGAATTTATTGAGCGTTTTTAGCATGAAGGGCTGTTGAATTTTGTCAAAAGCCTTTTCTGCATCTATTGAGATAATCATGTGGTTCTTGTCTTTGGTTCTGTTTATATGCTGGATTATGTTTATTGATTTGCGAATGTTGAACCAGCCTTGCATCCCAGGGATGAAGCCCACTTGATCATGGTGGATAAGCTTTTTGATGTGTTGCTGAATCCGGTTTGCCAGTATTTTATTGAGGATTTTTGCATGGATGTTCATCAGGGATATTGGTCTAAAATTCTCTTTTTTTGTTATGTCTCTGCCAGGCTTTGGTATCAGGATGATGTTGGCCTCATAAAATGAGTTAGGGAGGATTTCCTCTTTTTCTATTGATTGGAATAGTTTCAGAAGGAATGGTACCAGCTCCTCCTTGTACCTCTGGTTGAATTCAGCTGTGAATCCGTCTGGTCCTGGACTTTTTTTGGTTGGTAGGCTATTAATTGTTGCCTCAATTTCAGAGCCTGCTATTGGTCTATTCAGGGATTCAACTTCTTCCTGGTTTAGTCTTGGAAGAGTGTAAGTGTCCAGGAAATTATCCATTTCTTCTAGGTTTTCCAGTTTATTTGCGTAGAGGTGTTTATAGTATTCTCTGATGGTAGTTTGTATTTCTGTGGGGTCGGTGGTGATATCCCCTTTATCATTTTTAATTGCGTCGATTTGATTCTTCTCTCTTTTCTTCTTTATTAGTCTTGCTAGTGGTCTGTCAATTTTGTTGATCTTTTCAAAAAACCAACTCCTGGATTCATTGATTTTTTGGAGGGTTTTTTGTGTCTCTATCTCCTTCAGTTCTGCTCTGATCTTAGTTATTTCTTGCCTTCTGCTAGCTTTCGAATGTGTTTGCTCTTGCTTCTCTAGTTCTTTTAATTGCGATGTTAGAGTGTCAATTTTAGATCTTTCCTGCTTTCTCTTGTGGGCATTTAGTGCTATAAATTTCCCTCTACACACTGCTTTAAATGTGTCCCAGAGATTCTGGTATGTTGTATCTTTGTTCTCATTGGTTTCAAAGAACATCTTTATTTCTGCCTTCATTTCGTGATGTACCCAGTAGTCATTCAGGAGCAGGTTGTTCAGTTTCCATGTAGTTGAGCGGTTTTTATTGAGTTTCTTAGTCCTGAGTTCTAGTTTGATTGCACTGTGGTCTGAGAGACAGTTTGTTATAATTTCTGTTCTTGTACATTTGCTGAGGAGTGCTGTGTCTTTTACCTGGTGTTTTCCCTTCATGGCATAGGTTCCCTGTCCTCTTGCCCTGCCTCACAACCACAGCTCTATCAAGCTGAAATTTCAACTACTCTTCCTTCATATGCTATCACCTCAGGAGTCTGTCTGTCATGTGGTATCACCTTAGAAGAGTATGTCTCACTTCCATTGCAGGTTTAGATCCTCCTTCCTCTGCATTCCCATTGCACTCTGTACAAACTTCCATTTTTAGTACATATATACATTGTGTGTCTCAGTGTGTGCAAATCAACATACAAAAGTAGAATAATATAAACTGTAGTTATAGGTACAGTTGAAGAATAAAGAAGGGTTTGGACAGGTGAAGAAATTGATGGAGGATATTTAAAGTGGAGGAAACTCAGTGATATGCTGGAGCAAGTTTATACTGACTTATGAGAGATGATTATTAAAGTTTCAAGAATCTTTCAGCCATTATTAAAAATTTAATTACATAAAGTTTCAATTAAATTGTTAAAAACAAAGGCAAAAATACTCAAAACTCATCACTTTCTAATTGTTCTACTGCATTTTACTGTTATCTGTGTTCTTGAGGTTATTTATCTATATGGTAGAAATACTATATAATAGGGTGCTGTTGTGCATTTTTTCCCAATTTCTTCTTTAATTATGTTACATTAATAGCTTGAAATGAGTTATGGTGGGAACATTTATACCATAGGAATCAGCAAACACTACCAATCTGGGTTTGATTTATTGTTTTGCTTATTTTTTAGACTTCAGAAAGTGAGGGATACAATTTTAATAGTGTAGATTAAACAAACGTGTGTTGTTATTGTAGCCATTACGTTGTGAATAACACAAAAAATTGAGAGAATATTCTTCTAGTATTTGAAAATTACTGTCTAATTCAGGAAAGAAGTTACTTAAGTCAATGGTGAATGAGTTAAATCCCAACAGATGTCTTTGTTGTTTTATGAATACTTTCATCTTACTTGTTAGAGTCAACAAAAATATCAAACAACATTCACATGAGAGCTACATTCATTCATCACTTGCAACCATAGGTTGACTACAGATAAAAGAGTGGCAAAACTTAATGAAAACATTCAATGAGAATCAATTAGATATATGGAATTTGCATTTAAGCATATCATATATGTTGTTGTTATTGTAAAGTGTGTGCTGTATAGCTTTTACATCAGTAAAGTTTATAATAAACATATATGTATACATATTCATATGCTTTTTGTAGAGGTAGCTGTTAAATATTTATTAGCACAATACTGTGTAAAACCATGCAACTAAAGGCATTTAGCCCCCCATTACAAGTTTTTGAGGTAGATACTGTTGTTGCCTTATTTTGCAGAATCAGGAAGTTTGAATTACTGTCTAAGACCATACAACTAATAGAGAGGTGGAATTTTCACTTAGGTAGTTTGGCTCTAAATCCAGCCTGTAAACAATGAATAACAGAGGATTTTTTAGCAGGAGAAAAATAAATATTATTTATTTTGGACAAATATCTTTTATAACAATACCGAAAATTAACTTTAGGGAGAAGATATGGAGGAGGAAGACCATTTTAGAAACTATTATTATCCAATCTTGGAGTAGAGTTATTCTAATATGGGAATTAAGAGGAAAAATTAATTGCCTAAAAAATTTATTGAAACTTAAATTTAGTGCAACTTAATACAGTTAATAGAATTGGCTGAATGCAGTATTCAACAATGCTTGACACAATGCTTTTGAAAACTATTACTCAAGAACTCTGTTTAGTAGTTGAAAGATGTGTTTGATATATCAATAGACTACAATGCTTGTGGTTTAAAAAGTACCTATAGTCTTTTATACATACACATAACAGATTTTTCTAGATATAACTATTCTACAACTTCAAATGAGAAAGTCTCTCAAACAGTGTTCTTCAACAGAAGTCTCAATATATCTGGAAACCAAAATTTGACAGATGCAGATAAAAGCAATTCTCTATTTTCAGAAGTTTTGAATGTGAACTTTGAATTGGGAAATGAAGTTCGGGATGATTTTGATGAGGAAAACTTAGAAGTTACTAGCTTTTCAACTGATACTGAGAAGACAAAAATATCAGGTAAAATCATACTTAGCATGGAATCATTTCATTAGAAATTCTTTGAATATTTTTCATTTCAGCTCCTGGAACTAGGTTTCTTTGCCTTTGTTGTGTGTGCTTGTTTAGTTAGATTTGGTTTGTTGAGATTGTAATTTTTAGCAAAACTGAAAATGTGACCCTTCTACACAGAACATTTCCCCCCTAAGGGAAGAGATGAAGGTTATTCCATGATGATAATGTAGCAAATTAGCACTTTCTATTCTATTGCTCCTATCTCTTGTAAAAGTAAATTCAAATTGTTTATTCAATATTCTCTCATGGAACAGACTATTTTGCTCTCCCTTGTAAGATCGCAAATGGTCTGCTAATATTTGTGAAGGACAAAAAAAATCCATTTTTAAAGCTATTCATCTGTTTGCAAAGAAAATAACTTTTATTTCTAGTTGAAATATGGACTTTTCAGCTTGAAGTAAATAAATAAGTAAATAGGAAAGAAAGGATTAGTTTGTCCTATACTAGAAATTCTATTTAAATCATATACAACCCCAAAATAATGAGGCTTATTAGCTCTTTGAGTGAAAGGCAAATTTACTGTATGTCACTAAAACAGAGAATTGAAAATCTTGGCAAGCATATGACAAGATAGCAATGGAGATACTGTCTCCCATTAGGGCTGACAGAAAGAAATCAGTCCCTCAGCCTTCTCAGTGCAGACTGGTATTCCCACAATTATAGATACCTCTTACTATAACCCACCTCATGTTTTTAAAAGAATATTTCAAAGGGAAGCAGTTAGAAGTTGAAATGTTATTGTTTCGGGGGCCTTAGAATTACTTGGATAACTAATACTGCTTCTGAAAAGAACAGGATTTGACCACCTTCACAGAATGGGCCAGGACAATCTCCATGATGTGGGGTCATTAGGCACAATTTTGTATATCACTGGACGACTACTGTTTCCTACCTCGAGTTTAAATGTCATTGGGTACTGTAAGTTAATAGGCAATGTGTACTGATCCTTCGAGGTTGCCTAGTCCTAAGAGGGCATAGCTTTGTCACTGGGAAAATCAGTCTCAATATATTTCCCCCCATGTATAGAGCATTTTAAATGATTATGAGCAGACCATTGAAAATACTGAGTGAACTTCAACTTGATCATTTATGTGAATGAAAATGTAAGTATATAAATAATGAGGGTGAGTGGAAAAGCACAAACTGTTTTTCCTCACTCTCACACCATGATCAGCCTAGAAGACATCTGTGACCAAATGTCTGTGGGTTTTTTCCCCACACACCAAGCAAGCAATCAGTTCCGCAGTGAATACCAGCTGGATGTCTTCCAACCCAGTAGAGTTAGAAACAGGGGCCAAAGACCAAATATGTATTTTACAACAACATAGGTGGCTTGAGGACCTTATAATATAATTACTAATAAGCTAACCTACATGTTTTTTAGTTTTACTCCCTTAGCTTTGTGCCCCTAATTTTTCTATGCAAATTAAATTAGGTGATTGAGAATTATTCATTCCTTCCTTAACCAGATCATATCTGTTGGAGAGAGCATTGTAGAACTTGTGAAAAGCTTCATTCAGCTGTTTCTTGGCATTTTGTTTCAAAATGTTATCTCTTCACATAGGATTTGGAAACACTTTCTGTTCAAGTACCAGGGGAAGTAAGCTACCCCTTCAAGAGTCAAAGAGCAAATTCCAAAGAGAAATGTCAAACAGGCAAGTTTTAGAAGTTTGGTTTGTAATACATACAACTTTATATCCTCTTGACACATAGTTGGAGATGGGAATCAAAGTATTAGATGTCAAAGATGCTAAAAGGTATTAGCCAGCCTAAACCCTCTTAATCTTAGAGGTGTGTTTCTCAAAGTGCTGTTGTTAAACCACCTGCATCAAAATCACTTTGTGGTGCATATTAAAAATGCACATTCTTGAGCCCCACATTAGACCTACTAAATTTTTGTCTCTGGGACTAGAGCCCAGGAACCTTCACTGTTAACAAGACTTGAAAACTGAATAGGAGTTTGACAACTAGAACAGAGGCAGATAGGCATTCCAGGTATAGGAAAGCATCTGTAAAGGGATAAGGCTTGAAAAGGCATCCCGTGCTCAAAGATCAGTAAAGTGTGGGATGTGTGGTCACAGCATAAAGTCTGTTGCTGAGGTCTTATTGTAAGGGCTTTGAGTGCTGTGCTTAGACACCTGTCCTGTACCCAGACAGTCAGGGGTTGCAAACCCAACTGCCTTCAAGATTTGGTGGGCCAAGGCCAACTGTAGAGTGTCTCATCTAAAGGAAGCAGCCACTACTCAGCTCCAAACAGTTGTTACTATGCAGGCAATGTGAGTCTAGTGTTACAAAATATTCTGATTTTTCAAGAAAAGCTAGGAATCTGAAATTTTTTGTGATATTTTATTATTTTTAAATTTTGACAACTAATTTTAAAAAATGTGACAAACTCTGCCGCACCCTCCTCCAAATAATAATATCTGTAGGCCAGATGTGTCCTAGGGCCCTCTAGTTTTTACCTGTATGGTAGGCAGTGAGGAACCATCCAAAATATTTAAGCACAGGAAAAACAATTTGATTTAAAAAATCATCCTAGCAGCAGTATGCAGAGTGAATCATAGGGCATGGGACTGCCAGAGGCATGGTGGCCAATGAGAAAGACAGACTATAATGAGGCCTAAACTAGGGCAGAAGTGATAGGAACAGAGAGGTAGGGTTGGATTTTTAAAACATTTCAGAAATAGAGCAGATTCAATGCGGCGATTGATAGGATATGATAGTTGAGGAAGAGGGAAGAATAATGGCACCTAGGTAGATGTTATTTAAGGATATAGGAAACAAGAGATTTAGAATAGAAAATATAATTTTATAAATATCCAATTTGAAGTATCTTTAAGAAAATGCAGAATGCATTGGGAAATACTGGACTTGATTAGAAGTCAAGGGAGAGAAATTATGGCCAAAGCCAAAATTTTCAAAACAGAAGAAATACCAACAGCTTTTTATTCAGGGTCTGATTTTCTACTTAAGGATTATTTATTTCTCTGCTTTAAAAAAAATACTAAATTTGGGGTATCCCTTGGAATTTTTGCTGTTATTTAGCCATTACTGATCATTAGCATCAGCATCATAGACTCATAGTTTTCATAGAATTCCAGAGCTAAGGGGGGGGGTCTTAAGTATTGGGTAGCCTCCCTCTCACTGGATCCTTGAATCACTATTCAACATCACTGGCAAGTAGTCGTGCCACCTCTACCAAGACAGTTCCAGTGACCAGGAGCTCATCCACCCTTGTTCCATGTTAGGATTCTTAGATCATTGAATAGCTTTTCAAAACATTTGCTTAAAATATGTCTTTTTATCACTTTGTTTCATTGGTTATAACTCTGAGTCACATAGAATAAACAGATGTAAGCATCCAAGTGAGACAAAGTTGTAGGTGTAGAGAAGCAAAAAGTAAATAAATCATAAGAAGGAAGGTAACAAGGCACATGAACAGTTTTGTGCACCACACCTTTAAAAAACAGCAAATAATTTTGGAAGAGTTTAGAAGTGACCAACAGAAGATGTGTGGGTTTAAAAATGGATTCTAACAAGAAGCCTCTGGGGATCTGGTGTAGAAGTTGCTGCTGGGGAAAGGCCTGTGGGACCTGAGGATTTGGGATGGAAAGGAGATTTGCTTTTTTATTTTTTTAAGTTAGAGTACAATGGCATAATTATGGCTCACTGCAGCCTCAACCTCTTGGGCTGAAGATCCTCCCACCTCAGCCTCCCAAGTAGCTGGGACTACAGGTACATACACACCACTATGCCTGGCTAATTAAAAAAAAAATTTTTTTTCTAGAGATGGGGGTCTTGCTATGTTGACTAAGCTGGTCTCAAACTCCTGGACTCAAGCTGTCCTCACACCTCAACCTCCCAAAATGCTGGGATTACAGGTGTGAGCCAGTGTGCCTGGCCTCCTTTTTCTTTTATACACTTTTTACTGTTTTAATTCCTTGCCATGTATATATATTTATTAGTCAGAGACAAAATGATCCAGTCCTATCAGTATATGTGGTTCTTCCCTGTCCCCACCCACACTGCTCATTGCTCCTTACATGGTTGTTACATTTTAGCCTTCAGGTGTCAACTTAAATGGTTACCTCATCAGAGAGGCATTGATGATCATCTTTTAAAAATGAGTTTATGGCTCCACACCATTATTTCTTATGCTATTACCTAGTTCATTTTCTTTTTATAATTTTAGGATCTATAATAATCTATATATTTGTTTTTATTCATTGTCTGCTTGATGGTAACTCCCTGATGTTTTCTTTATTACTTCACACTCAGCTTCTAGTACAATATCTGGCGTAGGGTAATGAAGAATAAATGTGTTTTAGTGAACGAGTTAATACAGAAGGTTCAGAGTAAATTCTTGCATACAGTTATATCTAAGAAGATAACTAGAGATGTCTATCTACAGTGAGACCAGAATAGAGAAAGGAGATTAAAAGTTAAGCAAGTGGAATTTAGAAAATGTTCATAGGGTTCTATGTAATAGACAATTAAGCATTAGACTCAATTTTAAAGAAAATTGTTGAATAATTATTTCTATACTCCCTTAAAAATAGTGTTTTTTCCTAATTTGGGATGTATAAATTATGGTTTGGTCTAAAGGAAAGGAAATATACCAAGTTCTCCATGAGTATTAGAAACAATGCATTACATTTTTGTGATAAATGTGATAAACTTTGATCATATTCCCCAAATATCATTATGAACCAAATTAGAATGATGTGTTTTTCTTGTTTGCCATATTTTACAAATAATTAATTTTAATTTTTAGTTTTGTTTCATCACATGAGATGTCAGATATTTCTTTATCAAATTCTGCTATGCCCAAGTTCAGTGCATCCTCCATGACAAAATTACCTCAACAAGCCGGAAATGCAGTTCTTGTAAGAAGAAGCACTTCTTTGTTTTTCTTTTAAATTTTGCCCAAGTGCTTAAACTTTCAATGATTGTTATTTTTTAATCTAAAATGTAGTTCCATTTTCAAGAAAGAAAACCACAAAATCTGTCACCAGAGATTGAGAAGCTATGCTTTACTTGCTCTGAAAAAAAACCAAAGTCTTCAAATTATAAAAAAGTGGATTTTTTTGTTAGAAACAGTGAATGTAAAAAGGAAGTTGATTTCAGGTAAGAAGTCTTTAAAGACACTTTAAGATTATATTAATAAAAAACTTTTTTACAAAGAAATTCAGCATTCCTTTTTCCTTGGTTCATTTTAAAGATCAGAGCCTGAACATTTTATTTATTAAAGACATTAAATTTTCAAACCTCAGTGAGCTAAGCTCCTTAAGATGTTTCAAACATCATATACCTCAGTTCTTGAAAACCCACATTTGATGCTGTTTATTCAAACATTATATTGAGTTGATAAACTTACTTCTACTGATTTGAATACAGTGTGTTAATTTTGTAAAGTGTAAAGTCACTTGAGAAATCCAGATGAGATCAGCTAATTTTTCAAAACTTGAAGTTGTATTTTAGTTAACCAGTTATTTCACAATCAATAGGTTCAATGAAAATGTCAGATTAAATCACATCGGTTGCCCCACTGCTAGCTATTTTAAAAAAGGAAACTGTGTTGCAGTTTCTATCTCCTTGAAGAGTCAAAAGATTTGAGACCTGTTCACAGTTTTTTGTTTTTACTTGTTTGTTTTAAGACTAGTCAAGTGAAACAGTGGGAGTGCAGAAAAAAACAAATCTGTAAATGATTGTGATCAATAGTTGTAAACACCACTTCTCTTGGACCAGGCTGTTCACACCTTTATTAAATGACATAACTTTTCAATATGTTTAAAGAAATGCCTTTACAGTTCCTACCATTTGCAGTTTATGAAGTCTAATTTTCCCCAACAGACTTCCTACAGAGTTATGCATACTGAAGTTTATTTGATACATTAACTTCACAGTAATCTTCAAGTTTATTTTATTGTATTTAGTATTATTTATTGTGTATTTTAAAATAAATTGTGTTAAAAAGTGTTATTTTTACTTTTTCTTCTTTCTCCCAGTGTGTATCATCCTGATGATGAAGCTGATGAAATGAAGTCTTTATTGGGAATATTTGATGGTATTTTCTAAAACAAACAAATGCTTTTATATTAATAAGAGAAAGAATAAAGACACCTAATCACAAAGCACGCTTTTCATTTTTAAAAAGTAGTTCATAATTGTTCAGAGTTTTTCTCCTGAATTTGATTAGCTTTGTTCACTTTTTGCAACAAAATATATGGACCGATTTATTTTCCCATTATATTGTAACTTCTTGAAAAGCTCTTTTACAGTGGCTTTGTTTCAATAAGCCCTTAACTTAACGGCTTATTGCACTTAGAAATAAGTTGCACTTAGAAATAATTATTCAGTTATTAATTGGATTTTGACAAGAACCAATGTAAAATTTTATTTTTGTATTTTGTTAAGAAGAAAAATATTCTTTGAAAGCAAAATAATGCTAATGCAATGAATCTGCTTATTGTATGGATTAATCACTAATATTATTCCCATGTATTTTGTTTTACTAAGATTTTTAAGAATCCAATGACTATTTGAACCTACTGTTACCTAACTTTGAGCAACAATAAATGAAACATTAATCAGTATAATTGTTGTTTTCATCTAGCTTGTTTTTCAATGTCGTGAATTCTTAAACTTTGTTATGTTGACTTTTACCGTAGTAAAAAGATTTTATATTTTTTTTCCAAGGAATTACATTTCAAATTCATTTATTGATAAGTATTATAAAGGTACCCTAAGCAATGTTTATTATCAAAATTTTTAATAGGTACTATTAGAAGTTGAGGCCCACTTAAGAACTTTTAGAAAATATTTTTTTCTTTTTTAAAAAACTTTTATTTTAGATTCAGTGTTACCTGTGCAGGATTGTTACTAGATAAACTCGTATCATGGGGATTTGTTGTACAGATTATTTCATGACCCAAGTACTAGGCCTAGTACCCAATAGTTATTTTTCCTGATCCTCTTCCTCCTCCCACTGTCCACCCTCAGGTAGGCCCCAGTGTCTGTTGTTCCCTTCTTTGTGTCCATGAGTTCTCATCATTTAGCTCCTACTTATAAGTGAGAACATGCTATATTTGGTTTTCTGTTCCTTTGTTAGTTTACTAAGGCTTCCAGCTCCATCCATGTTCCTGCAAAAGACATGATCTTGTTCTTTATTATGGCCGTATATGTAAAACATTTTCTTTATCCAGTCTACCATTGATGGGCATTTAGGTGGATTCCATGTCTTTGTTATTGTGAATAGTGCTGTGATGACCGTAAGTGTGCATGTGTCTTTATGGTAGAATGATTTTTATTCCTTTGGCTAGATACCCTATGATGGGATTGCTGAGTCAAATGGTGGTTCTGTTTTTAGCTCTTTGAGGAATCACCACACTGCTTTCCACAATACTTGAACTAATTTACACTCCCACTAACAGTGTGTGTGTTCCCTTTTCTCTGCAACCTTGCAGCATCTATTATGTTTTAACTTTTTAATAACAGCCATTCTGACTGATGTGAGATGGTATCTCATTGTAGTTTTGATTGCCATTTCTCTAATGATCAGTGATATTGACATTTTAATGAGGTTGTTTTGGTTTGTTTTTTGTTTTTTGTTTTTTTTCCTTGTAAATCTAAGTTCCTTAAGATGCTAGATATTAGACCTTTGTACAGATGCATAGTTTGCAATTTTTCCTATTCTGTAGGTTATTTCTTTACTCTGTTGATAATTTCTTTTGCTGTGCAGAAGTTCTTAAGTTTAATTAGATCCCATTTGTCAGTTTTTCCTTTTGTTGACATTGCTTTTGGCATCATTGTCATGAAACCTTTGCCCATTCCTATATCCCAAGTGGTATTTCCTAGGTTGTGTTCCAGGGTTTTTATATTTTTGCATTTTACATTTAAGTCTTTAATCCATCTTGAATTGGTTTTTGTATATGGTGTAAGAAAAGGGTCCAGTTCAGTCTTCTGCATACAGCTTGCGGGTTATCCTACCTCCATTTATTGAATAGGAAGGGAGTCCTTTCCCCATTGTTTGTTTTTGACAGCTTTGTCAAAGATCAGATGGTTGTAGGTGTGCAGCCTTATTTCTGGGCTCTGTGTTCTGTTCCATTGGTCTATGTGTCTGTTTTTGTACCAATACCATGCTATTATTGTTGCCCTGAGTACAGTTTGAAGTTGGGTAATGTGAGACTTCCAGCTTTTTTATTTTTGCTTAGGATTGCCTTGGCTATTTGGGCTCTTTTTTGGTTCCATATGAATTTTAAAATAGTTTTTTCTAGTTCTGTAAAGAATGTCATTCATAGTTTGATAGGAGTAGCATTGAACGTATAAATTGCTTTGGGTAGTATGGCCATTTTAATGATGTTCATTTTCTTATCCATGAGGATGGAATGTTTTTCCATTTGTTTGTGTTGTTTCTGATTTCTCTTTGTAGATCTCTTTCACCTACTTGGTTAGCTGTATTCCTAAGTAGTTTATTCTTTTTGTAGCAATTGTGAATGGGATTGTGTTCCTGATTTGGCCCTTGGCTTGGCTGTTGTTGGTGTATAAGAATGCTAGTTATTTTTGTAGATTGATTTTGTATCCTGAAACTTTGCCAAAGTTGTTTATCAGCTGAAGGGGCTTTTGCACCAAGACTATGAGGTTTTCTAGATATAGGATCAGGTCATCTGCAAACCAGGATAGTTTGTCTTTCTCTCTTCCTACTTGGATGCCCTTTATTTTTTTCTCCTGCCTGATTGCTCTGACCAGGACTTCCAATACTATGTTGAATAGGAGTAGTGAGAGAGGGTATCCTTATCTTGTGCTGGTTTTCAAAGGGAACATTTCCAGCTTTTCCCCATTCATTGATGTTGGCTGTGGGTTTGTCATAGATGGCTTTTACTATTTTGAGGTATATTCCTTCAGTACCTAGTTTATTGAGAGTTTTTTTTTTTTTAACATGAATGAATGTTGAATTTTATCAAAAGCCTTTTCTTAATCTATTGAGAAAATTATGTGGTTTTTGTCCTTAGTTCTGTTTATGTGATGAATCACATTTATTGATTTGCATATATTGAACCAGCCTTCCATCCAGGGAGGAAGCCTACTTGATCATAGTGTATTAACTTTTTGATGTGCTGCTGGATTTGGATTGCAAGTATTTTGATAAGGATTTTTGCATCAATGTTCATCAAAGATATTGGCCTGAAGTTTTGTTTTTTTGTTGTCTCTTCCAGGTTTTGGAATCAGGATGATACAGACCTCATAGAATGAGTTGAGGAGGAGTCCCTCTTCCTCAACTTTTTGGAATAGTTTCAGTAGGAATGGTACCTGCTCTTCTTTGTACATCTGGTATAATTTGTCTATGAATCTGTATGTGGTCCCAGTCTTTTTTTGGTTGGTAGGCCTTTTTTTTTTTTTTTTTTTTTTTTTTTTTTTTTTGAGACAGAGTCTTACGCTTGTTGCCCAGGCTGGAGTGCAGTGGTGCAGTCTCAGCTCTGCAACCTCCGCCTCCTGGGTTCAAGCGATTCTCCTGCCTCAGGATCCTGAGTAGCTGGGACTACAGGTGCGCGCCACCACGCCCAGCTAATTTTTGTATTTTTAGTAGAGACGCGGTTTTACCATGTTGGTTTTACCAGGTTTTACCAGATGGTCTCGATCTCTTGACCTCGTGATCCGCCCGTGTTGGCCTCACAAAGTACTGGGATTACAGGCATGAGCCACTGCGCCTGGCTGCTTGGCAGACTTTTTATTACTGACTCAATTTTGGAGTTCATTACTGGTCTGCTCAGGGAATCAGTTTCTTCCTGGTTCAGTCTTGAGAGGGCGTATGTGTCCAGGAATTTATCTATCTCCTCAAGGTTTTCTAGTTTGTGTGCATAGAGGTGTTCATAGTAGTTTCTGATGCTTACTTTTAAATTTTTTTGAGATGGAGTCTCACACTGTTCCCCAGGCTGGAGTGCAGTGGTGATCTCGACTCACTGCAGGCTCTGCCTCCTGAGTTCACGCCATTCTCCTGCCTCAGCCTCCTGAGTAGTTGGGACTACAGGCACCTGCCACCACGCCCGGCTAATTTTTTGTATTTTTAGTAGAGACGGGGTTTCACTGTGTTAACCAGGGTGGTCTCAATCTCCTGACCTCGTGATGTGCCCACATTGGCCTCCCAAAGTGCTGGGATTACAGCCACTGTGCCTGGCCTCTGATGCTTATTTTTATTTCTGTCGGGTCAGTGGTAACATCCCTTTGTCATTTCTAGTTGTGTTTATTGGAATTGTCTCCCTTTTTTCTTTATTAGTCTACTAGCAGGCTATCTTAATTTTTTTAAATAACCAACTCCTAGATTCATTGACCTTTTGAATGGTTTATGGTTTGCTCTTGCTTCTCTAATTTTTTTCAGTTATGATGTTGAGTTGTTAATTTGAGATCTAACTTAACTGATATAGGCATTTAGTGCTATGCATTTCCCTCTTAACCACAGCCTTAGCTGTGTCCCAGAGACTCTTCTGTTTTTATCTTTGTTCTCATTAGTTTCAAAGAACTTCTTGACTTCTACCTTAATTTCATTATTTACCCAAAAGTTATTCAGGAGCAGGTGGTTTAATTTCCATGTAATTGCATGGTTTTGAGCGATTATTTTAGTCTTGACTTCTATTGTTATTGCACTGTGGTCCAAGAGTGTGTTTTGTATGATTTCAGTTCTTTTGCATTTGCTGAGGATCATTTTATGTCCGATTGTGTGGTCAGTTTTAGAGTAGGTGCCATGTGGCAAGGAGAATAATATATTGTCTGTTATTTTGGGATGGAGAGTTCTGTAGAGGTCTATTAGATCCATTTGGTCCAATGTTGACTTCAGGTCCTGAATATCTTTGTTAATTTTCTGCCTCACTGTTCTGTCTAATATTGTCAGTGGAGTGTTGAAGTTTCCAACTGTTATTGTATGGGAGTCTAAGTCTCTTTGTAGGTCTCTAAGAACATGCTTTATGAATTTGGGTGCTCCTGTGTTGGATGCATGCATATTTAGGATAGTTAGGTATTCCTGTTGAATTGAACCCTTTACCATTATGTAATGCCCTTCTTTGTTTTTTTAAATCTTTATTGTTTTAAAGTCTGTTTTGTCTGAAATTAGGGTTATAATCTCTACTTTTTTCTTTTTTCTATTTGCATGATGATTTTTCTCTATCTCTTTATTTTGAGCCTGTGGGTGTCACTGTGTGTGAGATGGGTCTCTTAAGACAGCAGCATACTATCATTAGGTCTTGCTTTTTTATCCAGCTTGCAACTTTGTCTTTTTTTTTTTTTCCCAAGACAGATTCTCACTCTGTTGCTCATGAAAGGAGCTGGGCACATTCCTCAGCCCCGGGCTCAAAACTCCCTGAGCCCAGTACAAACACATCCCATCCTCCCATCCCACCACATATCGCCATATATCTCTCAAACTCCCTGAGCCCAGTATAAACACCACCTGGAAAGTCTCCGATAAGGAGACGGCCGTTCAAGGTTTTACTGAAAGCACGGGAATCAAAAGAATTCCTTTGTTCCCCTGTAACTCTCGGGCTATAAAAAGCAAACGCTCGCATTGTTCGGGGCCCTCTTGTATGCTGTGGAATGGAGGGACCAGGTTCGAACTTGTAGTAAAGATCCTTGCCGCTTGGCTTTGACTCTGGACTCTGGTGGTCTTCTTTGGGGAACAAACAGTCTGGGCATAACATCTGGGGGCTCGTCCGGGATTCCTCAAGCCCACCAGACCCCTGGTCAACGGATCTGCTAGGATAGATCTACTGATAGGTGAGCTGACTCGTCTCTGTCTGTCTGTGTCTGTGTGTCTGTTCTGAATCTGAATCTGTCACTCACGAGGTCTGAAACTGGAGCTGGCACAGTCCTGGCGGACGCGCTATAGGACAGCCAGTGGAGACCGGTGGGAGACGTCCCCTGGCTCTCTTCTGATCTAAATGGCGATCTGAGCTGCCGGAGTGTGTTTGCGATCCGAGCAGCAGCTGTCTCTGACCCGGACTGCCGGGGTGCGCGGGCGATCTGAGTTGCCGGAGCGCATTTGCGATCCGAGCAGCAGCTGTCTCTGACCCGGGCTTCCGGCGCGCGCTCGTGTCCCCGGTCCCCGGGGCTTCCGGCCTCTGGCGCGCGCTCGCGACCCCGGTCCCCGGGGCTTCCGGCCTCTGGCGTGCGCTCGCGACCCCGGTCCCCGGGGCTTCCGGCCTCTGGCGCGCGCTCGCGACCCCGGTCCCCAGGGCTTCCGGCCTCCGGCGCGTGCTCGCGTCCCCGGTCCCCGGGGCTTCCGGCCTCCGGCGCGTGCTCGCGGCCCCGGTCCCCGGGGCTTCCGGCTTCTGGCCTCCGGCTTCCGGCGCGCGCGCTTGCAGCCTGAACTGCCCCAGTTCCCGGGCTGCCAAAGCGCGCCTGCGACTAGGTATCATTAATAAGTCAGATCAGATTTCCTTTATAGGGATTCTAACCCACATTCCTTTACAGGAAGAGACTACAAATCATTACAGGATGGGTAATACCCAGAGCACTCCTCTATCTCTCCTTACAAGTAATTTCAAAGAAGTTAGAGCAAGGGGCCATGATCTTGGTATGGAAATCAGGAAAGGAAAGCTAATTACTCTGTGTCGCTCCAAATGGCCTGCCTTTGATGTGGGGTGGCCACCCGAAGGGACCTTCCGGCTTGCTGTCATCACTAGGGTAAAATCCAAGATTTTCCTACCTGGGCGTGCGGGCCACTTAGATCATATCCCATATATCCTCATATGGCAGGACCTTGTTGAGAACCCGCCTCTTTGGCTGTCCCATTTCCAATTAGCCTCTGAACCCTTTAAGGCACTGGTTGCTCGACCACTAAAATCCAAGCAACCAACTGCCCCCCCCCATCCTGTTCTACCTGATAGCTGGGACCCACTGTTCACAGAGCCCCCTCCGTACCCCTCTGGGCCCCAGGCCCCGGCCCCCCGGGCTGAGTCGCGGGAGAGAGCAGGTGGAGGGGAGGCGGCCGGCACTCACAGGCCCGCTGAAAGGGAAAGTAACTTTGAAGGGCCGGCGGGGCGGACGCGAGGGTGCACTTCGCAGACTAGCCCCCCCAGCCGCCTGACTCCACGGTGGCTTTACCCCTTCAGGAAATAGGACCCCCAGATGACACAGGAATCCCCAGGCTCCAGTACTGGCCATTCTCCACCAGTGATCTGTATAACTGGAAGACTCAGAGTGCTCGGTTTTCAGACAACCCCAAAGATTTATTGGCTTTACTGGATAGTGTCATGTTCACCCACCAGCCCACTTGGGATGATTGTCAGCAGCTCCTCTGAATCTTGTTTACCATGGAAGAGTGAGAGAGAATACAGGTAGAAGCTAGAAAGCTGGTCCCGGGGGACGACGGTCAACCGACTGCCAACCCTGACCTCATAAATGCGACCTTTCCTCTGACCAGGCCGGCGTGGGACTACAACACGGCAGAAGGTAGGGGATGGCTACACCTTTATCGCCAGACTCTAAGGGCAGGTCTCTGGGCGGCTGCTCGCAAGCCCACTAATTTGGCTAAAGTATATTCTATTCTACAGGGAAAGACAGAGAGCCCAGCTACATACTTAGAAAGATTAATGGAAGCTTTTAGACAGTACACCCCCATAGATCCAGAGGCTCCAGGAAGTCAGGCAGCTGTTGTAATGTCTTTCGTAAATCAGGCAGCCCCAGATATTAAAAGAAAACTCCAGAAATTGGAAGACTTGGAAAGAAAGCGGATTCAGGACCTCCTTCAGATGGCCCAGTGGGTTTATAATAACAGAGATACTCCAGAAGAAAGGCAATTTAAGGCCACTGAAAAAATGACCAAGGTCCTGGCAGCGGTAGTACAGAAAGAACATCTACAGCCAGAGTACACCCAACCCAGGTGGCCCCCCAGGCATGATAATCTGAGAAAAGACCAATGTGCCTACTGCAAGGTGGCTGGCCAACAGGTAAGAGACTGCCCCAAAAAGAAGCAACGAGGACAGGGACCCCCTAGGTCTACACCCGTACTAGTCACTCAAGATGAAGACTAGGGAAGACGGGGTTCGGATCCCCTCCCCGAACCTAGGGTAACTTTGCAAGTGGAGGGGTCCCCGGTCCAGTTCTTGGTCGATACGGGAGCACAGCACTCAGTCTTAGTTAAAACTAATAGGAAATTATCCTCCAAGTCCTCGTGGGTACAAGGGGCCACAGGAGTTAAGAAATACCCATGGACAACACAAAGAACAGTAAACCTTGGAGCCAAGAATGTAACCCATTCTTTCCTGGTCATCCCTGAGAGCCCCTGTCCCCTATTAAGGAGAGACCTGCTAACTAAAATGGGAGCACAGATCCATTTCCTCCCTGAGGGGCCCGTCGTGACCAACTCCCACAATCAACCCGTGTCTGTCCTGACTATGACCCTAGAAGATGAGTACCGGCTCCACCAGGAGCAAACGGCCCCTGACCAGGACATAGCAACCTGGCTCCAGCAATATCCAGAAGCTTGGGCGGAAACGGGGGGCTTAGGACTAGCAAAACACCGTCCTGCCTTATTTGTTGAACTTAAACCTGGGGCAGACCCTGTGTGGGTACGCCAATACCCGATGCCCCTAGAGGCCAAGAAAGGAATTGCCCCGCATATCCGCCGGCTCCTTGACCAAGGGGTCCTTCGCTCATGTCACTCACCCTGGAATACTCCATTGTTGCCGGTACGAAAACCTAATAGTGGAGAATACAGACCTGTACAAGACTTAAGAGAAATCAATAAGAAGGTTGTGGACATACATCCAACTGTGCCTAACCTGTATACCCTCCTGAGTACCCTAAACCCCAAACATCAATGGTACACTGTTTTAGATTTGAAAGATGCTTTCTTCAGTTTGCCTTTAGCCCCTCAGAGCCAAAAGCTCTTCGCCTTCGAGTGGAATGACCCCGATAGGGGCATAAGTGGCCAACTGACATGGACCAGACTGCCGCAAGGATTCATAAACTCTCCTACCCTGTTCGATGAGGCCCTCCATGAAGACCTGGGTGAGTACTGATGCAAACACCCTGAAATAACCTTACTACAGTATGTTGATGACCTCCTGATTGCTGCTGAGACCCAAGAAGCTTGCATCCAAGGGACCAAGGGTCTCTTACAAGCTCTGGGAAATCTAGGCTACTGAGCCTCGGCAAAGAAAGCTCAAATCTGTAAGCCAGAGGTAACATATCTAGGGTATCTGCTTAAAGAAGGGCAGCGCTGGTTAACAGACGCCCGGAAACAAACTGTTCTGCAGATCCCCAGGCCACAATCCACCCGACAAGTGAGGGAATTCCTGGGGTCGGCGGGGTTTTGCAGACTATGGATACTTGGGTTCGCAGAACTGGCTAAACCCTTATATCAGGCAACACGGGGGCAGCAGCCATTTAAGTGGACAGATGAAGCCGAGTCGGCTTTCCAACAGATTAAAACCGCCCTACTCTTCGCGCCTGCACTAGGACTACCTGATGTTACCAAGCCCTTCCACTTATATGTAGATGAGAATAAAGGTGTCGCCAAGGCGGTAATAACTCAGAACTTAGGCCCCTGGCGAAGGCCAGTTGCCTACCTGTCAAAGAAGTTAGACCCAGTGGCTGCTGGGTGGCCCCCCTGTCTCCGAATGATTGCAGCCACGGCTCTGATGGTGCAGGATGCTGATAAACTTGTCATGGGGCAAGAATTGCGGGTCGTTACTCCACATGCCATCGAAGGTGTACTCAAACAGCCACCTAATCGCTGGATGAGTAACGCCCGACTCACCCACTACCAAGGACTACTACTAAATCCTCTCAGGATAACTTTCCTGCCCCCAACGACCTTAAACCCTGCCTCACTGCTGCCCAACCCGGACCTGGACGCCCCACTCCACGACTGCACCGAGATACTAGCTCAGGTGCACGGAGTTCAAGAAGACCTGCAGGACCGCCCACTTCCTGACGCCGACCTCGTTTGGTTCACTGATGGGAGCAGCTTCATGCATCAGGGCCAGAGGTACACTGGAGCGGCAGTAACTTCAGAGACTGAGGTAATCTGGGTGGAACCCCTGCCCCCGGGGACATCGGCCCAGAAGGCCGAACTGATAGCGCTCACCCAAGCTCTTACCTTAGCGGCGGGGAAAAAGCTGACGGTATATACAGACAGCCGATATGCCTTTGCAACGGCGCATATACATGGGGCCATTTACAGGGAGCGGGGGTTACTGACGGCTGAAAGAAAAGAGATAAAAAACAAGCAAGAAATCCTAGCCCTGCTGACAGCCCTATGGAGGCCAGAAAAGTTAGCCATTGTGCATTGCCCAGGGCATCAGAAACTAACTACTCCAACTGCTCAAGGCAACTTTCTGGCGAACCAAACTGCAAGAAAGGTGGCGAAGGTTCCCAGCCAACTCCTTGCACTCCAGCTCCCTGATCCGGGCCCCCAGGACTTGCCATATTTCCCTGATTATTCAGAACAAGATCTCCAGCGGATTGACAAGCTTCCCCTAAAACAGATCCAGAATGGGTGGTGGACTGATACTAATGACCAAACCATCCTACCAGAAAAGTTAGGACAACAAGTGTTAGAACACATCCACCGAACCACCCACCTGGGTGCTCGGCGGATGATAGACCTGATCAGACGCTCTAAGCTCAAATTCAGGCATACAGCCAAGACAGCCAGCAACATTGTGACAAGTTGCAGAGTCTGCCAGCTTAACAACGCCTACCCCCAATCCCAGGCTGCATCGGGAACAAGGCTCAGGGGAACCAGGCCCGGTATCTACTAGGAAGTAGATTTTACTGAAATAAAGCCAGGAAAATACGGGTATCGGTACTTACTTGTCTTTGTAGATACTTTTTCAGGGTGGACTGAAGCATTCCTCACCAAAAAAGAAACTGCTCAGGTTGTAGCAAAGAAAATCCTGGAAGATATCCTCCCCAGGTATGGCTTCCCCGTCCAGATAGGGTCAGACAATAGGCCGGCCTTCGTCGCTAAGGTAAGTCAGGATTTGGCTTCCATCCTTGAGGCAAATTGGAAACTACATTGCGCTTACAGGCCCCAGAGTTCAGGACAGGTAGAGAGAATGAATCGGACCTTAAAAGAGACCTTAACTAAATTAACTATGGAGACTGGCGCTAATTGGGTGGTCCTTCTCCCCTACGCTCTGTTCTGGGCCCGTAATACCCCTTACAGACTGGGCCTTACCCCTTATGAAATTATGTATGGCAGACCCCCACCCTTAGTTCCCAGCCTAAAAGAGGATCTGCTCAAGTCTGAAACAGAAAATGTCTCTGAACTCTTATTTTCCCTACAAGCCTTGCAGAAAATTCATCAAGAAATCTGGCCCAAGCTGAAGGAACTATATGAGACCGGTCCCCCGCCGACACCCCATTCGTACCAGCCGGGAGACTGGGTCCTGGTCAAGTGACACCGACAAGAGACCCTAGAACCCAGGTGGAAAGGACCACTCCAGGTACTCCTAACCACACCCACTGCCCTGAAGGTAGAAGGCATCGCGTCGTGGATCCACTACACCCACGTCAAGCCAGTGGACCCAACCTCCAACCTTCTAAGACCAATCACGGTGGTGGCTGAAGCACTGGACACGTGGACTGTGGACAGAGCTAGGAACAACCCCTTAAAACTCACCCTGCGCCGGCAGCATAGCTCACTGCAAACATGCAGTTAAGTAGTCTAACCCTAACATTAGTCGCCCTAGTGACCGCTGGGGAAATCACAAAACCAGCTCTTAATCCCTTTGTCTGGAGATTCTGGCTTTATGAAAACCGAACCCACCCTGGACAACCTCATAAGCCCGGGAAATTATTGGCCAGTGCTGATTGCCCCTCCTCAGGGTGCAACAGCCCAATTCTGCTAAATTTTACTGGTTTTCAAATAGCCAAACCTATGACACCAATAATATGCTTTGAGTTTGATCAGACTAAATACAATTGTAAACACTATTGGTGGCACCAAAATGCCGGCTGTCCTTATAACTATTGTAACATCCATAGACCCCGTTATTGGGGAGAGAGAAAACAGTTAGAACCTAAGTGGCCCTTCCATCGCAGACGGGATGGACACTTTTCATATACATGGATAGTTAAAGACCCCTGGAACTCCTGCTGGACCATGCCTCAACATGGGGCTGTATACTACTCCCCCTCCTCCACATGGCCTAGCAGTCACCTCTATCTGTGGTGAGGCCTAGTGCAAGTACTGCCCCTAGTCCACGGGAATATCCAACGACAGGAAAACAGACTAACACAAGACTTACGTCCTTTCTCCTGGTTAAAGTTATTACAAGAAGGACTAGAACTTGCTAACCTTACGGGACTTCACAGCCTGACTGGCTGCTTTCTGTGTGCCACTCTAGGGCGTCCACCGCTAACCGCTGTCCCTCTGCCATGGGGATCCTCTACCTTTACCCAAGCTAACAACCTCCGAAACCTCTCATATGCTCCTATCATAAACGTGCCCCTATACCTAAACCCCAGTCAGGAGAAGTTTCCCTACTGTTTCTCAGGAACCAATTCCAGCCTCTGCAGCATTACTGCAACGCCCCCTAATATCACCTTAAGGGCTCCGTCAGGCATATTCTTCTGGTGTAATGGAACCTTATCTAAAAACCTATCAAGCCCCTCTGTTACCAACCTACTGTGTCTTCCTGTCACATTAGTTCCCCGGTTGACTCTACTTACTGCCAGCGAGTTCCTAAGGTATACCGGTAACTGGACTAGTGCTGTTATTCACCCAGACCCTAGACCGAGACCTGCACGAGCCATATTTCTCCCCCTCATTGCAGGAATCTCCCTCACCGCATCCTTCATTGCGGCCGGACTGGCAGGGGGAGCCCTAGGTCACACCCTCATAGAAAGCAACAAGTTATACCAACAATTTGCCGTTGCTATGGAGGAGTCGGCTGAGTCCCTTGCCTCCCTTCAGCGGCAGCTCACGTCCCTAGCTCAGGTAACCTTGCAGAACCGGAGGGCCCTAGACCTACTCACTGCAGAAAAAGGTGGCACATGTATATTTCTAAAAGAAGACTGTTGTTTCTACATAAATGAATCAAGGCTTGTAAAGGGCCGGGTCCAACAGTTACGCAAGTTAAACACTGAAGTAAAAACACGGCAGTTTGCTTCAGCTGCAGACCAATGGTGGAATTCCTCTGTTTTCTCTGTTAGCCCCCTTCCTTGGACCCCTGCTAAGTCTACTATTTCTGCTTACCGTAGGACCTTGTGTTGTTAACAGAATTTTATAATTTGTTAGGGAGAGATTTGACACCGTACAACTCATGGTCCTCAGAGCCCAATACCAACCTGTAAACACTGAGACAGAATCAGACTTATAAGACCCAAGATTGGCTCTAGAAATGCCTAAAAAGAAGGGGGGAATGAAAGGAGCTGGGCACATTCCTCAGCCCCGGGCTCAAAACTCCCTGAGCCCAGTACAAACACATCCCATCCTCCCATCCCACCACATATCGCCATATATCTCTCAAACTCCCTGAGCCCAGTATAAACACCACCTGGAAAGTCTCCGATAAGGAGACGGCCGTTCAAGGTTTTACTGAAAGCACGGGAATCAAAAGAATTCCTTTGTTCCCCTGTAACTCTCGGGCTATAAAAAGCAAACGCTCGCATTGTTCGGGGCCCTCTTGTATGCTGTGGAATGGAGGGACCAGGTTCGAACTTGTAGTAAAGATCCTTGCCGCTTGGCTTTGACTCTGGACTCTGGTGGTCTTCTTTGGGGAACAAACAGTCTGGGCATAACACTCAGGCTGGCTGGAGTACAGTGGCACAATCTTGGCTCACTGTAACCTCCACATCCCAGTTTCAAGCAATTCTCATGTCTCAAGCTCTTGAGTAGCTGGGATTACAGGCATGTGCCACCATGCCCAGCTAATTGTTGGTATTTTTAGTAGAGACGGGCTTCACTATGTTGGCCAGGCTGGTCTTAAATTCCTGGCCTTAGTGATCTGCCCACCATGAGCCACCATGCCCAGCCTCTTTGTCTTTTAAATGGGGGCATTTAGCCTGTTTACATTCAAGGTTAGTACTGATAGGTGTGGATTTGATCTTGTAATTGTGTTGTTAGCTGGTTATTATGCTGGCTTGTTTGTGTGGTTGCTTTATAGTGTCACAGTAGTCTGTGTACTTAAGTGTGTTTTTATATTGGCTGGTAATGATGGTTTTTCCTTTCCATATTTAGTGCTTCTTTCAAGATCTCTTGTAAGGTGGGTCTTTTGGTAATGAACTCCTTCAGCATTTGCTTATCTGAAAAGGATTTTATTTCTCCTTTGCTTAGGAAGCTTAGTTTGGCTGGATATGAAATGCTTGGTTGAAGTTTCTTATTATTTTTTTTTATTATACTTTAAGTTCTAGTGTACATGTGCACAATGTGCAGGTTTGTTATATATGTATACATGTGCCATGTTGGTGTGCTGCACCCATTAACTCGTCATTTACATTAGGTATATCTCCTAATGCTATCCCTCCCCCTGTGAATCCATCTGGTCCTGGACTTTTTTTGGTTGGTAGGCTATTAATTATTACCTCAATTTCAGAGCCTGTTATTGGTCTATTCAGGGATTCCACTTGTTCTTGGTTTAGTCTTGGGAGAGTGTAAGTGTCCAGGAAATTATCTATTTCTTCTAGGTTTTCTAGTTTATTTGCGTAGAGGTGTTTATAGTATTCTCTGATGATAGTTTGTATTTCTGTGTGGTCAGTGGTGATATCCCACTGATATCACTCTGCTTGGTGCTGAGTTGAGTTCAATTCCTGGATATCCTGGTTAAATTTCTGTCTTATTGTTCTATCTAATGTTGACAGTGGGGTGTTAAAGTCTCCCATTATTATTGTATGGGAGATCTAAGTCTCTTTATAAGTCTCTAAGGACGTGCTTTATGAATCTGGTTGCTCCTGTATCGGGTGCATATATATTTAGGATAGTTAGCTCTTCCTGATGAATTGATCCCTTTACCATTATGTAATGACCTTCTTTGTCTCTTTTGATCTTTGATGGTTTAAAGTCTGTTTTATCAGAGACTAGGATTGCAACCCCTGCTTTTTTTTGTTCACCCATTTGCTTGGTAGATCTTCCTCCATCCCTTTATTTTGAGCCTATGTGTGTCTCTGCATGTGAGATGGGTCTCCTGAAGACCCACCCAAACTGATGGGTCTTGACTCTTTATCCAGTTTGCCAGTCTGTATCTTTTAATTGGACCATTTAGTCCATTTACATTTAAGGTTAATATTGTTATGTGTGAACTTGAGCCTGTCATTATGATATTAGCTGGTTATTTTGCTCGTTATTTGATGCAGTTTCTTCCTAGCATCAATGAACTTTACATTTTGGCATGTTTTTGCAATGGCTGGTACCTGTTGTTCCTTTCCATATTTAGTGCTTCCTTCAGGATCTCTTGTAGGGCAGGCCTGGTGGTGACAAAATTTCTAAGCATTTGCTTGTCTGTAAATGATTTTAATTCTCCTTCACTTATGAAACTTAGTTTGGCTGGATATGAAATTCTGGGTTGAAAATTCTTTAAGAATGTTGAATATTGGCCCCCACTCTCTTCTGGCTTGGAGAGTTTCTGCCGAGAGATCTGCTGTTAGTCTGATGGGCTTCCCTTGACGTTTTTTTCTTTAAGAATGTTGAATATGGGCCCCCAGTCTCTTCTGGCTTATAGGGTTTCAGCTGAGTAGTCTGCTGTTAGCGTAATAGTGTTCCCGTTGTAGGTCACTTGCCCTTTCTCTCTGGCTGCCTTTAACATTCTTTCTTTCATTTTGACCTTGGGAAGTCTGATGATTATGTGTCTTGGGGATTATTTTCTTGTGTAGAATCTAGCAGGGATTCTCTGTATGTCCTGAATTTGACTGTTGGCTTCTCTAGCAAGGTTGGGGAATTTTCATGGATGATATCCTGAAATATATATTCCAGGTCATTTGCTTTCTCTCTGTCCCTTTGAGGGATGCCAGTGATTTGTAGATTTGGTCTCTTTTCATAGTCCCATATTTCCTGGAGGTCTTGTTCATTCCTTTTCACTCTTTTTTCTTTATTTTTGTCTGACTTATTTCAGAAAGCCAGTCTTCAAGTTCTGAGATCCTTTCCTCAGCTTGGTCTTTTCTGCTGTTATTACTTGTGATTGCATTTGAAATTCTTGTAGGGTGAGTTCTATCAGATCAGTTAGGTACTTTTTTATACCAGTTATTTCATCTTTCAGCTCCTGTATCCTTTTATTGTGTTTCTTAGTTTCCTTGGATTGAGTTTTGCCATTCTCCTGAATCTCAATAACCTTTGTTTCTATCTGTATTCTGAATTCTCTTTCTGTCATTTCAGCCAACTCAGCCTGGTTAAGAATCCTTGTTGGAGAACTAGTGTGGTCACACAGACACTGACCATTTGAGTTGCTGGAGTTCTTGCATTGGTTCTTTCTCAACTCTGTATGTGTATGTTTCTTTAACTGTTGTGTAGATTGAGTATAGTCAATAGATCTGTTTTCTAGATGTTTTCACAAGGCCAAGGCTTTTTGCATGGTCTTTATTTGTAGCTGACTTCTTGTCTTTGGCTTCACAGTGGGTATGTTAGCAAGGTATTTTTGGTGTTGAAGCTTTGGTGTGATCCAGTACGTGGTGCTTAGGGGTAGTGGTCAGTTGGTAGGTAGGCTGTTGCTCAGTTGTGTGGCTCCCCTGTATTTCTGCAGTTGCAGCTGTGCTCCCTCTCAATGCTCTGAAAGTGTGGGCTTCTCTCCCACTTGAGTACTGGCTGTAGATCGTGGCTTGGGGCCCTCCCGGGCTGTCCACCACAGCTCTGGGGTGATCTCAGGGTTTATGTTTCCTCCTCAACTTGGAAGAAGCAGAGGAAGGGACCTTCATAGTAGTTGTAACCAAGAATCTTTTGCTTGTTTCCTGTAGGCTTCATCCCCAGAGAGATAAAGGTCAGCAGTTGCTCAGCCCGGGATGGGGAGTTCTATGCTGTGGGCCCAAGTCAGGGGTTCCCTGCCTGGTGATGAGCGAGGATGTGGGTGAGATCCATAGGAGACAGACTGGCTTCCTCTCCTTCAGTTGACTGCAGCTTGTCAGAGGTGTGGATAAGTCACTTAGGGTCTTCATTAGTCTGAGGGTAGCACGGGTAGTACCACTGCAGAGGCAATGGCAGAGAGGCTTTTGGTTGGCTCTGCCTCCGAGAAATGTGGAGCTGCTGTTACTGGAGTGTTCAGCCAGTGGGGTGGGATAGCTGCACTGCTGGCATGAGCTTGGGGCTCTGCTTGTTGAGGAGCAAGGGAATGAGGGCTCACCAAGAGGAGAGGCTGGTATTTGTTCCATATGGTGCCTGTGGTGTGTTGTAAACTCGGGTGTATCCCTCAGGCTGTTTCTTCCCCAGAACACTGGCAGCAGGGAGGGAACTGCTGCTGTGGCAGTGGCAGAAGGGCTTTAGGATGCCTCTGGGAGCCTCTCCTCAGGGAAACTTTGGGCCACTACCAGTGGGTATGCTCAGCCACTGATGAAGTGACTGTTCTGTGGTTATGAGCCAAGGACCCTGCCTGGTAAGGAGTCGAGGGAGGGGCAGGGTTCCTAGAGAAGAGGGACTGCACTCCTCTCCATATAGTGACTGTGGTATATTGGAGGTGCCAGCATAGTGACTAGGCCGTTTGTTCCTTTCCCAGCCTGAGGGCTCTTAGGGTGGTACCACTACAACTGTAGTGATGGAGGGGCTGTAGTTTGACTCTGGGATTTCCTCCTCAGAGAAATGCTGGGCTGCTTATGCCTCTAATTGCAGTGATCAGGCAGGGGCATGGTGATGGTGCACTAGAGCCCCAGGTTGGGAGGCCCTGCCCAGTGAATGGGAAATGAGGACCAGGACCTGCATGGAGAACAATGTGGCTAGTTTTCCATGAGGTGATTGCTCTGTGCTGGGAATTCAGACCAGCCCCTGCTCCCCACAGACTCTGCAGAGCCCAGAGACAGCAAGGGTGAGAGCTGTGAGAGAGCAAACGTGGCAACCCATCCCTCCCACTGGGAGCTCTGTCCAGGGAGTTGCAGAACTGCTACTGGCTCAATAGCCCCAGCTGGAGAACCTGCCCAGCGAGGATATACAGGATTAGGGACCCACATAACAAACAGTCTGGCCAGTTTTCTGTGGGACTGTGGCAGCATACTGGGGGTCTGCTCCAGTCCCTAGTCACCTTGGATTTTCCAGTACCTGAAGCTATCAATGGTGGAGTCTGCAAAACAACAAAGATGGTGGTCTGCCCCTTCTTCTGGGAGCTTGCTGTGTCCCAGGGAGGTATGGACCTGTTGCCGGTCCAAACACACCTGTAGGAGGTGGCTGGAGACCCCAGTTGGGAGGTCCTGCCCAGTGAGGAGGAACAGGATCAGGGATCCACTTAAGAAAGCAGTCTGCCTACGTTTTCATAGAGCAGCTGTGCTATACTTGGGGTCTGTTCCATCCCCCAGTTGCCTCAGACTGCCCAAAGCCCAAAGGCAAGAATAGCAAAAGCTATCAAACAGCAAAGATGGCAGCCCACACCACCCTCTGTGACCTCTATCCCAGAGAAGTTTGAAATCGGTGGGTTGGAAAACACCAGTGAGGGTAACTAGAGACCCCAGCCGGGAGATTCTGCCCAGTGAAGAGAAATGGGATCTGGAATCCATGTGAATAAGCAGTTTGACTGCTTCTCCGTATAGCTTCTGGGTTGTGCCAGGAAACCACTGCAGTCCCTAGTCAACTGGGACTCCCTAGAGCCCAAAGGCAACAAAGGCTAAGGCTGTGAAATAACAGAGATGGTGGCCTGTCTCTCTCCTTGGGAGCTCCATCTCAGGGAGCTGTAATGCTGCTACCAGTGGCTGGCTTGTTTCCCAAGCCAGTGGGTCTTATCCTGAGAGATGCCATGGAAACAAGGCCTGCAGGCTATCACTTCTCGGCCACCTGGATTCAGCCCCTTTCCTAGGGACATGTATAGGGGTCTAACCTCCTGCTTTGCTGGAGTTACAGCTGCTTTGCTGGAGTTGCAGCTGCTTTTGCTAGGAAGCCTGGGTATCTAAGGCTGCTGGGGCTGTGTGTGTGCCTGAGTGGCTGCTCTGCCAAGACTCTATGTAGCTCTACATGTCAGACTGAATGCCCTGATGGAGTGGGTCCGTGAGAGGGTCACCTGACCCAAGGGTTGCAAAGATTCATGGGAGAAGCGTGGGTCCCAGGGGTTGCTCACTCACTCACCACTTCCCTGGGCCGAGGAGGCTCTCCTGGCTCTACGTGACTCCTGGGTGGGCAGTCATCCTGCCTTGGTTTTCTCCATTCTCCCCGGGTCAGGTTGTTTCCTTGATGAGTTTCCAATGCATGTACTTGGATGTGTCCGTGGAAGGTGCTGTATTTACTCGCCTGTTCCATTTCTCTTCATGAGTGGCGTACACTAGCTACTTCTATTCAGTCATGTTGGCCAACTCTGTATCAATATTTTTTTTCTTTAAGCATAAAAACCTTGGAGATAAGAGAAGTAAAAAAGAGAGACTTCTACATGAAATTGTTACTGTTATTATTGGTAAACATTTATGAGGCATCATATGAATTAAACTTAGATAAAAAGTTTAAAACAAAACTAAGACTTTGTCCCTGTGTTGAATAATAAGGGCAATCAGTCCCTTTATTTTAGTCCTCTTTACAACTGGTGTGTTTCTGCATCTGAATCAATCATGCTACAACTTTTAAAGGTTCTTAAACACCATTAAAATGAGAAATTGTTGCACTACAGTCTGCTCATCTCACATACATAGATGTTGACACTAAAGAAATAGCAACTTAATTCAGCATGACTTATTGTGATCTGTTAAGTGAAAAGCACTGTACTTGCTACTGTAAAGGATGAAAACACTGTTTCTTTTCTTGTGGAGCTTAGTTTACATTCTGGTAGAGAAGTTAAGATACATAATAAAGTAATAATAAAATATAGAGTACATCACAGCAATACTCAGAAACTATTTGCTAAAGAGATTAATATGGCTAGAAGAGAACCTGGTACTAATCATCAGGACAATGGGAGAATGACCCTGAAGGCATTTTAGAGATCTTTGAGGCTGCTCCCCTTATCACAGTCTGAGAATGTTAGGATCTTGAGGGCAGCAAGGGCTTGCTACCTTGAGCCTAGGTAGGGTAGGCTAGGGTCTCTCTGCTCTCTGCATTCAGGAGCAGGACTCCTCAGCCAGTGGTGGCTTAACTGGCCTCAGATACAGCTCAACTTGTTGCTCCAAATGTTACAAACTGTAAACCTTGGCAGCACCACATCTTCATTCAGACAGGCCCAGATGTGGCTCATGCTCAAACTACAGAAGGTACTGTTGGAACCGAACTGTCGATTCCTTCCTTGGCAGGGGTCGCCGCGAAGGATCACCGACACGAGATTCACAGCAGAGAGTTATTTATTACTAGCGCGCTAGGGTCCCAAGCTCTAAGTTGGCCCTGGGACCCTGACTGCTTGTTACAGGCTGTTTATATAGGCAAACACAAGTTCAAACACAGCTTAGGGCGCGAAATTCAAACAAAGCTTTAGGCGCGTGGTAATTGGGTCTGTCTATGGCCTGAGCAAGGTGTCTTGTTCTAATTGGTTAGAGCAGGACCTTATGAGGTTTTTTCCTGGAGTTGTTGATTCCGGGAACTTCGAGGCAGGGTGGGACCCCCGGAATTGGCAGGGTGGGACCCTATCAGGGTGGGACCCTATTGAGGCAGGGTGGGACCCTATCCAGAGCCACCTGGTGTTAATTTTTTTAAGTTCTTTTTTTATGAGGCCTAGTTTCTAAGTTTTATGCGGCCTAGTTTCATTCCCTCCTCTTTTTGTGTCAGAGGCTCAATCTTGAGCCTCTTCTTCAGTCCTCAGGGTCTGATATTGTTGGGTCAGAACCATAGCATGTACTATGTTTATTCTATTTTTAATAAGGGTGAGTAAGCAGTTGAGTATGCATGGCCTGAAAGTCAGGATGAGCGTGAGCAGGATGAGGGGTCTTAAGATGGTGGAGATTAGGGTGCTAAGCCAAGGGGATTGGTTGTACTAATTTTTAAACTAACTTTGTTGAGATTTTCTTTTTTTTTGTCTAATCTTTTTCTTAGTTTTGCCATAGAATCTTTAACTATTCCTGAATGATCTGCATAAAAACAACATTGCTCTTTTAGGGCTGCACAGAGCCTGCCCTCTTTCAGAAAGACAATTTCTAGTCCTCGTCGGTTTTGTAATACAACTTCAGACAGAGAAGTCAAGGACTCTTCAAGTTTTGTGATAGATTGTTCTATGGCTCTAAGGTCTTTATCTATGGCTACTTTAAGTTGTTGCAGATGATGGTTACCATGCACTAGGGCTGCTGTCCTGGTCTTAACTCTAACCGCTACCTTAATTCCTAACATGTCGGCGAGGGTGAGGGAGATTAAGGGCGGGGAAGTGCTTTGAGGAGCTTTTAGTTGGGGCTTCTCCGATATGGAAACCGGGGGCTTTCTAGCTTCTAATAAAACCTGGTTTGGCCTTACTGCAACAGGGGCAGTGTCTGGATTGACTAATAGTCTGATTTGGAGGGGAATTTTAGGCGGGTTGTGCTGGTATAAATAGAGACCTTATATTAACCTTGTTGTTATTTATCTGTTATCAGATTTTGCCGCATCTTCAAACTTGATGCGAACCAGGTTGCAATTTTCCGTATATCGGGTTGTGGTACAGGGCTGGACAAAGGACATGGTTATATACTAAGGTTTTGTGGCCTATTTTTACTCTCTATTATTAGTAGTCACACAGGACCAGCTTTTGCAATACAAGTGAGTCAGATCTTTACAAGTTTTTTTCATTTGTCTTGTCCTGAATCCGGGACAGGCATAAAACCCGTTCCGGCTGATGGACACTTTTCTAGCCTGTCCTTTCCATTCTTGTCTATCTTGAGGAGTTCCTAATAGGACTCCTGTGGGACCAGTAAACCGGGGGCCTGTGTCTTTTATCTTTTCTGCTATATATATATATTTTTTTAGGTTGAAATAGAGGTCTGGAAACTAAGTCTTTATAGGAGTATTCTCGGAGGTCTTACTTAAGACCTCTTGATTATTAAAATTAATTATCTGTCAGGTCAGGCTAAATGGCCGGTGGGGGTTAGCGTCAAAAACTACACTAGAGACGGCGCAGGGAAGAAGGGCAAACAATAAGCAAGGAGTTAGATACGAGAGAGTCTTATCTTGAGCAGGTCCGCGGAGCGTCGGAGTTTCCATGTTTCAAGTGGTGTTGGTCTGGACGTCTCTGGAGCAGCCTTGGTGTGGGATGCGTGGATCTAAGTGGAGATTCCGTCAACCTTTATGGCCGTGGGCGTGGTCAGGAGAACAATGTAGGGTCCTTTCCACCGAGGCTTTAGTCCTTGAGTACGGTGCCGTCTAACGTAGACAGAGTTTCCCACCTGGAAGGGGTGACTGGTCTGTGGATGTCCTGGTTGGTACAGTTCTGCCAAGGGGGCCCAGATTTGGGCCTGTACTGCTTGGAGTCCTTTTAGCCGAGCCTGTAGGTCAGTTTTAGGATCGGAGGGGGAGAAGGAGTTAAGCAAGGTTGACAAAGGGGGAGGTCCTCCGTAGAGGATTTCATATGGAGTGAGCCCAAAACGGTTAGGTGTATTTTGGGCCTTTAACAGAGTTAAGGATAGGAGGCGTCTCCAATCTTTTAAACCAGTCTCTAAGGTCAATTTAGTAAGGGTCTCTTTTATTGTTCTATTCATTCTTTTTACCTGTCCTGAGCTCTGGGGTCTATAGGCACAATGTAATTTCCAATTAATCCCCAATATCCTGGCGAGCCCCTGACTTACCTGAGAAACGAAGGCCGGCCCGTTATCTGACTTAATTACCTTGGGAAGTCCGAATCTAGGAAAGATTTCTTCCAAAATTTTTTTTGGCTACTATGTGTGCCGTTTCTTGCCGGGTGGGGTAGGCTTCTACCTATCCTGAAAAGGTATCTACAAACACCAGTAAGTACTTATATCCAGCATAGTGAGGTTTTACTTCTGTGAAGTCTATTTCCTAATAGACTCCTGGGCGGTTACCACGAGTTCGTTTCCTTTCTGGAACTTGGGTAGCCCCAGCGTTTACCTGCTGACAGACCTTACAGGCAGATGTCACTTGTTCTATGAGGGTACTTGCCTTTGGGATTAGAAAGTCAGTTTTTTTAATCAGTAATTTTAGCTTTCGATTACTCAAGTGTGTCCAGGCATGCATCTGCTGGATCATTGCCAGGGCCTCCTTGGTCAGCATTGGGGTTTCGTCAGTGCTGCCAGCAGTTATGCCCCCCGGGATTTTTCTCTTGGCCCAGCCGTGGGGGCTGAGCTTTCTCAGGGACCCCTTCTGGGGGTCCGGCAGGTGACACAGGGCGGCTGGGCTGGGGGGTGCCCCCAGGACTGGGCTCTGTGCCTTTTTGCAGGGAACCTTCCGAATGGAAACTCTGGTTGCTGTTCTCATCATTGAGATCCAGCAGGATGAGAGGGCCACCCCCTCGGGGACTGGCGCCCCTGCCCCGACGTTCCCGGCCACGGGATCTCTTTGCCCTGCCACCTGCCTGCCTTCGCTCCTCCTCCTGGGGGTCCACCACTGGCACTCACTTGAAGATACGAAGGGAAGTGTCGCCCACAGTCACTCATTGCTTCTTCTATTTCCGGACCTTCTCGATGGTCGCCATTACTTTCTTGATGTCATCTTCGGCCCGGCTCCGGGTCTCGGCCCGTACGGTCCGGCCGGCCATGCTGGCGGGGCTGGGGCCGGAGCCGAGCCCGCGGTGGGGCCGCCTCCCGTCCGGCGGGCTTAGGCTCGGCGCCAGGCCCGGGCGCCGCGCTCTCGGCCTGCCGTCCCCCCAGGAGTTGGCCGCGCCTTCTTTCGTCCTTAACGCCTCCGCGAGTTCCCTGTTCTTTGCAGTAGGCATACTGGTCTTTTTCTACTTTTGGCCGTCTCCGCTTTTTTCCTCTCTCTTTGGTCCTTTCTCTCTCACAACTGCTGCCAGGATTTTTGTTAAATGCTTATCCTTTACTCGGTTCTTACGATCCTCTCGCTCTATCTGTTCCTTCGCTGACCTGGCTTCCCTTTCCTCAGGGGTTTCTTTCTTATTTTGGCCAAATTTGTGGGGTGTTTTCCTGCCCCTTTGAGACCCGCCAACAGAGCCTGGCAATAGATTCGGAGACTCTCCTTACCTGGTGCCGTTTCATAGTCCTAGTCCGGGCGGGGGAGGGGAAATCCCTCGTCTATTTTATTGGGAAGTTGGGTTGGGAGGCCTCCTGGTCCTGGCACATTTTTCCGGGCCTCCAAGAGGACCTGCTGCCTTTTTCAGTGGTTAAGAGGACCTGCAGGAGTTGCTGGCAATTATCCTAGGTGGGCTGGTGGGTGAGGAGAATGGATTCTATTAACGAGGTTAGGGCCTGAGGGTCTTGGGAAAAGGAAGGGTTATGGGTCTTCCAGTTATAGAGGTCAGAGGCAGAGAAGGGCTAGTACTGGACCGTGACAGTACGGAGGGGAAAAAGGGAGGATTGCTAAGTGGAAGGGCCTTCTGGGTCCTCAGTCCTGCAAGCGGAGACGAGGAGGTGTCGGCGGCGGCGTCCGAGGGGTGAGTTTGGGCGGGGCTGGAGAAGGAGACGGAGTGGAGGGAGGGGCCGAGGGAGAAGTTGGAGAAAGGGTAGGGGCCGAAAGAGCTGGGGACAAGACAGGGGGCAAGGGTGAAGCGTAAGGTGGAGGTCCCAGAAGGGGGTTTTGAGGTGGAGGAGGCAGGGGGTCGAGAAGGAGGAGGTCCCTCTGGGGTTCATCTGGGAGGACTGGCTTATGCGGGTCCGGATTCCGATTCTTTGGGGCTTCTAAGGCAAGGAGGGTAGATTGGGATGGGGAAGGGGAATGGAGGAAGGGTTTCACCCAAGAGGGAGGGTTTCGGACCAGATCCTCCCAAGTAATTATGTAGGCCACCTGGTCTGGGTGTCCGTGTGGCCCAGGATCCATCACTGTTGCTTTAACCTGTAAGATAATTGGGAGGTCAAATGTTCCGTCCCGGGGCCACCCAACATGGAGGGTAGGCCACTCGGACGAGCAGAATTTTCGCCATCGTCCCTTACGGACTTCTATGGAGAGGTTGTGGGCTCGAGCCCGAACGTCAGGGAAGTGAGTCAGGGTCAGAGACAAAGGAGTCGTCAACGTCTGTCTTATTTCGTCCACGTATAACAAGGACAAAACGAAAGTAACAAAAACAGACCAGACAAGTAAGGAGAAGCCGCGTGGCCAGAGAGTGGCGCCACAAGATCACAAAATATTCAGACGGCAGGGGCGGCCTGCCTACAGATTTGAAGAGGCTGACTGAGTCGTTAGCCTTTTCCCAGACTACCGCCAGAGCGTCCCCCGGGGCGTAAGTGGGAAGGTGCCAGACACGTCTGTCCCCCTTCCCCACTTAATTCAGAAGGAGTACTCCCCAGAGTTCAGAGTTAGCCGGCAAGACAGACAGAACAAAACGAAAGTACCTGGTAGGTCCGTTCAGTCAGCAGTCCATGGCCCGGGCCAGATGGGTCTCCGCCGGATGGGTCGGGGGTCCTCGGATGACCCCACTTCCCGGCCAGTGCACCAAATGTTGGAACCGAACTGTCGATTCCTTCCTGGGCAGGGGTCGCCGCGAAGGATCACCGACACGAGATTCACAGCAGAGAGTTATTTATTACTAGCGCGCTAGGGTCCCAAGCTCTAAGTTGGCCCTGGGACCCTGACTGCTTGTTACAGGCTGTTTATATAGGCAAACACAAGTTCAAACACAGCTTAGGGCGCGAAATTCAAACAAAGCTTTAGGCGCGTGGTAATTGGGTCTGTCTATGGCCTGAGCAAGGTGTCTTGTTCTAATTGGTTAGAGCAGGACCTTATGAGGTTTTTTCCTGGAGTTGTTGATTCCGGGAACTTCGAGGCAGGGTGGGACCCCCGGAATTGGCAGGGTGGGACCCTATCAGGGTGGGACCCTATTGAGGCAGGGTGGGACCCTATCCAGAGCCACCTGGTGTTAATTTTTTTAAGTTCTTTTTTTATGAGGCCTAGTTTCTAAGTTTTATGCGGCCTAGTTTCAGTACAAACTGTAAGCCTTGGCAGTTCCATGTGCAGAATGCAAGAACTATGGAGGTGTGACTTCCTCCACTTAAATATCTGCGGGTGATTGAAAAGCCTAGGGGCCCAGGTAGTGATTTGTCACAGGGGTGCAACCACTGCTGAGTTCTCTTACTAGGGTAATGCTTAGTAGAGCCACAGGGGCTGGGCCACCCTTGAGACCCCAGAATTGTAGAGTCACTGGCAGGTGGTAATGCCTGCCTGGGAAAGTTACAGGCATCAGACTCCAGCCCATGAGAGCAGCCATGTGGGTTGCACCAGCAAAGCCATAGGGGCAGGGCTGCCTGAGGCCTTCGGGGCTCCTCCTCCAACCGTAGTGTGCATGGAGTTTAGGGAGATTATTCTCCAACTTTAAAATTTAATGTCTAACCTGCTAGGTTTTGAACTTGCTTTGGGCCTGTTACTCCTTTCTTCTTTCTTTCTTCTTGCCTATTTCTCCCTTTTGGAATGGGAATGTGTACCCTATGCCTGTCCCACCATTGTATCTGGGAAATAGATAACTTGTTTTGATTTCACAATTTCCCAGATGAGACTTTGGGCTTTGGACTTTTAAGTTGGTGCAGGACAAGTTAAGATTTGGGAGATTTGGGGGATGGGAAGATTTTACATTGTAAGAAGGACATGAGTTTGGGGAGTGAGAAACAGAATTCTGTGGTTTCTTCTGACCAAAACTCATGTTGAGGCTTGGTCCCCAATGTGGCAGTGTTGAGGAGGAAGTAAAAGCATGGAAAAGAAAGGTGATTAGGTTGTTAAGAGAAATTAATGCCATTCTCAAAGTAGTAGTTCTAACTCTTTAGGACTGGTTAGTTACTGCGAGGCCAGGTGGTTATATAAAGTGAGGCTGCCTCTCATGTTTTGTCTCCTTGCGCTTGCCTGCTTCCCCTTCTGCTTCTTTGGCATATTATGATGAAGCATGAGGCCCCTACCAGAAGCCAGCCAGAAGTGGTTAACTGATCTTGTACCTCCCAGCCTCCAGAATCACGAGCTGAAATAGACCTCTTTCTTTTATAAATTACCCAGCCACAGGTATTCTATTATAGCAACAGGAAACAGACTTAGACAATCTCCTAAGTAACCAAAATGAATAGAAAATTAACAGCGTTATTGTAGACATGCCAAACTTTTTGCAAGTGTTTAACTGGAAAATTATATGTACATTAAATATATGTAACTCAAAAAAACCCTGTTATATATGCTAACCATGTAAGTCCAATCACTGGCTATTCTTTTCATGAAATGAATAATAACTGTAAGTTTTCCTATTCATAAGTTTTAAATATATTTTATTTATTCATATAGGATAAACCATACAATGGAGCTTTTCACAAAACTCACCATTGGGTTAAATTTTTTCAAAAGGTTTCCCAGTTAAAAAGTTCCTCGATAGGCTATATTTTCTTATCTTATTGGCATAATGACACCTACCACATAGATACATAGTGAGAACTTACTAAGCCACTGCATAGGGATTTCTTAGTTTAGAAGTAGATACATAGTATGTGTTCAATATGTGGTAGATTTTTGTACCCCCAAAACATCCTTAACAGCACTTTAAATAATCCATTGAGAAGGGGGGAAATAATACAATGTCCATTTGTATTATTTCAGTTGCATTAGAACTTGACAGATGAAATCTTGACTTTCCACAGATGTATTATTCATAAAAAAAATGTATCCCCGACTACCCTCCTACATATACTTCCTTGCCCTTTCAGGCAGATCCCCCTCTCTTTATCTCCTCCTCACCAACACTATTAGTTGGTGTATGGTCAGAACGTACAAACATATTTTGTTATTACCTTAAGTTAAATGTAATTAGTAAATAAATCTCCTGCAAATTCTATTATAATACATTCTAAAGCCAAATTGAAATGATTGCAGAATTATTCACTGTTTTAAGTTTTGGCACAATTTACCCCTTAGTAGAGTCATTCAGAGTCTCTTTACCATCACCCTATTTCTAGAAAATGTTCTCATCAAGCACAGTAGGGAACCATTCTTTGAGGACCGTTAGCCTATGGGTGGCATGGATAATATTACCTATGGCATGCTAGATAATAACAGGTGTGCCTATTTAAGAATTTTTCTTTTGTGGGAATAGAAGGCACCAGTGAGGAGGAAGTAAAAGCATGGAAAACTAACTAAGCTAAGAATTAAGCTAAGTAAGTAAGCTAAGAATTTCAGTCTGGGTTTTGAATAGGTAGTAGAACAAAACAAAAATGAAAACCCTGACACTTCTTACCTTTGTCATTTCAGCTCCTGGCTGCCCATAGTTAAGGGCCTTGCCACTCAATCTGAAGACTAGTAACATGGAAAACCCCTGGGAGCTGGCTAGAAGCTCAGCATCTCAGACCACACCCTAGGCTTTCTGAGTAAGAATCTGCATTTTAACAAGATCCCCAGGTGATGATATACACATCAAAGTGTAAGAAGCACTTGTTTAAGGTGGAAAGGAAAGGAAAGAGGCACTATCAGAATTTTAAGAGAATCCATTCCAGGAGACGATATAAGAGTAACGATGATTACTTGGTTTTCTGCACATATATTTCCTATTTTAAATATAATGTAACATAGCTCTTGTTTAATTGCCTTTCAGTATAGGCTGTTTCCTTCACTGATTGTGTAAATTATCTTTATAATTTCCATGCATCAACTGGGTATTCTTTTTATGTAGCTTGAGAGGTACTTAGATGCTCTGTAAAGTTTTGTTTTAATTAACATAATAAAAGCAGATAATTTAAAGGAACAATCTTTGTTTCAATTTGGAAACCTTTCCATAAACTAACATATGCCTTAAAAATTCCTACATACTTTAGCAAAACAAAATGGAAACAAACCAAAAAAACCCTGGTAATATTCTGTTCTGAAAGATTTAGAAAAATGTGCATAAACCTGTACTTGCATATTATGTGTTGTAGGTATAAAATTTTTACTTTAAAAGGAATTAAAATTAAGCTGACAGCATTTTGCCTGAAGTACCTCCTTATGACAGTAGATAGCTTCAATTCTTTAGAAATTACATACATAATTTTTTTAAGTTTTTTTTTAAGTTTCTATATCGATCCGTCCTTTATATCATTTAGAAACTAGAGAAGTAATTTTAAAGCTAAAATGGTTTTACCACAATTTTTTACATGACTGATTTACTCTGTGTTTTTTAAAATTTCTGTGATTTTATTCTTTCTGTTATCTGACATGTTTTTAAACAAGGGAAATAATTGAATGGTACAATGAAAACCTTAGAGATTCTAGTTCAAAATTTCAGCTTATGGAAGGGAAAACAGCCCCCCAGAATATTAAATGCCTTGCCCGTAGTTTCTCCGCAAGTAATTTGTGGAACCAGAACTGGAACCCAGGTTGGTTTATTTCTTTTCCTAGTTCAGTTCCTAATGTTGAGGGTTATATCTCAATGCTCACTTTTTAAAAACTTTTTATCTTTTGTTCAGAAATGTAAAATGTACTTTACTGTCTTCTTCCTTAAATGTGTTAAGGAACTCTTATCTGCTATGAACTTACAATAATCCAATTCTAAAAACATTTTTACCCGTAATTATTGCTACACTTACACTTTTGAAATATAGCAGACATACAGTATATGGTATGTGACAGAGTAGAACGGTCTTGCTATGCATTATTGTTTGAAAACAGCCAACTATCTTATTGTTCTTTAGTTTAATGGTGATTGAAGAGTTGCTATCTGTTACCCATTGTATCAGAAAAAGTTCTAGAAAGACGAATATGGCCATATTGTATTTCAAGGGGGCTCGTTGATGACCTAGGTAACAGTGATCATTGATGACCTAGGTAACAGTGATCAAAATGCAATACAAATATATGGGTCTTTGAAATTATCAGGAGTTTTAAAAATTAATATCACCACCATCAAATTATATTACCAAATATTTCTGTTTTCACGTTTTCTCTAGACTCCACAGATTTATTGTGTCTGAACTTCTTAAGGAGATAACATGCAGACATGGTCAAATTTTACAAAAAGGAAAGCTACACATTCTTTTGGATAGTAGATTATAAAAAGAGGATGGAGTAAATTTGAAGAGTAACAAGAAGTGACTGAGGAACAGATTGACCAGCAGATTGTAGAAGGAGATAAAGAGGCAAGGATAGGAACTGGAAACACTGAGAAATCCTCCTCTGGCAAGCTGATGTTAGAACCACCTGCATGCATGTAATGGGTATAGTTGATATTTGCAATTTGGGCTGAAAGGAATTATTAAATCCAGCACTTTTAAATAATAGATGAAAAAAATCATATTTTTAACTAGAAGAAAATATTTCACTTGGGAGACTTTATTTTTGAAAATCAAAGTATTTTACTTATATGTATTTAAAATGTAGTTTTAGATAAAAAGAAAAAACACATATCCCTCCTATTTTGATGTATTTTGAGATATTAATCAGTATTTTTGGTTGTTTTGTTTATTTTTTTCCCTATGACTTTACTCATTGAGGCAGTTAGACTATGAACTAGATATTCCTTTTGGAAGAGTTTTCAAATCTCTGATTTTTAAAAAATTTAAAAGCCAAGATTCAGCCTTGAGACAAAAGAATTAGAAAAACACCTGACAGGTCAAAGCCAGTTTTTCCTGTCCCCAAGACTGAAGACTCTCTGGACTTGTGGAAAAGGAGAGAAATCAGAGGAAAAGAAAAGAGCCTAGATGCTGGGTACTTGAAAATGGACCTGTACCCAGCTTTCTCCTGGATTGATTCTGAAGTGGGGGTGGGGTACAAGTTTAAGGGATAGTAGAACATCTCCCTCTGCATAATTTTGGGAAATTCAAGAACAGAGGGAACATCAATTTTTCTATTTAATTTGGAGTTCACCCTATGCTAGAGTTCACCCCCAGAGTTCACCCTGTGCTAGCCCAGGAGCAATATAGTAGAGACGGCAATATGGTATGTTAGACTTACAAAGGGGGACTGAAATAGCCTCACAGAGTACCTTTGTGCCCCAGCATAATGGTTGGAGGAGCAGCAGATCATTTCCCATAAGCCAGAGGCTAGTAGAGGGATGGGGTAGGGACTTCTAGTGTCTCATTAATTTTATCACTCTCCCAAAAGTTATAGGAACTGGTGTCCAATACAAGGAGGACACAACTGTCAGCTTTGTGGACTGGCAACTAGAACATAAGTCTCAGCAGATAGTAGCATGGTCAGATGTTGACAACTAACAACAGATGATGGCCCCCAGAACATATATGTAATCCTAATGTAACGGGGTTTGGGAGTGGGAAGCTCAAGTTGACTGAGATTATTTTTCTAGCTTCTAGTGTAATGGAGGCTTGAAATAGAAATTAAAACATTTCATGTATACTTGAGTTTGTGGACTAAGATTTGTACCCTCTGTTATCAATAGTGATAGATCTGTGCAAGTTTTATATCTTAATATTAGTAAATAAAGTCTTCTTTAGATTTAATATGACATATCAAATATGTCATATTATTTGATATGGTCAAATTTTACAAAATTTGTAGTACACTGGAGATTCTGTTTTACCAAGCATCTCTACATTTAAAAAGTATTTAGATACATGGAACTCTTTTCTATAAATACAGAAAATTGAGAGAAAAGAGAATATTTATTTCTATGTAGACTCTAAAATGCTTGGCTTATTTTAGAAGACAAAAATTTCAAAAGACAAAGTTATTTCAAAATAATTTCAAAAGACAAACTACAACATGAAAATTTTAGTTGGTATGTAAACTCAGATATCAGTCTCAGGCAGATAGATGCTCAAACGGTGATTCTACCAGCATTAAGCTAACATTTACTGAATACATGCTGTGTGACAGAACTTGTCCTAAGCTGTTTAGAAGGCCTATTTTGTTTAATCCTTTTAACAATCCTATGAGGTGAATTCTCTTATTGTGTATATATTCTATAGAGGAGGAAGCTAAATAAATTGCCAAAGGTTTCAAAGTTTGAACTTTGTGAGATTCACGAATCTTTAGCATAACTGTTATGCCATTCTGCCTAAAAATGAATGAAATGCTGACTGCATCTTTAAAATTACATCAACTCATAAAAAATCCATGTTTTTTCTAATCTTTAGTGTTTTTGTGTTAGAAAATCTGGAGTAAATTCAAGAGACCTCTTACTCAAGGCACATCCTACAGTCTTGGTTTCTGGTTTAAGTCGAGGTTCCAGAGAAAGCAAGACTGCTATGACCTTCTCCCTAGATAATCTGGTCATTGTGCAGGGCCTTTTCCCTCAGTCCTTCTTCCCGTTTGGCCCTGGACTCACAAATCACTATTTTGTGGGTTTTTTTTTTTTTTTTTTCCCACACTTAACTTCTGGACTTTAATTTGTTTTTCTGACTTGGCTCTGGGTCCCTTCCAATGCTGTGTTATAAACCTTCTCCATTGTTATCAGTAAAAACTGGCCTAAATAAGAAAGAGAAGAAAGCTTTTTGTGACCTTTACTTGACTTACAATACTTCAGTAACATCTGCTTTGAAATATGACTCTCATCTTGCCATTTCCCCTTATAGGATATAGTCAAATGTGATTTTCTTTCATATCTCTCACCTAGGAATATGATATTGTTTTGAAGAAAAGTTTGAAAGTTAAATCTTTACTGAGAGTATTTGATATCTATTTTATAAAAATATGACCAAATAAAGTTACTCTTGAAGTTCTATTTTTATCCTTAAATTAAAGTTTAAAGAAAGGGAAGGGATTAGCACTTATTATTAGATTTTTATGTTAAAAATTATGAACTTTCAATATATAAATTTCAGTTTTTCCCAATAGGCTTTATTGCTTCCTCTGTCTTTTCATATTCCTGTGCTGTCCATCAACTGTTTCCTATCCTTTTGGGATTTTCCTTAATTTCTGTTTGCATTATAATATCATATTTCTTTTATTTTAAATGATTTTAATTTCATTTTTAATATATCGTGAGAACACACTGAAATAATTTCTTTCACTTATTTTAACTTTCAAAATAACTTTGTCTTTTGAAATTTTTGTCTTCTAAAATAAGCCAAGCATTTTAGAGTCTACATAGAAATAAATATTCTCTTTTCTCTCAATTTTCTGTATGTATAGAAAAGAGTTCCATGTATCTAAATACTTTTTAAATGTAGAGATGCTTGGTAAAACAGAATCTCCAGTGTAATAAATATTTCTTCATTTGGATAATTCCATTGACAAAATTATGTGCAATAATTTGCAGCTTTATGTATGCTTTTAGGTTTGAAGAACGGTAGTTTTCTTTATTTTTTTGCACAATAAAATTAGCTTTATTGGCCAGGCGCGGTGGCTGACACCTGTAATCCTAGCACTTTGGGAGGCCAAGGTGGGCAGATCACCTGAGGTCGGGGATTGAGACCAGCCTGAACAACATGGAGAAACCCCTTCTCTACTAAAAATACAAAATTAGCTGGGCCTGGTGGTGCAAGCCTGTAATCCCAGCTACTTGGGAGGCTGAGGCAGGAGAATCGCTGGAACCCAGGAGGCAGAGGTTTTGGTGAGCCAAGATCACACTGTTGCACTCCAGCCTGGGCAACAAGAGCAAAACTCCGTCTCAAAAAAAAAAAAAAAAAAAGCTTTATTGTATATTTATCTAATTATGAATGTAGCACATGCCTAGAGTTTATAATACCTATATTATAAAACAATTCAGCAGTCCTATGCAGTATACTATGTAAAAATGTAAGGAACAGGATGTCATACTATCTAAGTAAATCTAAATACCTATATACAAATACCTAAAATACAAAAATATGTTTTGTAGAAGTAGATACAAACTGAAAGATTTACATAAAATGCATTAGAATAATGTGTGTATGTTTGCGGGGAGGAGGTATTGGGTGATCTTCTTGGGAAACAGAGATAAAAGAGAATAAAAAAGAAATTTCAGATAATAAAGAAATGTACAAAGAAGTTAAAATCATCCTCAATCCCACTACTTGATGATGATCACAGTTAATATATTTTGGTATACGGCCATCCAGACAACACAAACACGCTTTAAAGTAGAATTATAATTTGTTTCTTAATCTTTAATTTTTTTTTTTTTTTTTTGAGACGGAGTCTTGTTCTGTCACCCAGGCTGGAGTGCAGTGATGCAATCTCGACTCCCTGCAAACTCTGCCTCCTGGGTTTCAATTATTGAAAGTGATTCTCCTGCTTCAGCCTCTTGAGTAACTGGGATTACAGGCGCACACCACCACGCCCAGCTAATTTTTGTATTTTTAGTAGAGACGGGGTTTTACCATGTTGATCAGGCTGGTCTGGAACTTCTGACCTTGTGATCCGCCTGCCTCGGCCTCCTAAAGTGTTGGGATTACAGGCGTGAGCCACTGCACCTGACTAATCTTTAATTTTAACAATACAATATCAATGTATTGATATACATAATCATTTTTCATGTAGTACATTCATGGATGTGCCCACCTTATTTAATGACTACTTTATTGATATATATTTAGATTATTTGCAGTTTTTGGTTATAACCAATGTTGTAATAAGCACTCTTATACCTATAGCTTTATTTGCTTTTTGTTAGAAATTCACATTTAAATTATTGAAACAAGCTGGGTACGGTGGCTCACACCTGTAATCCTGCACTTTGGGAGGCTGAGGCAGGCAGATCACTTGAGCCTAGGAGTTCAAGACCAGCCTAGGCAACATGGTGCAACCCCATCTCTACAAAAAATACCAAAATTGGCAGGGCGTAGTGGTGCTTGCCTGTGTTCCTAGCTGCTTGGGAGGCTGAGGTGGGATGATCACCTGTGTCCGGGAGATTGAGGCTGTGGTGAGCCATGATCGCTCCACTGTACTCCAGCCTGGGTGACACAGTGAGACACTGTCCAAAAAAAAAAAAAAAAAATTATTGAAACAAATGATCAAATTGCTCTCCAGAAATGTACCATTTTTATATTTCCAATATGAAGCTTTCTGATCCGCGCACTCTGAAACTTTAAACCTTGAAAAAAACAAAAAAAACCAGCAAAAACAAAATTATCTCCACATTCCAGACCATCCAAATGTCCACCTCTCACCCTTAGGCTAAATTTACTCACAATATTTTCTGTTCAGTGTTATGTGAAATGAAAGACTATGAAACACATTAATGCCAGTGCACAAATGACAATTTAGCATTGCTTTTGTCCGATCTAAGCATCAGGGACCGAGAGAAAGCAGAAGGGACGCACCTAGAACTACCTCTCATTTCATTTATATGTATTCACTTCAGTAGTACATCAACTTTCTTGGCTAAGTTTTCTATGTGCATCAGAATCCTGAGGTTAAAGAAAAAAAATTAAAGCTGTTTGCCAGGTGTGGTGGCTCACACCTGTAATCCCAGCACTTTGAGATACAGAGGCAGGCGGATTACCTGAGGCCAGGAGTTTGAGACCAGCCTGCCCAACATGGTGAAACCCCATCGCTACTAAAAATACAAAAATTAGCTGGACATGGTGGCACTCCTGTAATCCCAGCTACTCAGGAGGCTGAAGCAGGAGAATCACTTGAACCTGGGAGGTGCAGGTTGCAGTAAGCCAAGATTGTGCCACTGCACTCTAACCTGGACAACAGAGTGAGACTCCATCTCAAAACAAAACAAAACAAAACAAAACAAAAAACCTTTAATTACTAATAGTAGAACCTGTGTTCTGAGAAATTGTGAGTTTTCTATTTCTCGGCATCATTTCTAAAGAAAAATTCCTAATTTTTCTTGATGGTTCTGACATCAGTGATAATCTTATGCCCTAAAAAGTTGAATGGGTTTTCAAACAGAGCAACTAAATCAGACAGCAGTTCCAGTGTCCCAGCTGGAGCAGCCTGGTGGGGTGGGCTGAGCCACACTGTTGAGCCTGGCAGACTCTGAGCTTTGCCTGTACCCATGCACTACAGGGCCTTGGGCTAGTCACTTAACTCCTCTAAGTGTCACTTTCTTCAACTGTTACATGAAGATAAGGATATTCACTTGGCTCTCTCTCTCGATGCAAAAATCCTCAATAAAATACTGGCAAACTGAATCCAGCAACACATCAAAAAGGTTATCCACCATGGTAAACTGGGCTTCATCCCTGGGATGCAAGGCTGGTTCAACATATGCAAATCGATAAACTTAATCCAGCATATGAACAGAACCAAAGACAAAAAACACATGGTTATCTCAATAGATGCAGGAAAGGCCTTTGACAAAATTCAACTGCCCTTCATGCTAAAAAGTCTCAATAAATTCGGTATTGATGGAACGTATCTCAGAATAATAAGAGCTATTTATGACAAACCCACAGCCAATATCATACTGAATGGGCAAAAACTGGAAGCCTTCCCTTGGAAAACTGGCACAAGACAGGGATGCCCTCTCTCACCACTCCTATTCAACATAGTGTTGGAAGTTCTGGCCAGGGCAATCAGGCAGGAGAAAGAAATAAAGGGTATTCAATTAGGAAAAGAGGAAGTCACATTGTCCCTGTTTGCAGATGACATGATTGTATATTTAGAAAACCCCATCGTCTCAGCCCAAAATCTCCTTAAGCTGATAAGCAACTTCAGCAAAGTCTCAAGATACAAAATCAATGTGCAGAAATCACAAGCATTTCTATATACCAATAACAGACAAACAGAGAGCCAAATCATGAGTGAACTCCCATTCACAATTGCTTCAAAGAGAATAAAATACTTAGGAATCCAACTTACAAGGGATGTGAAGGACCTCTTCAAGGAGAACTACAAACCACTGCTCAATGAAATAAAAGAGGACACAAATGGAAGAACATTTCATGCTCATGGATGGGAAGAATTAATATCATGAAAATGGCCATACTGCCCAAGGTAATTTATAGATTTAATGCCATCCCCATCAAGCTACCAATGACTGTCTTCACAGAATTGGAAAAAACTACTTTAAAGTTCATATGGAACCAAAAAAGAGCCCGCATTGCCAAGACAATCCTAAGTCAAAAGAACAAAGCTGGAGGCATCACACTAACTGACTTCAAACTGTACTACAAGGCTACAGTAACCAAAACAGCATGGTACTTCTACCAAAACAGAGATATAGACCAATGGAACAGAACAGAGCCCTCAGAAATAATACCACACATCTACAACCATCTGATCTTTGACAAACCTGAGAAAAACAGGAAATGGGGAAAGGATTCCCTATTTAATAAATGCTGCTGGGAAAACTGGCTAACCATATGTAGAAAGCTGAAACTGGATCCCTTCCTTACACCTTATATGAAAAATAATTCAAGATGGATTAGAGACTTAAATGTTAGACCTAAAACCATAAAAACCCTAGAAGAAAACCTAGGTAATACCATTCAGGACATAGGCATGGGCAAAGACTTCATGTCTAAAACACCAAAAGCAATGGCAACAAAAGCCAAAATTGACAAATGGGATCTAATTAAACTAAACAGCTTCTGCACAGCAAAAGAAACTACCATCAGAGTAAACAGGCAACCTACAGAATGGGAGAAAATTTTTGCAATCTACTCATCTGACAAAGTGGTAATATCCAGAACCTACAAAGAACTCAAATAAATTTACAAGAAAAATCAAACAACCCCATCAAAAAGTGGGCAAAGGATATGAACAGACACTTCTCAAAAGAAGACGGTTATTCAGTCAACAGACACATGAAAAAATGCTCATCATCACTTGCCATCAGAGAAATGCAAATCAAAACCACAATGAGATACCATCTCACACCAGTTAGAATGGCTATCATTAACAAGTCAGGAAACAACAGGTACTGGAGAGGATGTGGAGAAATAGGAACGCTTTTACACTGTTGGTGGGACTGTAATCTAGTTCAACCATTGTGGAAGACAGTGTGGCAATTCCTCAAGGATCTAGAACTAGAAATACCATTTGACCCAGCCATCCCATTACTGGGTATATACCCAAAGGATTATAAATCATGCGGCTATAAAGACACATGCACATGTATGTTTACTGCAGCACTATTCACAACAGCACTATTCACAATAGCAAAGACTTGGAACCAACCCAAATGTCCATCAATGACAGACTGGATTAAGAAAATGTGGCACATATCCACCATGGAATACTGTGCAGCCATAAAAAAGGATGAGTTTCTGTCCTTTGCAGGGACATGGATGCAGCTGGAAACCATCATTCTCAGCAAACTATCTCAAGAACAGAAAACCAAACACTGCATGTTCTCACTCATAGGTGGGAATTGAACAATGAGATCACTTGGACACAGGAAGGGGAACATCACACACTGGGGCCTGTCGTGGGGTGGAGGGAAGGGGGAGGGATAGCATTAGGAGATACACCTAATGTAAATGACGAGTTAATGGGTGCAGCACACCAACATGGCACATGTATACATATGTAACAACCCTGCATATTGTGCACATGTACCCTAGAACTTAAAGTACAATAAAAATAAATAAATAAAAATAAAAAAAAGAATTACTCCATAATGTGAGGTCCTGGAAGATCCTGCTGTTTGTAGGTCCGAATATGGAGGTTGTAGAAGACCCTGAAGAGTCCTGAAAGTGGGGTCTCTTCCCAGTCATTAGAAGTGTGAAAGTTGTCAGAATCAAAATGAAGTCACTTGTGTTGAAAAAACCTTGACAAATAGAGCTGGGGAAGGCTACTAAGAGAGAGTTCTCATACATAAATGTCTGATAACAAAAACTATCTCAAGAGACTGAAAAAAACACAACTTTGCACAGAGGCCATCGCAAACTCACACACAAAAATTTTCTGTGAGAACATCTGCTCATCAACTGCCTTCCCAAACTCAGACTGCTGTCACCCTAGTTACTGACCCTTACCCAAGGATGATTATCTCAAAACTATTATGTAATTATCTTTAGTTTTCTTTAAGTACCTCTTACCTCCCTGAATACATGCATTGTTTACTATGGCTCCCATACTGAAATGCCCTTTTTCTGAATAAGCAGCATTTTCTTTTAGAGAGGCATCCTCTGTTGGTTATTTAGGTTGACAGAGGGCAACAGCAGTGATACAGAGGAGCCTCTGAGGCACCTGGATTTCCCTTAGAACACTCCCATTCTCTCTGGGAAGACAGTCAGTGAAGACACCAGGTCAGAAATGACAGAAAGCCTCCTGCAATGGCTGAGCAAGTAGCCCTCAATTCTGGCACTTGCTGCAGTCAATACTTCCATGTCTTCCCTGGTGGCTGCGGCTGGTTGCTCCAGGGTGCTCTGCCTCATCCATCTGATATTGCCCTAAATATTTCCTGAATGGCACCTTAGTGTAAGGACTCCACCTTATTGTTCTGCCTTTACCTGAGTCATGGCAGTGTCTCAGCTGCTCCATGGTCCTGTCCTCTGACTGCTGTGCCTTGCTCATAATGCTTCTCATAACTTGAATTAGTGCCCAGGATAGCCTCCACTGGCCCATGTTTGAAGGATTTTCCATTCTATACAGTCTTCTACTATCCCTTTCCTCTTCCTCATATGCCATTTTGAAGCAACTTGGAAATCTAGTGAGCTTTCTAGAAAGCTATAAACATGGTGTCTCTGCAAGTTCCCCTCATCTGTCTTACCCTTGTGGCTGCCCTCCTGATGGTTAAACTAGATTCACAAGGTACCGAGATGCATGAACTGCAATTTATCATTTAGGATTTTTTTGTTGCAAGCAATAGAAACTATTCCTGGCTAACTTAACACAATGAAAAGAAGACAGATGGAGGGAAGGAGGGAAGAAGAGAGAGAAAGAGTGAGAAATAGAATCAACCCCAACAATTTCCTATTCTTCTGTCATTCTACTCAATATTTAATTTTTAGGAAACCGATAGGTCTAGCTTGATCCACGTGTCCTTGATAGGACACTTTTGCTGACCATCCCAAGACTGCATGCCATGGGGAAAGGACATGCCCTAAAGGAGCCATTAGAAGAAGGGGAAGTGAGTGCTACACAAGGAACAACAAACACCCACCAAAGGAAAGCGGAGGTTCCTTGAGGACCTTCTAAAGCCTCTCTGTGAAGCTTTCTCTTCACAGCCTAGAGTTCAACTTGGGTCGTGAAAATAAATAATTTTCTCTAACAACAAAAGTTGCTCATGAATCATAGTTTTAACTCAAATTTTAATGAGGCCAGAAATTTGTTTTTATGTATTTATTTTTATTCTGAAGTTTTATTTTAAGTTCAGGATTACACGTGGAGGTTTGTTATATAGGTAAACTCATGTCACAGGGGTTTGCTGTATGGGTTATATTTCATTATCCAGGTTCTAAGCCTAGTACCCAGTAGTTATTTTTCCTGACCTCTCCCTCCTCCCACTATCTACCCTTTGACAGGCCCCAGTGTCTGTTGTTCCCCTCTATGTGTTCATGTGTTCTCATCATTTAGCTCCCATTTATAAGTGAGAACATGCGGTATTTGGTTTCCTGTTTTTGTGTTAGTTTACTAACTATAATGGCCTCCAGCTTCATCCATGTTCCTGCAATGGACATGATCTTGTTCTTTTTTATGGTTGCATAGTATTCCATAGTGTATATGTACCATGTTTTCTTTATCCAGTGTATCACTGATGGGCATTTAAGTTTATTCCATATCTTTGCATTGTGACCAGTGCTGCAGTGAAAATACATGTGCATGTGTATTTATGATAGAACAATTTATATTCCTTTGGGTATATACCCAGTAATGGGATTGCTAGGTTGAATGGTATTTCTGTTTTTAGCTCTGAGGAATTTCCACACTATTTTCCACAATGGTTGGACTAATTTACAATTCCACCAACAGCGTATAAGCGTTTCTTTTACTCCACAACCTCACCTGCACCTGTTATTTTTTGATTTTTTAATAGTAGCCATTCTGACTGGTGTGAGATAGTATCTCGTGGTTTTGATTTGCATTTTTTAATGATTGGTGATGTTGAGCTTTTTTCATACACTTATTGACCACATGTATGTCTTCTCTTGAAAGGTGTCTGTTCATATCCTTTGCCCACTTTTTAATGGGGTTGTGGAACCATATGTTGGCATCTGTGTTCTGTGAAGAGTCTAGAAGAAGCGGGACTTGTAAGAACCTGTGCACTCCGGGGCCACATGCAGAGGATTTTTGTGTATCCTGTTAGTTTAGATAGCATTAAAACGTTTAAACTGACATACTTAAGGCTGAGCCTCTATACCTCTCTTAAGTGTCCATGCACATTCATTTGCCTGGGGCCAGTATGGCCTTATGCTAAGAAACTACTAGGCAACTGCCCTTCCTGAAGTCTCCAAGGATCTTGGCTATGGGTGTCTCCATCTCTGTTTTTATGAAGGCCCCTGTTTTCCCAAGTTAATTCTGACAAGGTCTCTTTAACAGCTTGGTTGTCCACCTTTCCTCATCTGAGAAGGCGAGCATAGCAAGGTCTTATGTGCTGTATGTGTTGTCTCCTCTGAGGTAGCTATGGAATCTTGTTCTAACACATTTCATTAGAAAGTGAAATTTAGGCCAGGTGTTATTACACATGGCTCACACCCATAATCCCAACACTTTGAGAGACCAAGGCAGGTGGAGTGCTTGAGTCCAGGAGTTCAAGACTGGCCTGGGCAACATGGCAGAACCCCATCTCTACATAAAGTACAAAAAATTGGCTGGGACTGGTGGTATGTGCCGGTAGTCCCAGCTACTTGGGAGGCTGCAGTGGGAGGATCGCTTGAACCCAGGAGTTAGAGGCTACAGTGAGCCATGATTGCACCACTGTACTCCAGCCCCAGTGACAGAGTAAGACCCTGTCTCAAAAACAAAAAGTGGAATTGAGCATAAATTTTAAATTCTACTAAGGGTCCTCATTAGTGAGATGTCACCCTACACCTAATTGTAGGGTGGTTTCACCTAACAGGCATGAGCTTTAGGGCAGCCTTCTTGGGAGGCTTCAGGTTCTTTCATGGACCTTTTACAGTCCATCCCTGTCTGTCTTTCTGGCCATTTTCAACTGTTAGTTTCACACAAATCTCTCCCTTCACTTCATACATCAAAATTTTGGCGCCTCCACAAACCTGACTGATCTCTGACTCTGTGTGTGTCCTTGACCTTCTGACTTTTTGTGTATGTTGTTCTAACAATACCCATCCACCTACCTGCAGGGCAGAGTAGGTGGATGGGTATTGTTAGAACAACATACACTTTTTGTGTATGTTGTACCCACCTTCTTGCACCCCCTGCTTTCTCTTGCCTTGTGATGGTTAATATTGAGGGTCAACTTGATTGGATTGAAGGATGCAAAGTATTGATCCTGGATGTGTCTGTTAGGGTGTTGCCAAAAGAGATTAACATTTGAGTCAGTGGACTGGGACAGGCAGGCCCATTCTCAATCTGGATGGGCACCATCTAAGCAGCCATCAGTGTATCTAGAATAAAGCAGGCAGAAGAAGATGGAAGAAGAGACTTGCTGAATCTTCAGGCCTTCAGCTTTCTCCCTTGCTGATGCTTCCTGCAAGTTCTTCAGTTTTTGGACTTTTGAACTTAAACCAGTGGTTTGCCAGGAGCTCCCAGGCCTTCAGCTATAGACTAAAGACCGCACCGTCAGCTTCCCTACTTTTGAGGTTTTGAGACTCAGACTGATCCACCACTGGTTTCCTTTGCTCCTCAACTTGCGGATGGCCTGTCATGGGACTTTACCTTGTGATAGCATGAGTTAATTCTCTTTAATAAACTCCCTTTCATATACACATATATCCTATTAGTTCTGTCCCTCTAGAGAATCCTGACTAATACACTCCTCCTCTCCATCCTAGGCAGCAGGTCCTTCCCTCCCTCTGTGCCTCTGTAGCAATCTGAATCCACTTCTATCTACCCTTCCACTGCTTTGTTTACAATCATGCTTTTGGGCTGTCTTCTCTACCAATGAGCCTTGGCACATAGTACATGATTAGTAAATTTCAGTGACCATAATGAGAAGTCGTTCAGGGAAAATATCATCAGCACAAATCCTAGAGGTTCTGAAGGATCCAAGTCAATTATCAGAACCTAAAACTATTGACAACAGTGCTTTGAACTGAGATGCTTTGATTATGAAGGGCTTGGGGTTTCCTGTGTTATTTTTTTTTTTTTTCTGGTAACAAGTAGTATTTATTAAGAGCTCTGTTGGTTTACATCACATTAAATGAGTCTCTTGTCAGATCTGTGCTTGGAGGCTAAGAAACTAATGGAAACAAGCTCTAGCTATTGGTACCATAAAGGTCATGGTGATTATGCTAAAATCACAGTGTACTATTAAAGAAAGTGAACAACATATTGTGATTGTACTTCTCACTTTGCTGTTGGAGCTAACCCACCAGTTTGTGGTTTACTACTGGGCTCTATGAAAGGAAAGAGAGCCCCTAAAAACTTGTTAGACAGAGACATCTCAGAGCATGAAAATGCAGAGAGCCTGTGAGTTAAATTTTGAAAACTGCTTCTTGAAATTTATCAAGAAACCTTAGCTTTAGATGGAAAATTTCAGTATCCTAAAAAGTGAAGGAGAGAGAGCTAGTTTCGGGATTTACTACAGCAAAAGGGAATTCAGAGTCCTGTTTTGTTGTGGTGTTAATCTCTGATTCTCACATTTTGCGGTTTGAGGTAAGGTTTCAGGAATCTTGTTTTTATAGCTACACTGTTATAAACATTGTCTACCTCTCTGAACCTTTTTCCTAACCTGTAAAATTGGGACATCATATCCACTCTACAGATCTGTTGTAAAGTAAATAAGACGTATAAAACATGTAGTTCAGTTCCTGACTTATAATCTGAAGTCCAATGCATGTTCAAAATAGCAGAAGCGTGAACCCTGAAGAAAGGACCCATGCTTTGATAAATAACTAGTGACCATTTATCCCTGAAGATGAATTTAGACACCTGCAGCCAAGAATGAAAAATAATAAAAGAAGTGAAAGAATTTGATTAAGAGTAGCAGTGACATATCCTCTCTTTTTAATGCTCTGCTAAGTGATTTGACCCCTCTCGGAATGAACTGCAGTGCTATTTAATTTAAAGAGCTCAGAGGTAACGAATTGCCAACAACCAGGGTATTTAATGGATGGCCTCACTAGACTGGTGACTAAGCTAATTCAGAACAGCTGGAAGGGCTTATCCTGCTCACACAAATCATGTATAGTTCAGGCATTGTGGAGAAAATCACTCGGAAAAGTAAACAAAACACCTCTTCTAAGCAAAATGTAATTTAGGATTATTGAAAAAGGAATTCTTAGACTTCTAGTAGACATATTTTTGTTTTAAGTCACATAAATATTTGTTTATAATAATTGCTTATGAATAACTAGCATTTAACACAATTGCACTTCATTTTCTTTAGAATTTTGAAATGATTTTGTTTTCAGTTGAATGAATCATACCATTCTGAGTTATATCTGTCCGTTGCTTCAACCCCCACCCCAGCCCCCACCCCACTTTATTCCTCATGGGATCCTTCTTATACTGTTCTTCACACTGTCAGAGAAACTGTTCCAATAAAGTAAAATCTAGACAGCAGAAGGTTAAATAAGCAGAAGAATGCTGGAAATAATGCTACTTAATAAGTTAAGCTACTTTCTGTAGCTTAAAATTGGAGGTAGCATTGGCCATAGTAATAGGTCTGACACCATTCATTCATTTGTTCATTCATTCAATAAATACTTAGTGAGCTCTTGGGAATTCTCAGATGAACCAGACACTGTATTTCCACAGGATCCCTCTTAAGACCAATACAAATAAGATAAGGTTGAACATAACGCAGGTGGGCATGGGTGGCTGCTGGTGGTGGTGAAGCCAGCCAAAGTTATCACTCATCAGGATAGGCCTACCTGAGGACGAAGTCTTTCACCTGGGCTTACAGGAGTCTCATGTGGGCCGGGGGAGCTGTCCTACCCTAGCTGAGCCCTCCCAACTACCCATAGTATGCATTGGCTACAGACATGGCTTAGGTTAGAGCAATATTTTGTAGCTATGGAGAATAGCAAGACTTACATTAGCATAACTGATGTAGAACTGAGTCCACTGGCAACATATATTAAACAGCTGCTCTAATTTGCCACAGTGTGGAACTTGAATGAGATGCCAATTTAGTTTTTAATCCTGTTGTAAATTGACCATTGCTTAGCACATTCCTGATAGACCCTTTGAAAAGCAGAATTCAAGGTTTAGATTTTTTTCTAGTTTATCTGAAGAGTATAGGAATATTATGAAGAAATTTTGGGTAGAGAATCTGAAGGAAAAGACAGATCAGACATAGACAATATCTTAAAACTCGTATCTTGGATCAGTTTTTCCAAACAGTAAAATATTGCCTGTATCTTTAAATGCAGAGAAGTGAAAAGTCTTAGTTAAAGCTGACTGCAAAAATAATTAAATTATTTTAAATAATATATATGGGTCTTTGCTGATACTAGTTTCTGGCTGTTTAGAAATGATACATGTTTTTAATCTATAATGAAACTATTGCCACATTCATATATACTCCACAAGACATTAGTAAAGAATTAAGCTTTTAATGTCTGAATATGAAAGCTGTAATGAGCATTAGAAAAGCAATTATTAGGTACATATATAACATAAAATGTTCAAACTGGATGTAGTAGCAAAGAAAAGACCTTTCTAATTACCCTCAGTTCAGCATCAGAGACCCACAGGCTCTGTGATAGCAATGCCTGTCTCCTCCTCACTTTTACTAAAAAGTAAACTGTGGCTCCAGTGGAGGTGTTGGGGACACATCCGGATCCCAGGGAGCAGCCTTAAGAAGAAATCTCAGCCAGTGGCTACATCTTCCCAGACACTTCCAAATAAGAGACAGATCCAAATGAAAGGCATTGATAGCTGCCCAACAGCAAAATCTCATTCACTTTGATGCCCGTAACTCAATTCCTCCTAAGTGTGATCAAGATAGACTGGGAGGCTACAACCCTTGCACTGTGGGTATTGATCACCTGTCTTTCCCAGTGGCTTCTGGCAGCCCCTCTCCCATTGTATTGTGAGAGAGCTGAACTACTTGGGAGATTACTTCTGACACTTGGAGGGTGAGGGGCTTCATTAGTCAGGATTTTCGACATTTTTAAGTATTTTTCTCTCCTAGCTTTATTAAGGTATAATTGACAAATAAAAATTATATACTTATAGTGTACAATGTGATATTTTGATGTACGTGTATATTGTGAAATGATTAAGTCAAGCAAATTAATATATCCATCATCTTACATTTTTGTGTGTGAGAGAGAACATTTAGGATCTACTCTTATAGCAATTTTCAAGTATGCAATACGTTATTATTAACTATAATCACCGTACTATACCGTAGATCTCCAAAACTTATTCATTCTGTTACACTATAACTTTGTACCCTTTGGCCAACATCTCCCCATTCCTGCTTCCCACCCTGCCTCAGCCCCTGGCAACCACCATTCTACTCTGTCCCTATGAGTTCAACATTTTTAGATTCCACGTACCAGTGAGATCAGGCAGTATTTGTTTTTCTATGCCCAACCTCTTTCACTTAGCGTAATGGCCTCCAGGTTTATCCACGTTGTTGCAAATGAGAGGATTTCCCTTTTTTTAAAGGCTGAATAGTATTCCATTATTATTATAGCACATTTTAAAATCCATTCATCCATTGTTAAACTAGGTTGATTTTATATCTTGGCTATTGTGAATAATGCTGCAATGAACATGGAAGTGCAGGTATCTCTTGACGTAATGATATCATTTCCAGAAGTGGGAATACTGGATCATATGGTGGTTCTATTTTTAAATTATTGAGGAACCTCCATACCATTTTCCATAATGGCTGTGCTAATTTATATTCCCACCAACATTCTACCAGAGTTCCCTTTTTACCACATTCTCACCAACATTTATCTTTTGTCTTTTTTATAATAGCCATTCTAACAGGTGGTTTTAACTCCATTTCCTTGACAATTAATGTATCGAGCATTTCTTTCATATCCCTGTTGGTCATTTATATGTTCTCTTTGGAGAAATGCCTATGTAGATCCTTGGCTCGTTTTAAAATTGGTATTTGTTTTCTTGTTATTGAGTTGTTTGAGTTCCTTAGAACATTTTAGAGTTTTCGACTAATGCCTTCAACTCGTTTTGCTTTATCAAATTGCATGGCTGTTAACATTTTTGTGCCTGGAGCCACCCCAGAAATTATTCCTGGTTCCTGGCACTTAGAGTGATTAAGTAGACAGAATGAAAGGAACAAGAATATGGACGTATTAGGATTCCAGAAGATGGTAGTTTTGATTCAGCTAGATGCCCTCCTAAGACTACAGTGGACCTGCTGTGTTCTGCCCGTCCAGCAATCCCTCCAGCTCAGTGCTGGTTCATAAGTTTCCTCGTTTCGAGTGCCATAAGAAGTTGACATTGAACACTCCCACACAGAAAGAGCTGGGGTGCCTACTTTGTGCCATCTTTCCTACTCTCATCTTTAAGCGTTAAATACATTTTAACAGAGATTTGGTTTGGGGACACTGTTTTACTTTCACCCTATAACACCATATAAAATTTAGAGGAAAGTTTATGTTCTTTAGAAAGTGCAAAATTAATATTTATTAAATGAGGTAGGTAAATCAGATTTTATAGGTTAGGGCAGATTGGACATTTACATATATATATATTTTTTTTCCTATTTTCTTCAGGCCTACAAATTTTATCCTATTCTCACTTTAAAACAATCTGAATGATTATTGTTCTCTCAGAGATAGCCTCTTTAGCCTTATCTCTTTCTTTCTTACACCCCAATGGTATATTCTGATTTAAATAGCCTAAGAAATTAGCTCCCGAGAAATGTCAGCAAAAGGAGAAACAAAGCTAGCAGAACATATGAGTTACTCCCTAAATCTAAGAAATTTTTGAAAGAACAGATGAAAAGTTTTAGCCAGTATCAAAACAATGAAGCAGAAAAAGCTACTGTGTTTTCATCCTGACCAGATGAGCACTCTTGGTGTGGCCAGTGAGTCTTCCTTTTTCCATGCATGTGTGCAACAGAAACCAGTTTATGATTTTACAGGTAACCTAATGCCAAGATTGCAAAATGGAGCATAAATAGTCTGCAAAAATACATAATTGTGTAAGTGTGTGTGCACGTGTGTGAGATTAATATGGCACATTAGGTTTCCATTTTAGTGCTTTTTAGCTTTGTCCTGTCAGTTCACAGAAAAGCTGGTCAAGCTTTTTTTGAATCACTCCTGCACTATTATGATTCTGATGATCAAAAAAGATACCCACAGGTTTTCTAAAGCACATCATTTCACGACCTTATGTCAGTCTGAAACACAATGAAACAAAACACAGCAAAATCAAACAAAATGGTTACATCAGAAAAGAGTAAATGGAATGCTTAAAGAAATTTAGAAACATTTAAAACTGGAATATTTTAAGAATTAAAAATAAATTAAAACAAAATTGCTTTACCAAACAAATCTTGATTCTTTTCTTGCTATTTGAATAGCAATGGGGGAAATTTCACTCATGTAAATAAAATGTAAAACTGTGTTTTGTTAATGACTTTCTGCAGGGTATGGAACATTTAAAGTTGGCTGTGTACAAAGCCATCTTGTTGGCGTCTGCTCTTAGGTATCCCTCTGTCTTAAATCTCCAGGGAGGCAAAATGACATCATGGTTAAATGTGTGTATCTTGGCATCAGGATGTTCCGGGTCCAATGCTAGCTTTGCTACTTATTGGCTATTTGAGTTTAGGAAAGATATTTGAGCTTTCTTAAAGTTGGTTTCTTCATCTACAAAATGAGGTCAATAATACTAACACTTCAGAGAGTTTATGAGAATCAAATAAAACCATACATATGAAGTAGGTTGTTCAATATACACATAATATACTCAACAAATAACTGCTGCTGTTGTTATTATCTGATCTCAGGCATGAGGTATGAATTTAAGTATATTGCATTTTTCAGGGAGAGTTTCTAATTATTCTATAATGGATTTTAATTATTAAACATAAATCAAGGCCTTTTTTTTTTTTAATGGGGATGGAGGTAGGGTACTTTCTAGTACTCCTGCATTCTCTACATGGGTAAACCCGATCTGTCCATCAGTATCACTTTGTTTTTTCAAGGACATTGTTGGTAGCAGGAATAAATCTGAGTGACATGCCAGAATAGTAAGTGAAATTTTCTCCTCTCTCATCATTACTATAATAACACGGTTTACATCCCTCTTCATCTCATTTATTCATCCACCCACCCCTTCCTCCATCCAGTTATCCATCCATCCTTTACTAAGTGTCAGGCATTGGAGTAATGACATGAATACGGTACCATCTCTGTTTCCAAGGACCTCAAAGATAGTCAGGGTTGGGGTGCAAGGAGGATGGTGGTAGTTGTGGTCTCAGACGCTTAAAGAGATAATTATTCTGCAAAGAACTTAGTATAATGATTGTGACATATATAGGATTATGTGGAAAAAGGGACATCAAGCACTTCCCACAAAAGTTTCTTTGCATTGGATTTTAAAATTCACAATCTCTGTATAAAGAGCTTTCTCCTTGGCAATCTGTTTATTCCAGCATGCAACCATTAAATATTCTACAAATTAGATTAAGGTCCTTAGTTGTTGACAGGAATACATAGAGCTATTTAGCTTTTCCCTGTAAGTTTAACCTCCTTAGTTATCTTTAAAACATAACATATATGTGTATCACCACTAATGTTCTGAAAATGGACTAACGTCTAATCACGGCTTGAGAGCTGCAGAATGTTTAATGTGAAGCAGACTTTGAAAAGACACAGCCGAGGTGCAGTTAACTCAGTGAAGTAAATCTTTGGAGCCTCATTTTCTGAGTGTGTACGTGTGTGTGTGTGTTGGGTGGGGGGGTATATACTCACAGTGTGGGAAGAACATTTGTATTTCCATTTATTTCATTATTTCATTTATTTGTACATTGGTTAGTTAATCAGTCTTTTATTAATCCATCCCTTGTAACACATAGACTTACAGTCATGTTCTAATCCTCCTTTTAAAGCTGCTTCTTTGGAAGCCTTTTTTTTTTTTTTTTTTTTTTGGACAGAGTTTTGCTCTTGTCGCCCAGGCTAGAGTACAACGGCACAATCTCAGCTCACTGCAACCTCCGCCTCCTGGGTTCAAGTGATTCTCCTGCCTCAGCCTCCCGAGTAGCTGGGACTACAGGCACCTGCCACCGCACCCGGCTAATTTTTTGTATTTTTAGTAGAGGCGGGGTTTCACCATGTTGGTCAGACTGGTCTTGAACTCCTGACCTCAGGTGATCCACCATCCTCGGCCTCCCAAATTGGAAGTTTTTTATGTCATAAATTGTCTCAAGTAAATTTTGTCTGTTAGATGGTAAGTGCCATTTACAGTAAAGGTTATTGTCACTGTTGTTGTTCCTGTTATTATTATAATCAAGAACTTGAGCCTTTCGGCTCCCTGATCAGCACCATGGCGGTTGGCAAGAACAAGCGCCTTACGAAAGGCGGCAAAAAGGGAGCCAAGAAGAAAGTGGTTGATCCATTTTCTAAGAAAGATTGGTATGATGTGAAAGCACCTGCTATGTTCAATATAAGAAATATTGGAAAGACGCTCGTCACCAGGACCCAAGGAACCAAAATTGCATCTGATGGTCTCAAGGGTCGTGTGTTTGAAGTGAGTCTTGCTGATTTGCAGAATGATGAAGTTGCATTTAGAAAATTCAAGCTGATTACTGAAGATGTTCAGGGCAAAAACTGCCTGACTAACTTCCATGGCATGGATCTTACCCGTGACAAAATGTGTTCCATGGTCAAAAAGTGGCAGACAATGATTGAAGCTCATGTTGATGTCAAGACTACCGATGGTCACTTGCTTCGTCTGTTCTGTGTTGGTTTTACTAAAAAACGCAACAATCAGATACGGAAGACCTCTTATGCTCAGCACCAACAGGTCCGCCAAATCCGGAAGAAGATGATGGAAATCATGACCCAAGAGGTGCAGACAAATGACTTGAAAGAAGTGGTCAATAAATTGATTCCAGACAGCATTGGAAAAGACATAGAAAAGGCTTGCCAATCTATTTATCCTCTCCATGATGTCTTCGTTAGAAAAGTAAAAATGCTGAAGAAGCCCAAGTTTGAATTGGGAAAGCTCATGGAGCTTCATGGTGAAGGCAGTAGTTCTGGAAAAGCCACTGGGGACGAGACAGGTGCTAAAGTTGAACGAGCTGATGGATATGAACCACCAGTCCAAGAATCTGTTTAAAGTTCAGACTTCAGTTAGTGTCAAATAAAAAGTGCTATTTGTGGGGAAAAAAAAAAAAAAGAACTTGAACATGTCAGAAGGGAAAATAAATCCTGTGATCCTAACAAGACCCTGCTCAGTTGTACCTAATTCCGAAATCTTTAAATTCACACTGATATTCGCACATTTATTAAAGGAATAATTATTATAGAAATCTTACTCTACCCTAATTCTATCTCCCCAATGTTTTTCTGGTATTTACTTTAAAGACAGTATCAAATTACCAGAAATGTAAAGCCCACATCCCTAATGTTTATGTGAAACCAAACTACATTTGATTGTAGTTGAAGGAAATTAATCCAGCAAACAGACAGTCTGGATTTCAGTTTGCAGTTTATAATATTTATATTTCTGCATCTTTAATTCTTTCAGAAACTGATTTATTTTCGATAGGTTATGTACCATCCACAATTTACTTCTCTTATGACATAAAATAAGAAATACAATGAGGAATAAAGAAAAAGGCCAGGCGCAGATCCCAGTACTTTGGGAGGCCAGGGAGGGCAGATCACCTGAGGTCAAGAGTTCAAGACCAGCCTGGCCAACATGGTAAAACCTTGTCTCTACTTAAAATACAAAAATTAGCCAGGCATGTGCCTGTAATCTCAGCTACTGGGGAAGCTGAGGCAGGAGAAATTACTTGAACCCGGGAGGTGGAGCTTGCAGTGAGCTGAGATTGAGCCACTGAACTCCAGCCTGGGTGACAGAGTGAGACTATATCTAAAAAAAAAAAAAAGGCCGGGCGCGGTGGCTCAAGCCTGTAATCCCAGCACTTTGGGAGGCCGAGACGGGCGGATCACGAGGTCAGGAGTTTGAGACCATCCTGGCTAACACGGTGAAACCCCGTCTCTACTAAAAAATACAAAAAACTAGCCGGGCGAGGTGGTGGGCACCTGTAGTCCCGGCTACTCGGGAGGCTGAGGCAGGAGAATGGCGTAAAAACCCGGGAGGCGGAGCTTGCAGTGAGCTGAGATCCGGCCACTGCACTCCACCCTGGGCGACATAGCGAGACTCCGTCTCAAAAAAAAAAAAAAAAAAAAAAAAGAAGTGTTTCTGACTTTCCTGGTGGTAGGTAGAGCTTAATGTCTTTGTAAATTTAAGAGTTGGAAGAATTATGAGAAAAAAATCAGTAAGGAGTGGAGTGACAATACAGATGGAGCAGGCAATGAATTAATGTGGCTTTCAGATCCTTTACTTCACAGTTTTTTGGTACATTCGGCCTGACGTAGAACATCCTACGATGTAGGATATAATTTTGAACATGGCAAGGGACCTAGTATGTGATAATCCATCATCTGCTGTCCTTGTCTTTCCTGCAGCTCAGGATACTACTTGTTCCATTTCCCGTTTTTATACAGTGTAGGGTAGACTAGCGAGACACACATACAAAAAGCAGGGCCAGGCGCGGTGGCTCACGCCTGTAATCCCAGCATTTTGGGAGGTTGAGGAGGGCGGATCACCTGAGGTCAGGAGTTCGAGACCAGTTTGGTCAACATGGAGAAACCCCGTCTCTACTAAAAGTACAAAACTTAGCCAGGCATGGTGGCGAGCGCCTGTAATCCCAGCTACTCAGGAGACTGAGGCAGGAGAATCGCTTGAACCCAGGAGGCGGAGGTTGCAGTGAGCGGAGATCGTGCCACTGCACTCCAGCCTGGGTGACAAGAGTCAGACTCCGGCTCAAAAAAAAAAAAAGCAGATCTTTTTTCATGTGGCTCTTATGCCTTGTACAAGTAATGCTGGCAAATCCTTCCAATCCTTCCTGATCTTTTCACCACCAGAAAAACAGGATAGAAAGGCAGAGAGGGGACGGAGGGAGAGCAAGAGGGTTAACATAGCTTATTCATTTATTTACTCACCAAACTAATATTTATTGTTTGTCATGTGACAGGCACCAAGGTTGGTTCTGGGAATTTGAAGATGAATGAGTTACCACCCCTGCCTTTAAGGTGTTTCAGTCTAGCCGGAAGAACAATGTTTAAACCAGTAATTAAGCTTGATAAGGCAATTATTTTAATGGTGAGCCACAGCTCTGAACAGAAGGGGTGCAGATGTGGAGACACAAGCTCATCCTTTTATTGAGCTCCTAATAAAGAGCAAGGTGCTTAACTCTATTGATCTCCAGCTTCTTCATTAAAATGGGTGGGAGAGCATCTTCTCACTTGCAGACAGTGCGTGTAAAGTGCCCAGAAGAACGCTTGACACGTAGTGGGCATTCAGCAAATGACAGAGTGTGGATGTGCTTCGGGGGCTATGAAGGACTCAAGGGCAGCAGGACCACAGGAGGGGTCCTGAAGTCCCATGTCAGATATGCAAGAAAGGCCTTCTTGCACACTGCAAGAACACTAGGTACCAGGATTAGCAAGGCGTTGCCACTGACGAGTTAGTCCCTATTTCCCAATTTGTCTTCACTAAGTGGAATCTTTCCTTTAAGATTGCAAAGGGAGGCCAGTGTGATGGCTCACACCTGTAATCCCAGCACTTTGGGAGGCCGAGGTGGGCGGATCACTTGAGGTCAGGGGTTCAAGAGCAGCCTGGCCAACATGGTGAAACCCCATCTCTACTAAAAATACAAAAATTAGCCAGGTGTGATGGTGCATGCCTGTAGTCCCAGCTACTCGGGAGGCTGAGGCAGGAGAATCACTTGAACCCGGGAGGTGGAGGTAGCAGTGAGCCAAGATCGCACCACTGCACTCCAGCCTGGGTGACAGAGCCCTGTTCCCTGCACTGGACCCCACTCCCTCTCCCTTGTCCTCCCCAGCCTCTGCCTCCTGCTCTCACCTACTGCTCTGGTGACCAGCCAGGGCAGGCCTGGAGGCCGAGGTCAGTGGTTTGTTGGGACAAGGGCTGGGCTCCACAAAGCCCCACAAAAATTCTAACAAGTGCCCAATAGACGTTAACTATTTTTTCCTATAATGATTATCACTGCTTCTGTGGAAACAAACAAGGCAGTTACTAACACCTTCCATGCATTATCTCATTTAATTGTCCAACACCACGAGGCAGGCACTGTTATTTATCGCCATGTGGTGGATACTCTCTGAAGGTAAGAGGGGTTTAGTAACTTACACTAACAAGTGGTTTGTGGTAGAGCCAAACTTAGAATTAGAACATAAGAGTGAACTGAATTCTTGTCAGCAAGGCTATTGGCACATCTGAACGTGAACTGCAATGAGGACTGCAATGAATTTTTCCCCCCATTGTATTTTGCGTTTGTGTGGGGCTCCCTTGGGGGAGTGTTCTGATTGGCCTTGTGGCTGTTGTTAATAGCACCTCCTTACTAGTCAGATATTGAGTTAAAATTTTGCCCCAGGACAGCAGAATAGCTTGAACCCGGGAGGCGGAGGTTGCAGTGAGCCAGGATCGTGTCACTGCACTCCAGCCTGGGCAACAGAACGAGACTCCAACTCAAAAAAAAAAAAAAATTTGCCTCAGGTTACTGAATGTATCTGGATGATTTCATACACATTTATCACACTATTCAGTATAAAATGGGTGTTATACTTTTGACAGCTATATAATGGGAAAAGGAAAGAAAATCAGGAAAACTTAGGAAAGTTAATGAGGGGAAAAGAGAAAGTGAGTGTAGCTGTTCCTTTTTGGCCTTTTAATACTGTACCTTGTGACAGCTGGTCTCAAGCACATGGTTTAATGCTCTGTTCTGGAGTCAGGAGTGCCTACATTTCTCTGGGAAGCAGAACACTGTTGTTTAAAATGATGTGCTTTGATATGGCATTTTTTCTATTATAAATATTCTTTTTGTAAATTCACAGACAACCTATTGTTAGCTATTATTTGGAGCATTAGTTTTTCATACTTTTCCTCCTCTGTCAACATAGACCCTGCATGGTGTTAAAGCCAGTCACAGTTGACGTTCTGGTTTTCCTTCTTAATCTTGGGTGTTTAGTGGATAGAACCATGAACAGCAAAGTAGTTCCTTTTGATTTCCATGTAAAATTATTTTTAAATTGTATTTTGTGCTGCTATCTGAATGTGTTTTCAAAATCTGTGTTGCAAGAAGTGTAGTCAGCTTTCGAGTTGCTTGTTTAACAGGAAGCCAGCAGCACATGCTACTCACATGAGAGTTCTTTAAAGGGTCAATTAATATGGAATATTTAATGATACACTTGTTACTTACCTTCCTGGTTTTCAAAGTGTCTGTCTTAAAATAGTCTGTAACAGCTGCTCTGAATAAACAAGCATCGTACTTCCCTGTGCCTTTTCCTGGGAGCATGGGGGCAGCATGGCTTAATGAGAACACTTAAGGTCAGAAGTCAGGAGACCTGGGTTCTAGTCCCAGCTCTGTCTCTGACAGGCTGTGTGACCTTCATATTTCCTTCTCTTTGCCGCTGGCTTCTGTACTTATAGCAATAGCAGTGGATACTTACATGTGCAATAATATACTAAATAGCAACTAAAATGTTTTACACATATCTAGGCAGCATTATGGTTTCATGATCAGGGATCAGGCAGAAATGATTGAATCCCAGCGCTGGCACTTAACAACACTGCCCCTGGGAAAGTTACTTCACTTATTAAATCTGTTTCCTCATCTGATAGGCAAGAAATTGTGGAATTTCTTTGCAGGATTGTGGTGAGAATGAAAATATTTAAATGCCTGGTACATGGTAGGTACTTGGTAAGATTATTTCCTTCCTTCTCCCCACTGCCTCCCCAATCCTCATGTCTATGAGACAGGAAGAATAAGATCTTATCACTGCTCTGCAGAGGAGGAAATGGAGATGTGCCCTGGCTAAAGGGCTTTTCTCAAGGTCACACAGACAGGAAGTGGTGAAGACAGGACTTGAGTCCAACTGTCCTGATTCCAAATTCGGCGAAGTGTCCCGTTACTGCCGCCAAATTCAGTGGATAGGTGGCAAATTGCAAGAGGAAATGGCTGGGGAAGTGCTTTCAAAAAAACAAGGCATGCCCTGGAAATGTAAAATGAGATTGTTTTATTTTGCACTGAAAGTTGTTCTATTTAAAATGAAACATCTGAAATAATGAAACCTGTTTTTATTATTTTATAGTCTGATTAGTTTATGGATTATTTGCTTTTGGGTAATTTTATAGCCCCTCTACTTTCTGTTTGGTTCTGTTTTCATGGAAATTTGTGCAAGTGAAGCAATTATTTAAATCATCACGTTGTCTGCTAAATGTTGGACTTTGCAGTAGATGCTGGGTATTCAAATGTGAATGAAACTCAATCCCTGACCCTGTGTTGATTTAGTCTATACAGTATGGGTTTTACTTCATATTTTCCCTTATAAAACCGTGGATGGGAAGGGAGCCATTGTGAATGTGAATGGGTATGGCTAAAGTTTGGTAGGTGGGTGATGCTTTTCTGGATACATAGTCAATTTTGCTGATGTGCACATTATGCCACTAATGTCACAAAATGGATTTCTTTTTATGTGTGTGCATGGCTCAAGGTATTTCTCTCCTGTCTTTCTTTTTTTAGATAGAAATATATATATAGATAGATATAGATATATATGTATTTCAGGAGTGCCTATATTTCTCTGGGAAGCAGGAGCACTGTTGTTTAAAATGATGTGCTTTGATATGGCATTTTTTTCTATCATAAGTATTCTTTTTGTAAATTCACAGACAACCTATTGTTAGCTATTATTTGTAGCATTAGTTTTTCATACTTTTTTGCCTCTGTCAACATAGACCCTGCATGGTGTTAAAGCCAGTCACAAGTTGACATTCTGGTTTTCCTTAATCTTCCATATATACATACATACATATATATACACACACACACACACACATATATATATATATATAAAACTTTTATTTTAAGTTCAGGGGTACATGTGCAGGTTTGTTACATAGGTAAATGTGAGTCATGGTGGTTTGTTGTGCAGATTACTTCGTCACCCCTGGTATTAAGCCTAGTACCTATTAGTTATTTTTCTTGATCCTTTCCTTCTTCTCACCCTGCACTGATAGGCCCCAGTGTGTGTGGTTCCCCTCTGTGTGCCCATGTGATCTCATCATTTAGCTCTCACTTATAAGTGAGAACATATGGCATTTGTTTTTCTGTTCCTGCATTAGTTTGCTAAGGATAATGGCCTCCAGCTCTATCTATGTCTCTAAAAAGGCATGATCTCATTCTTTTTTATGGCTGCATGGTATTCCACAGTGTATATGGACCACATTTTCTTTATCCAGTCTGTCATTGATGGATATTTAGGTTGATTTCATGCCTTTGTTATTGTGAATAGTGCTGCAGTGAACATATGTGTGCAGGTGTCTTTATACTAGAATAATTTATATTCCTTTGGGTGTATATCCTGTAATGGGATTGCTGTGTCAAATGGTATTTCTGTCTTTAGGTCTTTGAGGAATCACCACACTGTCTTCCACAAATGTTGAACTAATTTACACTCCCACCAACAGTGCATGAGTGTTTCTTTTTCTCCATAACTTTGTCAGCATGTTTTTTTTTAACTTTTTAATAATAGCCTTTCTGACTGATATGAGATGGTATCTCATCACAGTTTTGATTTGCGTTTCTCTGAAGATCGGTGATGTTGAGCTTTTTTTATGTGCTTGTTGACTGCATGTATGTCTTCTTTTGAGAATTGTCTATTCATGTTTTTTGTCCACTTTTTAAAGAGGTTTGTGTTTTTCTTGTACATTTGTTTAAGTTCCTTATAAATGCTGGATATTAGGCTTTTGTCAGATGCATAGTTTGCAAAACTTTTCTCCCATTCTGTAGGTTGTCTGTTTACTCTGTTGAGAGTTTCTTTTGCTGTGCAGAAGTTCTTTAGTTTAGTTAGGTCCCATTTGTCAATTTTTTGCTTTTGTATTTCTTGCCTTTCTATAGACATTTGTATAGGGCACAAAGGCATAGAGGTAAATCATATGAAGTTCCCACTTTTAGAGGACGAAGAGAAAATGGAGTTGATCTGGGAGTCAGGCTTTGCAAGAATGCAGAAATAAAGTTATTGGATGTTATAAGACTGGTACAAAAGTGCATGCAGCTGGGTGAGAGAGATGAGACCAAGAAGAGGACAGAGACATGAATGGTTACTACAGAGGAAGAAGGTTTGAGAAATAAAACTGAGTGGAGAGAGAGTTATGTGAGATGAAGAATGTGCAAAGACATTCAGATCTCAGTGATGTCTCCAACAAAAAGCTATTCTCAACAATGATGTAGGAGCCTTAATAACATCAGTACTGGAAATCTGGCCGTACCATTTGCATTTGTCAGGAAAGACATTAAAGTACGTATCTTTGGTGGACAGGCTGGAGCATGAGATGAGGTTCTATTCTCTTGAATATCTTGAAAGTTCAGGGAGCAAAAACTATAGAATCGAAATGCTTAATGGGCATCTAAAGTGCTGAAAGTAAAGAGGCTTGCTCTCTCTCCTCTCTCTAACCTCTAGACTTGCTACTTCTCCCTCTCTCACACCTACTGAGCCATTATCCTCCCTGTGCTTTTTAGTTGACTGATAACTCCTCCTTTCCTGGTCCATCTGGTCTTGACTGTACTCCCAAGTCCTGTCAGAATTTATGATCAGCCTTTCCATTTTTACTCCAATTCCCTGCACCTTCTGTAACATGAGATATGCCAGTCACCTGACTCCTAGAGCACCCTCCTTCTTAGGCTTTGCTGCCCTTGCCCGTGAGCAGCAGAGAGCTGTTGGAGAAGGTGGCTCACCACCCGGCTTTTACTGTCCATGTTCACTGCAACTTGACCCTGCTTTCATTCACCTCTTTGCAGTGCCTCATAACAACACCCTCTTGGCTTCCTGTCATTCCCTTGGTCATGTTCCAACCCTCCAAATCCCAGACACCCTGAATCTCTAACTCTTAGTACCAGCAAGCTCAACTAGTCCTCATCATTACCACCCAGTCCTCCTGAACCCTGATTTGTCCTCAGTCCATCCCATTCCACACCCTACAATGGTGACTATTGTTAAAGTAGCAGTAGCAACTGTGCCAAACTTTACAAGTTACATTTGTATGCACATTTTTGCCTTCTGATTTCCAGAGAGAGTTTTGGGTCTTGAAGTGGATGTTTATAAAATTAGAATCTCAGAGAGAACCAGGTGCTGTGAGAACTTTGATTGTGAGAAGTTGGACACTATACAGTAGAAGTACTTTTTTTTGGCTCGTGGGTTCTAGAACCCAGTGATATGCTTGGAGAGCATTATCGATGAACCAGAAGCTCTCAAGTCATGTTTTTCAGTTCCCAGCAGCACCCAGGCTGTTTGTCCCCTCTTGCAACCAGCTCACAGCATCTGCTTATTTTTGCAAGCCTGTTTCCAGCAATGTTGTAATTCAGTAGTGCAACTTTCTCTTAATCATATAGGCCATACCTGATAGAGAAAGTTGGTCTAGTGTAATTCCATCACTTATCAATACTCCAAAATGTAGGTTTAGCAGAAAACCTTCAAATATGAGAAAGCATTTGTTGGCTAAGGAAAGTTAGTAAACTTAGTTTAGTCAGCCACACAAGAAATGCATAAGTTCAGATTATTATGACAAATAGAACTGTGTGTGTGTCCATACATGTGCTTTGGGATTCTGTAAAATATAGCAATCAATTCATCCTCAGTAAGGGGGAAGCAGGAATTGAGAGCTCTGGAGTTCAGAATCAGTGGTAGCACAAAAGGTTTGGGTATTTCCAGAGACACTATTCAAGAATCGAATGTTCAGGCCTATAATTCCAGCATTTTGGGAGGCTAAGGTGGGAGGATTGTTTGGGCCCAGGAGTTCAAGACCAGCCTTGGCAACATAGAGGCCCATCTCTACAGTTTTTTTTTTTTTAATTAGCTGGGCACTGTAGCACATGCCTGTACTCCCAGCAACTTGGGAGGCTGAAGTAGAAGGATCTCTTGAGCCCACAGGGTCAAGACTGCAGTGAGCCATGATCATGCCACTGCACTCCAGCCTGGGCAACAAAGCAAGACCCTGTCTCAAAAAAAAAAAAGAAAAGAAAAGAAAAAACATTGTTTATAAGTAATTGTTGAAAAATAAATGAATTATATGTAAAAAAAAAAAAAAAGAGAATGTGACATAAAATGTTTCTTAAACTACATATAAATGCAACAAGCTAAACTTCATTTATGCAAATGTTTAGAGAGTTTCTAGATTCTGACTTAGAGCCTAAGGACTTTTAATTAATACACTATTCTAACAAGCTTGTGAGGGAGCATGGTATAGTAGAAATTGTAGTTTCCATTCGTTTTCATTAAGCCTGTTTAAGTCTAAGGGGATACAGGTTGTAAGTTAGAATGGGAATGAAGCATAGTTGAAAGTTAAGTTTGCAGTAGTAAACACTGTAAAACATGGATTCAGTAACTAAAACAACATATTAATCTTGGACTGGAATGGTCCTATTTGAATGCACCATTGTGGCAATTCAGTTTATTGTTTTTTGTTTGTTTGTTTGTTTGAGATGGAGTCTGTCTTGCCCAGGCATGATCTCAGCTCAATGCAACCTCCACTTCCTGGGTTCAAGTGATTCTCCTGCCTCAGCCTCTCGAGTAGCTGGGATTACAGGCACGTACCACCATGCCCAGCTAATTTTGTATTTTTAGTAAAGATGGGGTTTTGCCATGTTGGCCAGGCTGGTCTTGAACTCCTGACCTCAGGTGATCTGCCCACCTCGGCCTGCCAAAGTGTTGGGATTACAGACATGAACCACTGCACCCGGCCAGCTTTATTGTTATATAGAAAGAATATGGACTTTAGCATTGGCCAGACCTGGGTTCAAATCATCAAATTAGGTGAATGGCTGTGGGCAAATTCCTTAATCTCTTAACATATTAATTTTATTTCTTATGAAGTGGGGATAATTCTTACTGCAGAGTGTTGTGAAGAGTAAGTGAACTCAGATGGGCAGGATACCTAGCACAGCACCAGAGATGTAGTGGACAGTTAGTAATCATGTGAGATTCTTTCCCTTCTCCTGTCCCACTCTATCATCTGATCTTCTCATGATATAGGGCTTTCCCCACAGTTCTTTTGGAACTCTATGACTTCGCTGATCTATGGCAAACTTTTCTTCTCTGTTGTAGTCATCTTTGTGCAGATGTTTTATTTAGACTCTTTGAATATAACACTTGGAATATTGTGGCTTCAAAAAATGATATAATTGGCATATTTTAATCTGTCGATTTGTCTGTTGGCAATTTCATATGTGTAACACTCTACCCAGAACTGGGAGACCTGCATTCCACATGGCTCTGTTGCTGATAAGCTCAGTGATCTCTAAGTCTCCATTTTCTCTGTGATCATCAGTGGGTGGCATTTTATAGTGAAAAGGATGTAGGCTTTGGAGTTCAAATTTTGGATCTGCTACTAATCAGCTGGATGATCTAGGGCAGGCTCTTTTACCTCTGGGTTCCCTCGGCTTCCTCTGGAGGCTACCACTGTCTATGCTGTAGGCTGCTGTCATGATTTGATAAGATAAAGTATGACAAATTCCTGCCTCAGAGCTTTGAATATTGTAAACTCTTAATAAAAGAGTGGCAAAACACCTCCCACTAAATACTGTTATGGTTAGTATTATTAATGTCTATTTCCCTTAGGTAGCTGAGGGATCCAGTGATAGAACATAATTATTATAGCTGAAGAATTTTAGAAGACATTGAGCAATTTCTTCAAGGTCACATAGGAAGTGATAATGGAGTGGCATGTAGCTGCAAAAATGAGGAATAGCCCATCTTATTAATATGCTCCCTGTTTGTGGAATCAGTTATTTGGATTATTTCCAATTCTTTCTTTTATGGATAGCATGAATGTCCATGTCCTTGTGCAGATTATTTCCCCCCTTTGGATTATTTCCTTCAGTTTTGTTTTCCAATGCGAAATTTCTAGGTCAATGGTCATAAACATTTTTGTAGCTCCCATTAACATACTGCCAGATAGTGTGCAGAGAAACAGTTTCAGTGAACAAAAGCACAGATTTCCAAAGTCTTGGTTAAAAACAAAGACTTGAGTGGCATGTCGATTTTATTCCAATCTCAGTCACTTATTTGCAAATGACTTTGTACAGATTACTTAACCCCTCTCAATCTATTTTCTCATCTATAAGATGGGATAAAAGTAGGTACCTCATGGGGGTAAAAGTAGGTACCTCATGACACTGGTCAAACTATTAGTGCGGGGTGTTTATAGTGCTCAGCCTTCATTATCTTGAATCCATGTCTCCTCCTCTCCACCCTCCATCTTTCACTTGGGCCACTGCCTCCTAATTAGTCTCCCTATGTGTATTCTACGTCATGCCAATCCATTATCCCATCCACATTGTCAGTAATCTTGATAAATAGCCAAAACATTAATCTTATCGAGTGAACCCCTTTGTAACCCTTAGAATGCTTCCCCATGCTTGGAGTGTGGACCCTGCCACCCTCTCCAGCCTCAACTCCCTCCTCTCGCTCATTCCATGAATAGCCATTCCCAGAATGTATCACACCATTTTTTTCTTCTAGAGTTGGAACTTGCCATTTTCTTTTGTTTCATGGTTTCCAAATACCCCTTGTATACATCTTATCCTTTTAAATATTATTTTTGTGACTGATTTTTCTTTTTTCTTTTTTTTTTTTTGAGACGGAGTTTCACTCTAGTGGCCCAGGCTGGACTGTAATGGCCTGATCTCGGCTCACTGCAACCTCTGCCTCCCAGGTTCAAGCAACTCTCCCGCTTCAGTCTCTTGAATAGCTGGGATTACAGGTGCCCGTCACCATGCCCGGCTAATTTTTGTATTTTTAGTAGAGATGGGGTTTCACCATGTTGGCCAGACTGGTCTCGAACTTCTGACCTCGGATGGTCTGCTCGTCTCAACCTCTCAAAGTGCTCGAATTACAGGTGCGAGCCACCATGCCTGGATGTGACTGATTTTTCTACTAGATCTAAGGTTCATGATGGCAGGGGCCACTTACATTTTTATTCACTCTCGATTCCTGGGGATCAGCACAATGACCAGCACTAGTGCTCAATAAATATGGAGGAATGTATAAATAACTATATAACCACTGTTATTAGTAGCAATAAACAAGAGAGAAATAATTTTAGATTTCTTTTTTTTGAGACGGAGTCTCGCTCTGTAGCCCAGGCTGGAGTGCAGTGGCTGGATCTCGGCTCACTGCAAGCTCCACCTCCCGGGTTCACGCCATTCTCCTGGCTCAGCCTCCTGAGTAGCTGGGACTACAGGGGCCCGCCACCTTGCCTGGCTAGTTTTTTGTATTTTTTAGTAGAGACGGGGTTTCACCAGATTAGCCAGGATGGTCTCGATCTCCTGACCTCGTGATCCGCCTGTCTCGGCCTCCCAAAGTGCTAGGTAGATATTTGTTAAATGCCTTTGTAAGTTTAAATTGCTACGAAATTAAATATGTAGGTGTTTTTCAAGGGCCTCTAAATATTCAAATGTATCTTGTAATTAAGATCTTGGTTTTTTCTTATATAATCTTTCATGTTAATAAGGGCAAGTCTGAAGAGAGGGCAAACAAACAGTTTAATATCTAGCAATCTTTCATCTTAGCCAACATTCTTCACCCAAAACCTATAATAACATTACCTAAACCATCCAGGTGGCTGGGCACAGAATCAATCTTGAGCCAAATAGCAGAAGGATTTAATGATGAAGTTGAACATTCTTAAAAGATTAGATTATGCCTGGTACATTTTCTTTCATCTGAGGCCTCCTGCCATTTTGGTTTGCATATCCCAAAGGTGCAAGCTATTTCATATTACACTCTTAACTTCTGCAGGTTCAAAACTGCATTTTGTGGCCGGGCGCAGTGGCTCATTCCTGTAATCCTAGCACTTTGGAAGGCCGAGGCAGGAAGATTGCCAGAGCTCAGGAGTTTGAGACCAGCCTGGGCAACATGGTGAAACCCTGTCTCTACTAAAATAGAAAAAATTAGCTGGGCGTGGTGATGCATGCCTATAGTACCAGCTACTCGGGAGGCTAAGGCAGGAGATTCACTTGAACCTGGAAGAGGGAGGTTGCAGTGAGCTGAGATTGTGCCACTGCACCCTAGCCTGGGTGACAGAGCAAGACTCCATCTCAAAACAAACAAACAAACAAAAACTGCATTTTGTTCATTCAGAAGTAGAGTTCACTCTTTTATTCATTCAGCATTTATTTCACACCTACAATATTCAAAGCCCTCATTAGGCACTGAAGATATAACAAAGAAATCAGGTTTAAGAGAGGTATATTTTGGAGGATACACTCTCCCTATAGCTCATGTTTACCTATGGAAGAACTTTTGTTAGAGTATTAGCATATACCTGGGTATGTATATGTCACTTAGTTTCTTCTGGGTCTTCTCTTTGAGACTTACTTACCTGCAAAGAGGGTGGTGGTTTTCCAGTCTATTCTCATTTTTATGACAAGCTAAGCAGAGTAGGTCTTGTCTCCAAGGGAAAGGCTTACCACATGGGGAGAGGGTAAGAAGATGAGAGGGGGTCCTGCATCCTTAAGCCACGGTTTTCAGTATATGCTGAGTTTTGTTAATAAAACCACCTACATTTCTGTGTGTTTTCTGTATTTTTGCTCCTTGGGTTTTTCACTCAGTGGGAAAGAGGAGTATTTATCATTTTGACCTTGGGGGAGTGTGAAGCTTATGGCAGCCTAGCCCACAGGCAAATGACTGTCAAAACTAGGCGCAGCTGTTTGTGATGGGTATTTAGGCCTTAGCAAGTGCAGGATGCACTGGTCCTGGCAAGTGAAGCCATGCTGGGCTTTGTGGATGGGCATTTTGGGTTTTGTGGGTACAGCTTGGACTCATGTTGCAGGTGAGGCTGAGGAAGGCATTTGACATTTTTAGTCATTTGGGGTGGAATAGCATTTGCTGCTTTTACTGTATTTTAGTCAAGGCTCTAGGCCAGGACTTCAAACTGCAAAAGCCACAAAATTGGTTTTATTTTTATTTTTTGAGATGGAGTCTCGCTCTGTCACCCAGGCTGGAGTGCAGTGGCGTGATCTCAGCGCACTGCAACCTTGGCCTCCTGGGTTCAAGCGATTCTTCTGCCTCAGCCTCCTGAGTAGCTGGGACAACAGGTACACACCATCACGCCCAGCTAATTTTTGTATTTTTAGTAGAGATGGGGTTTCACCATGTTGGCCAGATGGTCTCGATCTCTTGACCTCGTGATCCGCCTGCCTTCAGCCTCCCAAAGTGCTGGGAAGTGTTAAGAGTGCTACTGTGCGAGGTTCTTTCTTTAAATTGAGAGAAACAAGCCAAGGAAAGGATAAATTAGCTTCACCACATTCACTTAATTTTGTTCTAGGCCAAATAAAGCCCTGGAGGGACTAATCTTATGTAATTTTGTAGTTTATCTACAAGATCTTAATAGGCCACCTGTGATATGACCAACCTCAACTGACTAACCAAGAGCAGACCAAGAAAGCATCCTCTGTGTAACTATATCAAAACATCACTCTGTATCCCATAAATGTGTACAACTATTACATACGAACTAAAACGAGGAAAAAAAGATGGCCAGAAGTGACTGGCCACCAAGACTCTAAGAGTAGGAGATCTGGTGTGCCAAGGAAAAAGGAATTGAATCAGAACTAAGTTAAAAGGAATGCATCCTCTCTGCAGATAAGCAGGTCTCAAAGACAAGACCTGTGAGAAGCTGAACTCTATACTGCCTAGGGGGACAGAAGCATTTGTTCTAATTCCCCAACAAAAGTTCCTCTACAAGAAAACATGAGTTTTGTTTGCTCTGGATTTGATAATTAAGTTCTGGCCATTAGATCATGGTACTGTAGCTGTAAAAGAGTTGTTGGATTTTGTTACTTAGCAGATAAAAAGGAATGGGGGTGGCCTTTACTTAACAAATATATGGCGTATTCTTGGGTTGAGATAGAGAAACAAGTCAGTAAACTTATTGCAAACCAAAAAGTTAAGAAGATGATTAAAAAGGCCTGGGCTTGGTACAGATTCTAGAGATCAGGTTTTCTTAGAAAATCAAGGAGAAACTAGAATTGGTTTGAAAAATATGTTTTGTTATGATCAGAAAAGAAGCAGTGGTAGACTGAAAAGACTAAACTAGGAGAAATGTTCACATTTCATGAGAGATATGAAGGGAAAAATGAGATCTTAAGTCAGGATACACAGACATAAAAAGGAAAAGAGATTCACTCTAATGATTACCAATTAGAAAGTGGGATGGGCCTGAAGAAGCGAGTGAGACAAGATCTGAAATTTTTTACCAGGTTCAGAAAATGTTGCCAAGTGTCCCTTTAAAGATGTAGTGAGAGTCTGAAGTATCATTTGGAAGGCCCAGGGCTGGATATGGTTTTGCATTTTGTACAGGGAAAAGATTTCTGCTAGTAGAGGTTGAAATGCAACTGCTGTCTTCTTGCTGTGGGATCTCACCAGGGTTTACATCTGCCCTGGAGGGGTCCTTTCTCTAGTTTGTATAAAATATTCATCATCTCACTAGGCTAGTGGTGGTGACCCTGGGATAGCAATATCAAGCGGTTACAGAAAAGTTGCATTTGCAGGGGAAAGCCCAGAGATGCCAGCATAACATACTGAAGAATTCACTGAGTTTCAAGGTGTTAACATTACTGTGATTGGGCAGACAGGTATCACTTGCACCCTGAAGGAACATTCTCAAAGCTTTTTGGAGTTCAGACTCTAAGGAGAGGCAGGAAAAGATGAGGGGCATTCTAGGAGGAGACAGTCTAGGGCTGGCTGGATGTGGCCTGATGAGAGTCACCTCCTGGCTGGGATTATGTAACTTGGGAAGTGAAGGTTGACCAGATTTATTTAAATAATGAATGCATGTTTTTGGTAGGGGAGATCATATTCAGAACCTTAAAATTCTCTGTCATCTGGGAGATTTTATGATAAAACATTGAGGAGTATGTTAGAACATCAAATATCTGGTACAGGAAGCTAAACAGAAAGTAAGCCATTTATTTCTACCCAACAGTGATAGCTCTAAAGAGGAAGAGAAGGGAAGATGGGAGGAGCCTCTGAAGTTTTCTCAAAAGAAAATGGGATCAGTGGATGAAAATTAAACATGAGGGATATACCCTATTTCTGGCAAAACAAAAGTACTGAGGACCTAGTCATTAAAATGTACAGAAACTCTATTTTCTTAAAGTGTCCATAAAAAGGTGTAGATCATCCCAGGCCCCCAAGGATGTGGGCCTCAGAAATGGTTCTGGAATCAAAAGAAGTTCTCGAATCTTCTGGAGTTCACTTGGAAAAAATGAGAGGACTAAGAGATGACCTTCCTCAGGAAGCAGTTTTTACAGCCCAAAGCAATTACACAGCAAACAGCCTTTGCAACAGATGCTGTTGCCCAAGACTCAAAATGCCTGCTTGTAAAAGATTGTGAAGATGATGACTCTACTAGGCAGAGACCACATTCAGTTTAGTCCTTTAGTGCTAGAAACATGGGACTCAGAAGAAGTAGAAGATAGGAAATTTAGAATGTGCGGGCTGGGAAAGAAAGGTTCTACAAATAGGGCTGGAGGAACTAGGGCTGCCACCATTGCAAATTTCTGAACTTTGAAAGAAGTCAGTGATGCCCCAAGTGCCAGGCTTTGAGAGAGAAGACACTTTGCAAAGTTAAATTTTTTCCTGCCAGTATGCATGGGGCCACAAGTAACCTCCTGCTTGAAAATTTCTCCTTGTTGAGGGTTTTTAAAAAATTGTGCTAAAATATACATAGCATAAAACTTACCATTTTAACCACATTGAAGTATATCGTTCAGTGGCATTAAGTACATTCACACTGTTGTGCAATCATCACCACCATCCCTCTCCAGAACTTTTTAATCTTCCCCAACTGAAACTCCATACATTAAACAACAACTCCCCTTCAAGCCCCTGGCAACCTCCTTTCTACTTTGTCTTTCTGAATTTGACTACTCTAAATACTGCATATAAATGGAATCATACAGTTTTTGGCCCTTTGTGACCAGTTTATTTTATTTAGTTTATCCATGTTGTAGCGTGTATCAGAATTTCTTTCCTTTCTAAGGCTAAATAATATTCCTTTGTACAGACACCACTTTTCGTTTGCTTTTTCTTTTATTGATGGATACTTGTCTCCTAATTGAGTTTAAAGCCTCAGAAAATTGGCATAGTATTGCAGGCATCCTGGCAAGGCTGAAACCAGGATAATTTTGTTTTTATTTGTAGAGCCTTCTCTATCTTTCAAATGTCCTGGAGTTTCTGCTGTTGTCTTTGGAAGTAACTACATGGCTCTGGGTTATGCCAAATTGTGGATTCTGGGAACACTGTCTTGCTTGTTGTGGTAGCTACTTCATGGCCTGAGGATTAACTTTCCTTTTAAATATGGCGGGTGTGGGGCAGATGATCATCTTGCTGCCCTTATAACTCTTTGGTCTCTTTAGAAGTGGACGGTGTCAAAGACTTGAGATAAAGTTGAATCAACGTCTGAGGCTCTGAAGGAGCTATACTTTCTTCATTTCAACTTGAAGCTGTTTTAAAACAAACAAACAAAAAACATCAAAAACCTCTACAACTCTACCCAGGCATCAAGAGCTCCTCCAGCTGAGAGTATAGAATAAGAAATTCGAGAGGATGAATTTGACCTTTAGTATTTTTGGACTTTGTATTGGATATCTTTTGTACATCACTTCAAAATCCTCTTGCTTGGCCTTATTGCAACCCCAGCAGCAGTAGCCAGTTCCATCCAAGCTTCCAAGAACTTCACAGGTACACCTGGAGAGCACCTCACCTGGGACCACACTCTCTACCTGTCCTGTCTTACTCTTTCTCCTCTGGGCTTCTCTCTGGTGCATGGGTTGGGGGGAGATATTAAGTATTCCCCAATAGCAATGGTCAGTTTAGTAATTTATCTTTGTATTTTTCTTTCTTCCTTCCACATTTTTATTCTACTGCTCCTTAGGGTCACTTTGCAAACTAAATTCCTGCATTCAGGGTTTTGTCTCAACTTCTACTTTCTGGGAAACTCAGGCTAAGACAGACTATGTAAAGATGCTCCATGACTTAGACGGGGTTTTATCCTGAGAAATCCATCATAAGTTAAAAGAATTGTAAGTCAAGACTGGGTGTTTTGTAGACATGATGGGATGCAAAACCAAAAAACACTCTATCCAAAAAAATGCTGGCATCACAATTACATTGTAGAGTATCGGTGGTTTACCCTCATGATCACTTGGCTGACATTGTAGAGTATTGGTGGTTTACCCTCATGATCACTTGGCTGACTTGGTGCTGCTGTCCAGCGTTTCAAGAAAGTACGGAACTGCATATTCTTAGCCTAGGGATAGATCAAAATTCTAAGTACAGTTTCTACTGAACGTGTACCCCTTTCACATCATCGTGAAGTGGAAAAGTTGTAAGTTGAACCATAGTAAGCCAAGGACCATCTGTGTAAAGGCAAGAAAATCTGAGTCCAGAATTTAATTCCTTTAGAATTTAACATTTGTGGACTTGAACTTGCAAGGAGATTTAGTTTCTAGTCTTTAATATTTTAATGGAAAACTAAGGTTTGTATTTAAAATTGGCACTGTTATCTTAGTATTTAGAAAAAAAAAAACTAGACAAATTTAACACAATTTAATGAAGTCAAGAACGATTTTCTAATCAGGCAGCCCCCAGAACCAGACTCGGGCTGCCACATGGGAGGATAACATTTATGGTCAGAAAAAGGAAAGTGACAGAAAATGGAAGTGAGGTACAGAATCAGCTGGACTGGATATGGCTCAGCGTTTGCCTTATTTGAACACAGTTTGAACAACTGGCCACCTGTGATTGGCTGAAACTCTGTGATTGGCTGAAACTCTGTGATTGGTACAAGAGTAGGTTATGGTCTATTTACACATCCTGTTAGGTTACAGTTCACTGTGTCCATATGTACAGAGAAATCTTTAGGCCAAAATTCCTTTTTCATTGTTCTTTTGTTCTGTAAGTACTTATTAAATGCCCAGTACATTAGGAGCCTTTGAGGTAATCAAAGCTACAGGGTGACATGAGAATATTTGAGTACTTCATAGATTTAGTGTCTTGAGATAATAGCATATAAACCCTTTAGGCTTAACCAAAACAGGAAACATGGAGAGAAAGGACAACCACTGGGCACATCTGAATTGTTTTGACATCCTAATTATGTCCCCAGGCTGCAAGCTCTTCCCTCCATGCCTGCTTCCTCTTCTATTTCTCCCCCTTTCTTATCTACATCCCTGCTTCTACAGGGAACAGATATTTCAGTCTTTGGGAATTTATCCCTATTCCCTGGCCCCCCAAAAATCCACCCCCATGGTCCTGATAGTTTCCTCCCTTGAGAATCTAGATCCCTGAACACTCCTGCCTCTGGCCTTCATGGTCCCATCTGGCAGCATCTTCCTCCTCAGCTTTCCTTGAGCTTAGGGCTGGCCCTTGGCCTTAGTGCCTGAAGGATAGAAGGTGGGGACATTTCTCCAAGCTGGTAGCTGGTTTTCTGGCTCAGTGATCGCCTCCTCTTCTGTAGGATCATGGTTTCCCCATTTTCATTCTTACCCCTCCCACCACCTGTTTATATAGGAAGGGTCCAGAATACCTGTAGCCCTGAGTCCATCCTCCCTGGTTCCCCAAGAAGGTTAGGCTTGATTCCATGCCAGGCATGTTGAGAAGACTGAAGACATGCTCTGTGTGACAGGGTGCATTTTATGATGCTTCAAAGCAAGGAGGTAAAGCCAAAATGATTTCATTTTTCTATTTACAGATTTATTTGAGGTGAGGGTTGCTGGCCTGTGAACTTGATCACAATAGCCTTATTTATTTGGAAAAATATATTCTAAGTTCTAAGGACTAGACATGTTAGTGTACTGCATTCTAGAATTTTTCTTAAATTGGAGAGTACCTATAGTGTATAAATATTAATGCAATCATTATATTGTGTTAATAATTGGGACTATAAGCCTTAGCCAGAGTCTTAGAATTTTGTGAATTTTAATTTATAATTTTATTTTAAGGTTGCCACTAGAAACCTTGTGATTAACTTTAAGAGCTTTTTGGCTGTAATGACTGCAATTAGGATAATTATGCATACTTTCTTTAGCATTGTGTCAACGTGGTAGTGAGGACATAAACAGCCAAGAAGCAGTTGTAGGTATTCCCAGCTCATTTTGCATTCATCACACATTCATTGAATGTTTTGTACTTATCTCAAATAGTAGAGGATACCAATAGTGTCAGTTTAAGAATTACATGGTTCTTGTCCTCCAGAAACCATAGAGTCCAGCAGGAAGGAAATGACATGCTGGTATTTGGCAGGCAGAGATAGAAGTTTGGTTTGAAGAAAACCTTTTGTGCTGATGTTACATCTGCTGCAGTCACTAGCCACATTCATTGTGCAAAGGCTGGAGGATTCCACTGTCAGCATGGAAGGGACCAATTAGTCATGCGTGGGTTTCATCCTTGCCTCTATAAGAAGTAACACCTCAATAGTCATGGTGGTGTTTTGAGTTTAAATAATCACACATATTTCTTGGTATGTTTTTCAGATCTCCAAGTGCTGTGATTTTGTGTCACATGTGCATTATTTGTTAAAACAGGATTATGGTGTGAATGATGGAGCTGTTTTTTGGGGTGGTGGTGGAGGGTGTTACATTTAGACTCTGTCACTCTCGCCAGGCATCCTTTGATTGACTGTGTGTAAGGTGTGGCAATCTGAGTAGTCACACTGGCCCTCCCATTTCCCGTAGTCTTTGGAAATCTGACCGGCAGCATTGAGAAGTAAGTAAAAGGGGTGCCCTCTCAGATGTCCCTTCCTTTTAAGGAATGATGTGTATTAAGTCACAAGATTGGTTGGGGAAGGAGCAGCATGACACAGGTGTATCGTTTCTGTGGTTTGGGATGAGGCGTAAGTGCATAAATTCCAACCAGAAAAGGAAGTGCAGGGAATTCTACTCTCAGGACATGCTTATGGTCCTGACAACTTCTTTGGCAATGTCAGCAGCCCCTGGCATTTTGTCATGCATTCTCCTCCAACGTGAAATTCAGGCTTAGTGCATGCAATACGCCAGTCAAGCTTGTGGCTCCTCCAGGAGGGGAGCTGTGACTCATTCATGAGTCACTTGGCCAGCTTGGTTTCTTTACAGTCAATTAAACAAATGAACGAAAACAATTAAAAATAGAAGTTGCAGACTAAGGCTAATCAAAAGGCAACAGTAACTCTTGTCTACTGTCACTGTTGTTTCTCTAGATTGTCATATCTTTAAAAACTCAGTAAGACAAATCTGTTAGTGTTTGATTTTAGATCTCTTGTTTATAATCTAAAAATCAGACCCAGAATCCGATTTACCTTTTTGGTTCTAATCTAGTTATATTGTAATTCTAACACTATGCACAGCTAATTTATGTATTAAATGTAGAATTTTTCATTGGCTAAATGCACTTTCCTCAAATTTGTAAGAGGTTTTCCACTATTCAAAAGTGTTACAAGTTGCATTAAGGCATTGTTGATTATTCAAATTTTCAGATTTATTTTCCAAGTATTAAAAAATTGTGGGTATATTTTCAGGATGTTTTATCTATCAGTTCATATTTTTGAGCCCCTCCTCACCCTTCTCAATTCACATTTTAAAAATTATTAGTTCATCAAATCTAGGAACTGTAAAAATGTCCTATGTTTAATTTTCTCCCCAAATCATAAAATTACAGTAAGGTTTCCAAAAGGGGCATAAATATGTCCTCATCTCTTACACACTAAAAAGCAAAATTCTTCAACTGATCAGGTATTGTCACCTCTTTGATGTCTGTGTGCCTCTGTCGTGGGTGTAGTTCAGAGCCTTATTTCCCTTCCATTAGACCACAGCCTGATACACCATGGTTTCCTTCATCTCCTTGTCATTGTAATAGGAACACCTTTCCCTTTGCTGGTTAACTCCTATTTCTCTCCAAAATGCAACACAGGTAATGGCCTTGGTTGGCCCCTCTGTTTTTGGTGCCTCTCCTGTGTGCCTCCCTAGCACTCCCCCTTTGTCATGGTGCACACCACTGCACCCTGTTGTCCCTTTGCCTCTCCCTACCTGGCTGTGAACTTATTCGGGGCACAGATGGTTTCTTACTCATTTCCGTAACTGCAATCGGTAAGTGAGTGAATGAAATGTTCATCCTCGTTATTCTGATGAGGAAACTTATTTCTAATTTTAGAGACTGAGGACCAAATTTGTGTATTTGTCAGACCCTGGCTTTTCGTTTTCTCCAACCACGGAACATTTCAGTGCTTGTAACACTGTAGGAGAGGGTAGGCTCTGTGGTCTCTGTGCGATAGGTGCTGCTGCTCCTTTCTTCCTGGGGAATTATATATTTACTTCTTTGATATACCTTATCACTGTGAATTTTATTTGCCAACTGGCAGTGTAAACTCTGGCTTTCTAGAGGTTTATCTTAGGAAGAGCTCAGTGTTTATCAACTTGAATGACATTTGGCTTAATTGCTTTAAAATGAAGGAATAATTAGAAGCAACTGCTTTGCTTTGGATAACTATAGGAAACTAGAGTCTTACAGCTGTAATTGCCCCCAAATGGAGAAGACTTTAAGAATTTATGTTGAAAGTAGAACACCGCCAATTGTTCTCACTGGCAAATTGGCTGATACGAAAGTTTGCCAACCGGAAACTTGCCCCATCAGTTCGCTTAATCTGTGGGAGGTGAATATATTTTATGAAGAAAAGAGATAGAGGGAGGCCGGGCGCGGTGGCTCAAGCCTGTAATCCCAGCACTTTGGGAGGCCGAGACGGGCGGATCACGAGGTCAGGAGATCGAGACCATCCTGGCTAACACCGTGAAACCCCGTCTCTACTAAAAATACAAAAAACTAGCCGGGCGAGGTGGCGGGCGCCTGTAGTCCCAGCTACTCCGGAGGCTGAGGCAGGAGAATGGCGTAAACCCGGGAGGCGGAGCTTGCAGTGAGCTGAGATCCGGCCACTGCACTCCAGCCCGGGCTACAGAGCAAGACTCCGTCTCAAAAAAAAAAAAAAAAAAAAGAGAGATAGAGGGAAATTAGAGGCTATTGTTACTAGTGTGTGATGGGTTCATGCACTACTAACTCTTCTCCTCAAAGCTGCAGATAGCCTTGTCATGAAAGAATTTGTTTCTTGTAGCATGTCTCCTCTCATTTGCCTCGGTGTGCTGCTATATTTTGTTTCGTATATGCTTTTCTCTTAATAACAACCCAATGATTCACAAAATTCCTCAGAGTGTGTGTACAGTCTGAAGTTTTCTGAATGTGATATTTGAAAATGCTAAATACAGCATATAATTAAAATTTCAGTGGTTAAGTTTTCATCATAACTTATTTTTGGAACTTAGAGTTTCCTTTTTGAGACTTTTGATGTGTAAGAAGGGTACAATTTTTAACAGAGCTATCTGTGTTTGTTAGAACTATACTTTTTTGTTAGAACTATACTTTTCATAAGAGTCATTCCTCCTGGAGAAACATCTTTGTCTAAAATATTTAGGAATTCTTAAGTAATTGTTACTAATACTCATCTTAGTTAAATGTCTTAAAAAACAATTCCACATATGAGAGATACACACACACACAGCCTCTTTAGTTCTGTTTATGTTTTCACAGGAAGAAAAAGAGTGGCAAAATATATTTTCTGCTCTGTTCTAAGGGTTTTGGTCCAGATCACAAGTCTCAAGATTCTTAGCAGCAGAAGAGTTTACAATTCTAAGTAGAGGTACATCTGTTTCTTGTTGTAATATTAATAGATGACATCCAGGAAAGTCTTGGGTTTTGCAATATTTTCATCTAGCCATTTCACAGAATAACTTTAGAGAAGGTATCCTTATTCTAAAGGATATAAATATTTAAAGAATAAACTATAGAGTTCTTATAATTCCAAGATAATAAGCATATAAGGCTCTTTTGAAGTTTCCTCGAATAAATCCTAATTTCTTGGATTAGAATTAAGAAACAGCTTTTTGAGTATGGTCACTGATAATGTCAAAAACTGTTTTGCATTCAACAAGGCAGGCCAGAGACCAGTGGTAGTGCTTTCATATTTTGATCTGATCACTATTTTGAGCCAAGCTCCTGATAAGGGCCAAAGAAGAAACTGTAACTTCTGTACTCCTCTTATGATTGTGGATTGTACAATCAAAAGATAGCATGCTTTTTAAAATCACAATTTTCAAGTAATGAGATTTAAATTTTAAAAAAATGTTTTTTGAGACAGGGTTTCATTTTGTTGCCCTGGCTGGCATGGAGTGGCGCAGTCATGGCTCACTGAAGCCTTGAATTCCTGGGCTCAAGCCATCCTCCCACGTCAGCCTCCTGAGGAGCTGGAACTACTGGGTGTGTGTCACCATACTCAGCTAATTTTTAGATTTTTTGTAGAGATGGGGGTCTCAGTGTATTCCCCAGACCGGTCTCTAACTCCTGGGCTCAAGTAATCCTGCTGCCTTGGCCTCCCAAAGTGCTGGGGAGATTCAATTTTCATATGTCAATTACATTTACAGAATTTGCAAATCCAATTGCAGGAAATGGGTAGACGAGCTTTAACTTTTTTTCTCCTTCCAATCACTAAACTTGAAGTGAGCTAATTAATGCAGATGGACTCTGAGGACATTTATATTCAGAATTTGAAATGGTCAGATTTTAAAGAGCAATGAGTCTAAGATATCCTTTGCTTATAAAGGGTAGAAGAGGACCAAATAGTTTCTGGAGAAAGGTTATCTTTTGTAGTGAAAAAAACCAAAAACCAAAAAAAAAAAAACCACCACACCACCAACAACCAAATTAAACCTAAACCTCTGGCAAATATAAGTGTTGTAAGCAAAACAAGACAATAAACAAAATAATCACAAAACTGAATAATTTAGAAAGAAATTGTTTACTCTATACTGTCATTTAGGCCTCAGAATAGTAAGAGGTTTTTAATATATTCACGCACATTTCATTATTTGGCATAAATTTCTTACACATAGGCATATTTATTGGGGAGATATATTCCTTAACATTGGGATATGTATGAGTTTCCTATTGCTGCTGTAACAAATTACGACAAATTTAGTAGCTGATAATAACCCAAATTCAGTATTTTAACAGCTCTGGAGGCCAAAGGTTCAAAATCAGTTTCACTGGGCTAAAGTCAAGATGTTGGCAGGACAAATTTTTTTTAGATGCTCAAAGGAAGAAATTAATTTTCTTGCTTTCTTCAACTTCCAGAGGCCACCTGGATTCTTTACCCTATGGCCCCTTCTTTATCCTTCAAACCATATCACTTTAATGTCTGTTTCCATCATAACATGGCTTTCTCCTGTTCTGTGGTCAAATCTTACTCTGCCTCCTTTTTATAAAGACTGTTGTGATTATATTTAGGACACACCCAGATAATCCAGTATAACCTTCCTATCTCAAGATCTTTAATTATGTCTGCAAAATCCCTTTTGCCACAATAAGGTATTATTCATGAGTTCCAGGGTTTGGGATGTGGACATCTTTAGAGGCCGTTATTCAACCTACCAGAGTACTTTTACCAGGTCCTTGCAGCATAGTCCCTATGGGGCTGTGTTCTGTAAATCGTATTGCATAGTTATTGCTCTGTTCCCAGCAAATCACCTGAAGTCTGACATGTTTCCGCATAGTCTCTTCCAGGTGTTGTCCATGCAAACTACTGTCGCTCACTCCTGGGCAGAGGACTTCTGCCAGTTTCTCCATGACTACTACATAAATCACTGAATCATAGTCTTCTCAGCTACAGCCTCTAAGGTGTCATTCACCTTGAACTCCTGAGAAGTATGTCTTCATGCCCACTCTTGAACTTGTGTGGCATGTCTTGTGCTGTGATTTGGGTGCCTTTTGTTAGCTGTTGCGATGAATTAACATTATTACCAGCACATAAAGTAATGTCAGATAAAGTCAATGAACCAATTGACATATGCCACTGAAGCCGAGGTAAACACAAGTGTGGGCACCAGGAATGCCCAGGAATGCGCCAAGCTGGCTCTTGTTGCCTGTATGGGTATGAGAGCCATCATTGTGCTGTGCTGGTTGGCCACAAGAAAAACATTTATTAGCTGTACTGTTAATGTAATAGATTTCTACATTTTTCATATAGAACTGTTCTCAGATTAGTTGCATAAGGGCAGTGCTTAATGTTCAAAGCACAAATTTGAAATAAAATGGTGAGGTATTGAATTACTGAGAATTAGTTCCTTTATCAAACCCCCAAATCTGTGGCATGAAATTAAGGCTGCTTCCATGATGTAATGCTAGTTGTTTTTACTCTCAGTGTGAGCTGACTGTTAATAATGGCTGTGTGATTTTGAGCAGACCATTAAGTTCTTTGGTCTTCATTTTCCTTATTTGTTAAGTAAGGAATAATTTGACTACAATTTGTTACGACAATATTTCAATCATGTGTTTTAATATCCATGGATAATCTAAAATATGTAAAGTATAATCTGTATCATTTGAATAGTCTAAAACTATTTGTATTGGAAAATTTTAAACATACACAAAGAGAATATGAACTCTCAGGTACCCATCACCTGGATTCAACGGTTATCTAGGTTATCACATTTGCTTCAACTATGCCCCTTTATTCTTTAAAAATGTATGTTTGATTTTTAATTGGCACATAATTGTACATATTTATAGGGTACAATGTGATATTTTGATACATATATTCGATGTGTAATTATTATTCTGCCTAAGTATTAAAGCAAATCCCAGGCATCATGCTGTTTTTGTCCTTACATGCTTTGATATGCATCTTTAAATTTTTAAACAGTTTCTTAAATAGTCAGAATGCCATTTTCACATCTAACAAAGTGAACAATTTCTTACTATAATCTAACATACAGTCTATATTCAGATTTCTTAGATTGTCTCAAAATGTTTCCTCTACACTTCACTCCAAAGAAGGATCCAAACAAAGTCCATTTAGATCCTTATTGCATTTGAATTTTACCTGTGAGTCACTTTTAATTTAGTGGTCCTTTTCTCTAGGTAGTAACGTGATCAGGAAACCAGGTCACTTGTCTCGTAGACTATCTTACATTCTGTATTTGTTGTCTTACTTTCTCATGGTGTCATTAACTTGTTCCTCTATATAACACCTTAAAATTGAATATTAGCTCTGAAGGCATGAACAGATTAATATTCAACTATTTTTGCTAAGATATATCATAGGTGATGCAGTATACTTCATTTTGTTCCACATCAGAGGTAAATAATGGCTGGTTGTCCATATGTAGATTTGCTAAGATTGATCAGTGGGTTTAGGTGGTGACAGCATCATCTCTTCAGTATAAAGTTTTTCATTGACTTTTCATCAGTGGTGTCATTTATTATTAATCTTTGCCTAAAACAATTTTTTAGGACTTGCAAAATGGTGGTTAAAAAAAAACGACATTGATTCTTTAACATTTTTTGACTGGAATTCTTTTGTAAAGAAGAGCCTTTTCTTATCAACTCCGTAACCTTGAAAGTGTAATACATATGGGAAAGGCAGAAGTAGTTAGGTAATTATTTTCCTTTGATTACCAATTTTCAGAGTAAGTCATTTCTAGTAATGACTAATTGTTGCGGGAAGTCAGGGACCCCAAATGGAGGGACTGGCTAGAGCTGCGGCAGAGGAACATAAGTTGTGAAGACTTCATGGATATTTATCACTTCCCTAATAATACTCTTATAATTTCTTATGCCTGCCTTACTTTAATCTCTTAATCCTGTTATCTTTGTCAGCTGAGGATGTATGTCACCTCAGGACCCTGTGATGATTGCATTAACTGTACAAATTGATTGTAAAATGTGTGTTTGAACAGTATGAAATCAGCACACCTTGAAAACAAACAGAATAATGGCAATTTTAGGGAACAAGGGAAGACAACCATAGGTCTGACCGCCTGCGGGATCGGGCGAAAAGAGCCATATTTTTCTTCTTCCAGAGAGCCTATAAACAGACGTGCAAGTAGGAGAGATGTCACTAAATTCTTTTCCTAGCAAGGAATATAATATTAAGACCCTAGGAAAAGAATTGCATTCCTGGAGGGAGATCTATAAACGGCCGTTCTGGGAGTGTCTGTCCTATGCGGTTGAGATAAGGACTGAGATACGCCCTGGTCTCCTGCAGTACCCTCAGGCTCACTAGGATTAGGAAACCAGTCCTGGTAAATTTGAGGTCAGACTGGTTCTCTGCTCTTGAACCCTGTTTTCTGTTAAGGTGTTTATCAAGACAATATGTGCACTGCTGAACATAGATCCTTATCAGGAGTTTCTGATTTTACCCTGATCCTGTTTCCTCAGAAGCATGTGATCTTTGTGACCTACTCGCTGTTCGTACACCCCTCCCCTTTTGAAATCCCTAATAAAAACTTGCTGGTTTTGCAGCTCAGGTGGGCATCAGGGACCTACCGATATGTGATGTCACCCCTAGAGGCCCATCTGTAAAATTCCTCTCTTTGTACTCTTTCTCTCTTTCTCTTTCTAGGGAAAATAGAAAGAACCTATGTTGAAATATTGGGGGTGGGTTCCCCCTATAGTTGTCTTGCTTTCTCATGGTGTCATTTGTTCCTCTGTATATTATAATACCTTAAAATTGAATATTAGCTCTGAAGGCACGTGTTCATGATATTCAACTATTTTTTCTAAGATACATCATAGGCGATGCAGTGTACTTCATTTTGTTCCACATCAGAGGTAAATAATGGCTGGTTGCCCCATACATAGATTTGCTAAGATTGATCAGTGGATTTAGGTGGTGACAGCATCATCTCTTCAGTATAAAGTTTTTCATTGACTTTTTATCAATCGTGTCATTTATTATTAATCTTTGCCTAAAACAATTTTTTAGGACTTGCAAAATGGTGGTTAAAAAAAACGTCATTAGTTCTTTAACATTTTTTGACTGGAATTCTTTTGTAAAGAAGAATCTTTTGTTATCAGCTAGGTAACCCTGAAAGTGCAGTACATATGAGACAGCCAGAAGTAGTTAGGTAATTATTTTCCTTTGATTACCAATTTTCAGAGTAAGTCATTTCTAGTAATGACTAACTGATTTTTTTCTGGAGGGGAGGGGCAGACTTTCTATTGTTTTAAGTCTCATTCTGAGCTACTGGGTCTTTATATATTCAATGTGTTTTTATCAAGGTACTCATAATTCTTTTAAACTTTTTTTTTTTAGTTTTAATTTTTGTAGGTACATAGGTATACATATTTATGGATTACAGGAGATATTTTGATATAGGCATGCAATGTGTAATAGTCACATCAAGGTACATGGTGTATCCATCATGTCAAGCATTTATGCTTTGTGTTACAATCCAGTTATACTCTTTTAGTTATTAAAAAATGTACAATTATTTTTGACTGTAGTCACCCTATTGTGCTTGCAAATAGTAAATCTTATTATTTCTATTTTTTGTGTGTACCCATTAACCATCCCTACTTCCCTTCCAACCACCCACTACCCTTCCCAGATTCTGGTAACCATCCTTCTATTCTCTATCTCCATGAGTTCAATTATTTTAATTTTTTAGCTCCCACAAATAAGTGAGAACATGCCAAGTTTGTCTGTCTGTGCCTGGCTCATTTCACTTAACATAATGACCTTCAGTTCTGTCCATGTTGTTGCAGAGGACAGGATCTCATTTTCCTTTGTGGCTGAGTAGTACTCCATTGTGTATAAGCACCACATTTTCTTTATCCATTCATCTGTTGATGGGCACATAGGTTGCTTCCAAATCTACTTTAAGCTGATAACAACACTGTTTGCATAAGCAAACAAACAAGCAAAAAGAAAACTGATAAAACTCTACACTTTAACTTTGTCCCTCCACTTCTTAACTTTTTATTATTTCTGTTTATATCTTATTGTACTGTCTGTCTGGAAAAGTTCTTGTAGTTATTATTTTTGATTAGTTCATCATTTAGTCTTTCTACTTAGGAGTAGTTTACATACCACAGTTACAGTGTTATATAATGTTCTGTATTTTCCTGTGTACTTACTATTACCAGTGAGTTTTGTACCTTCAGATGATTTCTTATTTCTCATTTATGTCCTTTTCTTTCTGATTTAAGCATTTAACATTTCTTGTAGGACAGGTCTGGTGTTGATGAAATTATTTAGCTTTTGTTTGTATGAGAAAGTCTTTATTTCTCCTTCATGTTTGAAGGATATTTTCACCGAATATACTATTCTAGCACATATGTTTTTCTCCTTCAGGACTTTAAATATGTCATGTCACTCTCTCGTGGCCTGTAAGATTTCCACTGAAAAGTCTACTGCCAGATATACTGAAATTCCATTGTGTGTTATTTGTTTCTTTTTTCTTTCTACTTTTTGGATTCTTTCTTTATCTTTGATTTTTGGGAGTTTGATTTTCAAATATCTTGAGGTAGTCTTCTTTGGGTTAAATTTGCTTAGTGTTTTAGAAGCTTATTGTACTTGGATATCGATATCTTTCTCTAGGTTGGGAAGTTCTGTATTGTTATCCTTTTGAATAAGCTTTCTGCCCATATCTCTTTCTCTACCTACTCTTTAAGGCCAATAACTCTTAGATTTTCCCTTTCAAGGCTGTTTTCTAGATCTTCTAGGCATGCTTCATTGTTTTTTATTCTTTTTTCTTTTGCCTCCTCTGACTGTGTATTTTTAAATAGCCTATTGTCAAGCTCACTAATTCTGCTTAATCAGTTCTGATAAAGACTGATACATTCTTCAGTGTGTCATTGCATTTTTAAACTCCAGAATTTCTACTTAACCTTTGAAAATTATTTCAATCTCTTTGCTAAATTTATCTGATAGAATTCTGAATTCCTTCTCTGTGTTATCTTGAATTTCTTTGAGTTTCCTCAAAACAGCTATTTTAAGTTATCTGTCTGAAAGGTCACATATCTCTGTTTCTCCAGGATTGGTCCTTGGTGCCTAATTTAGTTCATTAGGTGAGGTCATGTTTTCCTGGATGGTCTTGGTGCTGGTGGATGTTTGTCTGTGGCTGGGTATTGAAGAGTTAGGTATTGTAGTCTTTGAGGTCTGGGCTTGTTTGTACCTATCTTTCTTCCAAAGGCTTTCTGGGTATTCAAAAGGACTTGGGTGTTGTGATCTAAGCTGTATCTGCATTAGGAGGGCACCCCAAACCCAGTAACGCTATGGTTCTTGTAGAGTTGTAGAGGCACTGCCTTGATGGTCTTTGATAAGATCTGGAAACATTCTCTGGCCCACCAGGCTGAGGCTTTTGTTCTCTTCCCTTACTTTATCCCAAATAGAGTTTCTCTCTCTGTTCTGGGCTACCTGGAACTGAGGGTGGAGTGACACAAACACCCCTTTGGCCACCACTACCGGGACTGCACTCTGAAGCCAGTACCGCACTGGGTCTCACTCAAGACCCACTGTAACCACTCCCTGGTTACTGCCTATGTTCTTTCAAGGCCTTGGTGTTCTACCATCAGCAGGTGGCGAAGTCAGGTTTGTGTCCTTCCCTTCAGGGCAGCAAGTTCCCCCAGGCCCCAGCTGGGTCCAGAGGTATCATCTGGGAGCCAAGGACTGGGGTCCAAAATCTTAGAAGTCTACCTGGTGTTCTATTGTATGGTGTCTGAGCTGGCATACAAACCATGAGACACAGTTCTTCCTACTCTTCTCTCCCCTTTCCATGGGCAGAGGAGCCTTACCCCATGGCCAGCATCACAGGCCCACAGGGAGTACTGCTAGACTACCACCAATGTTCTATTAAGGGTCAAGGGCTCTTCAGACAGCTTGTCATTAATGCTACCTGACCTGGGACTCCCCTTCCAGGGCAGGGGGCTCTCCTCTGTCGAAGGGCAGGTCCAGAGCTAAGCCTGTAATTGGAGACCCACCAGAGCCCACTTGAAGCTATATCCCCCTGTGACTGAGCTGGTACCTAAGGTACAATACAAAGTCCCCTTTGCTATTTCTTCTTCTTTTCTCAAACAGAAGGCATCTCTCTCCATAGCTACCACAGCTGGGAATGTCGTGAGTCTCACCTGAAGCTAGCAAGTCTCAGAGTCTGATCTGAGGCCCATGGTGTACTACCTGGGTACTGATGCTGGTTATTTAGGGACCAAGGGCACTTCAGTCAGAAGGTGATTGGTCCTGCCAGAACTGAGCCCATCACTTCATGGCAGTGGGTTCCCTTGTGGCCCAGAGTGTGTCTAGAAATGTTGTCCAGGAGCTAGGGCCTGGAAAGGGGACCTCATGACTATGGTGTTCTATCCTGCTGTGGCTGAGCTGGTATCCAAGATGCAAGACAAGGTCCTCTTTACTCTTCCATCTTCTCTGCTGAAGCAAAGGGAAGGATTCTCTTTTGGAGCTGAGAGCTGTGCAGCATGGGGTTAGGGGAGGGGTGTGGTACAAGCAGTCCCTTAGTCACCCAGCTGGTGTTTCAGTAGGTTGTGTTCCCCCACAGTCCCCTGGCTCTGAGCCCAGTTCAACATTAGGAATCACCTAGGAATTGCAATCCTTCTGGTCTAGACTGCCTTTCAAGTTTATGTTGGGCCCCAGAGCACTTTAGCCTGTGGTGGTCAGGCTTGTGGGAACTCAAGTTCTGACTGCTGAGATGGGCAATTCCCCTCTGGCCAGGGCTGGTTTAAATACTCCCTTCATGGGCGGACTTCAGCTGAGTTCAGCCTGGTTTGGATTTCTGCTGTGATGGGGCAACACTGAGTTAAATGCAATGCCTCACGCTTGCTGCACTCTTTCTCTACCATGTGCACAGATTCTCTCTCTGTACCACTCAGCTACTACCAGGAGATGGGGGAGGGGTGGCATCCATGATTCAAGACTGTCTTTCTTATCCTCTTCAGTGCTGCTTTCAGTGACATGAAGTTAAAACCAGGTACTGTGAGTGCTCACTTGATTTTTGGTTCTTATCAAGGTGCTTTTTTGTGTAGTTAGTTGTTAAATTGGTATCATTGAAGGAGACAGTTGGTGGAGCCTTCTATTCCACCATCTTGCTCTGCCGTCTTACCCATTATGCTTCTTGATATTCAACTTGTCCTGTGTTTGGCCAATGGAAGCCCCTTGTTGATTCTTTGTTTTTGTTTTTGAGATGCAAGTCTTGTTCTGCCACCCAGACTGGAGTGCAGTGGCACGATCTTGGCTCACTGTAACCTCCACTCCTAGGTTCAGGCCACTCTCCTACCTCAGCCTCCCGAGTAGCTGGGATTACAGGCACCTGCCACCATGCCTGGCTAATTTTTGTATTTTTTTAGTAGAGATGAGTTTCACCATGTTGGCCAGGCTGGTCTTAAACTCCTGACCTCAGGTGATCTGCCTGCCTCGGCTTCCCAAAGTGCTGAGATTACAGGCATGAGCCACCACATCTGGCCCCTTGTTGATTCTTGTAACAGTTTTTTACATCAGTTTTTAAAAGATGTAAGAGATACATATCTGTTTATATATACATATATATGTTATATATAACATATATATCTGTTTGTATATACATATATGTATATATGTAACATTTTTTCTTTGATTTATTTTTAATTACATAGTTCAATAGCATTAAGTATGTGTCCACATTGTTGTGCAATCATAACCACCGTTCATCTCCAGAACTCATCTTCCCAAATGTAAACTCTGTAACTCTGTAACATTAAACAGTAATTTCCTATTCCCCCTTCCCCTATCCATTGGCAGCCACCATTCTACTTTTTTGTGTGTGTGCCTATACATTTGACTACACTAGATACCTCATGTAAGTAGAATCATACATTTGTGGTCTTGTGACTAGCTTATCTCACTTAGCATAATGGCTTTGAGGTTTATCCATGTTGCAGCATATGGCAGAATTTCCTTCCTGAAATTTAAGGTTGAATAATAGTCCATTGTATGTATATACCATATTTTGTTCTTCCATTTAGGTATTGATGAATACTTGAGTTGCTTTAATCTTTTGGCCGTTGTGAGTAATGCTGCTCTGAACATGAGTATACAAATTCAACTTTTAAAGTATAATATTGGTTTGTGTACCTTCTTTAAATAATTATACAGCTCACTGAATATTCACAAACTGACTTTCCTATATAGTTAGCATAGGATATTACTGGTACCCTAGAATCCCACTTTGGTCCCTCCCTCAGGCCTGAAAGGTACTTCTATCTTGACCTTCAACACTATAGATTAGTTTTTCCAATTTCTTTTTTTAAAGTGTACGTAAATAGAATCACACATAATGCACTCTTTTGTGTCTGGCATCTTTTGTTCAATATCATGTTTTGAGACATATCCACATTGTCCCATGCAGCAATATTTTGTTCATCTTATAAATGTACCATATTTTATCCATTTTTCTGCTTGCAAGTTTTAGTATTACAAATAACACTGCCTTGACCATTCTGTACATATCTTTTGCTGAATGCCTACATATCTTTTGGGACACATTTCTATTGCATATAGAACTAGGAGTGGCTTTTAACTGTGTCATTCTAGCTGTATCACACAGCATTCACCAGAGTTTCTCTAAATATTCTTAATGTCTTTGTGTTGTTCTGTGTTTAACATTTAATATGCCAAGGGTTCTCAAGGAACATATGGTCACAGTTTTTTTTCCCCCAATGGCATCTGTAAAGAAACAGGATAAACATTTCACCATACCGTCAACTTTCCAAATAGATATGAAGGCACTATGTTTAGCTGTCAGTTAAATCAGTTTGGTCGTGTATGCAATGCATTTACAGCTTCTTTAATTTTCTTAGTGTATATTGTATTCGCGTGATCAGAAATTCTGAATGCCATAGATATGTTTGGTGGTGATATGCTGAGAAGCTGACAAAAGTTGAGAGGTAACCAGAGATAATATATCCTTTTTGCTGATGTGGCCACTTTAATGTCATTAAGGCCCTGTCAGTCACCCAGAGAACCAGCTATTTTTTTAAATTGAGTGTTTACAGGGGTTTTTTTTTTGTTTTTTTTTTTTTGTCATAATATTGACTGGAGGGTAAAATTGGTTATCAAGCTGACGTCATTTAGTAACATTCAAAATTATGTGGAAAGAATTTATAATGATTTGTAATTTAGACATAGACATTTAGTTTTTAAATAGCAATGACATAGATTTACTTATTTTTAATTCTTTGCCTTCAAAACTGCAATGGGTTGTTGACAAATTTCTGTCACTTCTCACCAATAAGGTTCTACAGGGAACGGGAGAGAAGAAAGAGGTTGTATCTATGGCCGTATCCCTTCTCCAGAATATGGAATTACATGTTCTAAAAACTGCTCTAAAAGCTCCAGAGTGAAAAGTCCAAAACAGTATTGTTTTAGTTGATTTGGGCTGCTATAAAAAAAGACTGTAGACTGGGGAGCTTATAAACAACAGGAACTTACACAGTTCTTGAGGCTGGGAAGTCCAGGATGAAAATACCAGCAGGTGTGGTGTCTGGTAAGGGCCTGTTTCCTGATTTATAGATGGCATCTTCTCATTGTGTCCTTATAAGATGGAAGGGCAAATGAGTCCCCTTAGGCCTTGATATGGTTAGGCTTTGCGTCCTCATCGAAATCTCATCTTGAATTGTAATCCTCAGGTGTTGAGGAAGAGACCTGGTGGGAAGTGACTGGATCATGGGGCAGTTTCACCCATGCTGTTCTCATGATAGTAAGTGAGTTCTTATGGAATCTGATGGCTTTATAAGCATCTAGCATTTCCCCTGCTTGCACTTATTTTTCCTGACACCATGTAAAGAAGGTTTTTGCTTCCTCTTCACCTTCCTCTATGATTGTAAGTTTCCTGAGGCCTCCTCAGCCATGCAGAACTGAGTCAATTAAACTTCTTTTCTTTATAAATTACCCAATCTTAAGTATTTTTTTTAATAGCAGTGTGAGAATGGACTAATACAGGCCTATTTTATAAGGTGACTAATTTAATTCATGAAGGCTCTGTTCTTATGATCTAATTACCTCCTAAAAGGTCTCATTTCCTAATACCATCACCTTCAGGGTTAGGATTTTCAACATATGAATTTAGGGTGGGAGAAAGACTCAAACCTTCAAACCATAACAAATTCTGTGGGCTGATACAATGGGACTGGTTATTAGTTGGGGGTTAAGCAATTCCAAAACAAAACCCAAACACACAGAAATATACCATATGAGTCCATTTATATAAAGTTTTAGAAAATGCAAATTAATTTATAGTGACACAGAGCAGATTGGTAGATGCTAGGGACAGGAAGGGATGGAAGACAGACATGACAAAAGAGCATAAAAACAACTTTGGAAGCCATTGAGGGTGATGGAAATGTTCACTCCCTTGATTGTGGTGGTGGTTTCATAGATGTATACACCTGAGACAACTCATCAAATTGTGCTCTTTAATATGTGCAATTTATTGTACATGAGTCACACTTCTATTAAAAAACAGCAATGATGTAAAATGTTTCCTCTTAATATTCTTAAAAATTAAGTTGATGGTGGTTAGGAAATTACTAGTTTTTAGGCCATGTTGCAAGAACAAAAAGCTAAGCTAATATTCTTTATACAATATAACTTGTATAGATACATATTCATATAAAACTTTAAAAAGTGGAAGTCACAATATAAATCTCACAGGGTACTTGGGATGTTGCTATTTCTGTTAGATAATACACTTTCAGTTTTTAACTTCCGTAAAATATGCCTAAAAATCCCTTCTACTGCCTGGATAAACTGAGTGATTTTTTTTTTTTTCTGGATATTGAGACACAAAACAAGACATTAATTTCCTCCTTCTAGAGTTTTTTTTGGCAGTCAGTTATATAAATATGTATTATGATACAGCTTGATGTGGACAGCACTCGAGGTGTGTGCAAGGTAGAGTGATGGATGAGCCTAGAGGAGGCAACTGTCAACACTCTGGCTGGAGTGGGGTGATGTGATATATGAGGGCCTGGTTGTTTTCCTGAATACAGTTTTGACAGATCAAGTAGATTTATAATCTAATTTATGCACTTCACAAGCACTGAATCGTTCTCAGAAGAACTCAGTGTCTATTCCTTGGGTTATGTTTGTGAGGCAGGTTGAAGGCCTGGTTTACTCAAAAAAGCTGAGAAGACATTAAATAACTAGGTTAATGTTATCCTCCATGAACTAGTGTAATAGCAAGGAATAGCACTCATATTTTAATTTCTCATACTTTTAATACCTTTTTTCTGGTTTTTACAGATTAAGAAAATCAAAACCATGTATTTAATGCCTTCCCATTTGTAAATTTTCTTAGAACGTTACAGTAGATAATTTCAGTTTAGAACTAAAGATGGGGGGATTTTTAAATAATAAATAATTTCAGATATTAAGAGTGTTTACCACCATAATTTTCATTTAAAACATTTTCCTCTGGGTGCTTTGTTGAAATTAGGAAACACATCTCTAAGGGATGGCTGGTTATGGAGTGATGACTTGGTTGTCAGGCAGGTTTCATGTTTGAGTAGAATAAACTTTCCTACCACTTTCCAGAACTTTACTGTGTCTAGCCTTATGTGTAGTTCTGGATTTAGCCTTTTAGACAAACATTCTTGCAGGTGGTTTCTAGCTTTTTATCATCAGGAACCTTCTTACAGTTTAGAGGGGGAAAAAGAGCCATGTTTACCTTTCCCCAGTTCCTTACCCTCTGCAATATGAGAAGTGCTGTAGGGCAGGCCTAAGTGAAGTATTATGGAGTGTGTTTCACGAAAGTGTGTGATGCAGTTTAAAGATTGGAGTAGAGTGTTGATACATGGCAATGGGGTGGATCAGGTCGAGAGTGAAGGCCCAGAGGAAGGATACATAGATCCTTAAGGCCAGGCTTTCGGATATCTGCAGCAAGCGATGAGAGAGCAGATGGGATTGCAGTAGCCATGTATGACATGCAGATGAACTTGCAGGAAGCTACTGAAGGATTTTAAGTAGGAAAATAATATAATTGGAATTAATTTTGTTTTAGAATAATCTAGCAAGGAGCAGGGTGAAGGTGAATTGCAGTAGAGAGGGAAACCAGTTAAAAAGTTTTGTGATAGTATCTGTACAAAATACAATATTAATTAAAAGACTAAGTTGTGTTTTATGCTATTTATCTGCTTATTTTGTATATAACACAATGTGAGATGTGGGGAGAACAAAGTATAAATAAAGCTTTTGTCTGTTCTCAGCTAGCTTAAAAGCTACAAAGGAGAAATATCTATATCTATATCTATATCTATATGTATGCCTCATTTATATACACACACAAATAATCGTAAGGGAAAATATGCTGATCACTGTAAGAGGTACAAACAAGGTTCTAGGAAATTCAGGATCCCTTGTCACTGGAGGAGAAGGAAATGTTTGTATTTCCTTTGAGCTCACTTTAATTTTTTAAAAAGAGTATTTAATAAATTACATAAAACAATTTTGCAATAAAATATAAGGAATAGGTGGGGAGCTTTTTCATCAAAGAAATGGTTTGGAGAGTTCAAACTAGTTGGGTAGAATTTCCTGATTTTGAAACAGATTATCCAGAGATATATACATTTGTGAGATATCATTTCATAGCGTTTTAGGTAAGCAAAATGCCCTGTCTCTCCCTCCAAGGCAACAGTTGGTGGACATGTTTACCACCCTTAGGTTTTTGTTGGGTTTGGTTTAGTTTTAGCCTCATCATTTAGGGGAGAAGAATTTTGTGCCTATTTGCCCTGAAGTTTCGTTAGTGGATGGCTGTGTTTATACCCCGTGTATGGTAATGATGAACTCCTATGCATTTTATCTAGCTTTTTAACTATTTTTTTTTTTTGAGGTGGAGTCTCGCTCTGTCGCCCCGGCTGGAGTGCAGTGGTGCGATCTCGGCTCACTGCAAGCTCCGCCTCCCGGGTTCCCGCCATTCTCCTGCCTCAGCCTCCCAAGTAGCTGGGACTACAGGCGCCGCCACCACGCCCGGCTAATTTTTTTGTATTTTTAGTAGAGACGGGGTTTCATTGTGTTAGCCAGGATGGTCTCGATCTCCTGACCTCGTGATCCGCCCGTCTCGGCCTCCCAAAGTGCTGGGATTACAGGCTTGAGCCACCGCGCCCGGCCTAGCTTTTTAACTATTAAATGAAGCTTGGTTTAAGAAACTCTTTAGATGGTAGCATTGTGCCAATCCTGTTCCCATTTTATCACATCCTATACGTTAAGTCTAGTTCAGCAGAGCATTATGCTACATTCCCTTCTCAGTGAATTATAGATCTTGAAGCTTTTACACACTATGTTCTGGAAGAAAGTATAACTGTTTCCTGTCGGGTTGAAATGCAACCTAAAGATATTTCAACTGCTTCTGTAATAAGGAGATAAGGTCAGACATGATGAAAGAAAAGATTACCACTGATTTTTTTCCCTTTTATTCAAGTGATTTCAAGGAATTATTTCGTAAGAAAATCACCTCAACTGATGAAAACCAGTGTTAATTTCCTCTTTCTTTTTTTTTTTAAATTATCTTTACTAAGGTAATATTTTTCATGTTTCTTAGTTCTGTTTCTGGGACATTGATTCCGTTTTTTTTTTAAATTTTCTTTCTGTTCTTATTAAGATACATGGTTTATGGTGATTTCATAAGATAGTTTAACTGTTAAGAAATTGTTTTTACATATTTATGGAAATATTCTATAGGTCTTTATACAATGTTAGTATTTATGTGTTTACCTGTATAACTGTGATAAAATATAATGCTTACAAGGTTTTATAATACTTAGAGGAAATTATGCAAAATGTATATATTTCCCTCTCTATCTTCTTACCGGTCCATCCATCCATTCATCCAAAGTTCAGGTCTGTCAGCTTGGGCAAGCCATTTAACTTCTCCTGGCCTTGCTTTCTCATATTTAAAACAATAGTCTTGTAGAAGATAAATTCTTAGACTTTTTGTACTTTTATCCAGGGTTTTCAGACAACTTTCCAATTTATATTAAGAATAAGTTAAAACATAAACTATCAGAACTTATCAGCCACATGAAAATTTCATTAAAATAGGCTCATTGGAGCCATGTAATAGAATTAGTCCAGATTCAGTACATTTACATTACTTTCCTCTAAATGCAATCACATGCTTAAATTGATGAGCAATAGTATAATAGTTCCATAGTGAATTTGATTCAAGCGATAATTATGTTAAATTTTCTCTACAAAAATTCATAACCATTCAATAAAGCTTTAATATATTGTCATCTAAAGGTAGATGTAAGTTTTGTTTTTAGAATAACTGTTGAGTATATTTCAAGTGATTGATTTGTTTTTTTAATTATAAATTTATAACCAATGAGTAACGATTTATTGATTTTATGAATGGTAAATAAAACATACATCGGAGAATAACTTGAGTGGTAAGCTGTATCCAGTTCAGTTATAGATATGGTAATTTGAGGAATATTTTTGATATTTTTTCACTTGGCACATGTAACTGTGAAAATATACTTTAAAATATGCCCTGGCCCAGCAGGGTGGCTCACGCCTGTAATCCCAGCACTTTGGGAGGCTGAGGTGGGCGTATCACCTGAGGTCAGGAGTTCAAGACCAGCCTGGCCAACATGGTGAAACCCTGTCTCTACTAAAAATACAAAAAATTAGCTGGGCACGGTGGCAGGTGCCTGGAATCCAGCTACTTGGGAGGCTGAGGCAGGAGAATTGCTTGAACTCGGGAGACGGAGGTTGCAGTGAGCTGAGATTGCACCATTGCACTCCAGCCTGGGCAACAAGAGCAAAACTCCATCTTAAAATATATATGTGTGTGTGTGTGTGTGTGTGTGTGTGTGTGTGTATATGTGTGTGTGTATATATGTGTGTGTGTATATATATGTGTGTGTGTATATATGTGTGTGTGTGTGTATATGTGAGTGTATATGTATATGTGTGTGTGTGTATGTGTGTGTGTGTATATATGTGTGTGTGTATATGTATATGTGTGTGTGTGTATATGTGTGTGTGTGTGTGTGTATATATGCCTTAAAAGTACTTTTTACTTTATGGTTCATTTTCATGGAGTGGTTTATTTTTTCCATCAACATACCTAAAAAATTCAGATACAGTGAGAAAATGCTTCTAAAATAGAATGTGTCAGAATATTCTTGGTTTCTTTTGCCTCTTGCATCATTTATCCACAGCCCCTCCCCCTCCCTCCACCTTCATTGACCTCGGCTTGGTTTGTGACAATCCAGGTTTACATTTTTGAAATATTAAATGCTCTCAGAGAGCTAAAGATTTGGCTGTGTTAGGTTCAGATATTTAGGGACCTCCTGAGCTCCACAGTCCCATTTACCAGGTCTGCTGTTGGTAAAATCATTGCCACCTGCACTCTGGTTTTTAGTTCCACTGCTTTGCTGAAATCATGGTATTTGAGTTTTTCATCTGATTCTGTAATATTTTCATTTCCAGCATGTCCCTTTCTTACTGTGTTATCTTTCCCAACCCTGCCTGTGGGTGTTCCTGTTCCCCAAAGGTGTTTTTCACACTGTATGTTCAGACCTGGACATACATTAATTCCCTTTCTTTTGGCCAGTCTGAAAGCTACTGGAGAGCAAAACTTTATTTCCTTCTCAAGTTAGTTTTGTGGTTCACATAGAAAAGGTATTCATAGAATATTTGTTGATTAAATAATTAACTGTTATTCTATTCCATTACTACCCTTTTTCAGTTAATTCCTGGGTCTGTGCATCTCAGCCCTTAATGTATACAGGTTAAGTATTCCTCATCTGAAAATGCAAAATCTGAAATACTCCAAAATCTGAAACTTGCTGAGTACCAATATGTGGCTCAAAGGAAATGTTCATCAGAGTATTCTGGATTTCAGATTTTTGGATTAGGGAAGCCCACGCAGTATGTAATTTGAAAATATTCCAGAATTGAAAAAAATTCAAAATTCGAAACATTTCTGGCCTCAGCATTTCAGATCAGGGATACTCAGCCTGTATTCCAACTTTGATCTTAGACTTTTTTGTCTGCTGGACAATTCTCCTTGACTCTTCTTCTGTAAATTCAAACATAACATGTCTGAGACTCAATGTCTTTCTTGTGTTCTGTTTTTACTGGTGGTATCATCATTCTTTTAGTCAGTCAGGTTTGAAAATGTCTAGTATCTTTTTAAAAGTTATGGTGCCCCTTTATGATCCAGGAGTATGGTGGGTCAGATCTGTGAGCTGTCAGATAGACCGATGGCTAGAATTCTGGCAGTCACTTAACTTGTTTTTTTTTTTTTTTGAGGCGGAGTTTCGCTCTGTCTCCCAGGCTGGAGTGCAGTGGCCGGATCTCAGCTCACTGCAAGCTCCGCCCACGCCATTCTCCTGCCTCAGCCTCCCGAGTAGCTGGGACTACAGGCGCCCGCCACCTCGCCCGGCTAGTTTTGTTTGTTTTTTTTTTAGTAGAGACGGGGTTTCACCATGTTAGCCAGGATGGTCTCGATCTCCTGACCTCGTGATCTGCCCGTCTCGGCCTCCCAAAGTGCTGGGATTACAGGCTTGAGCCATCGCGCCCGGCCAACTTGTTGAATCTTAGTTCCCTTATCTATAAAATTCCTACTTCTTGGACTTGTTTTGAGGATTGTGTCAGAATGTCCATGAGAGTGCTGAGCGTGGTCCCTGGTGTGTGGTGAATGCTGAGTGAGCTGTCTGTGACACCCAGTGTGTCATGAGGGGTTCTGTGATGCTTTTCAGCTACCTCACTACTTTGGTGAGGCTGCTGCTGATGCTTCAGTACAGTTTCTCATCTCTTGCGTGGATTCTTGCAGCAGGGGCCTCTGCTCTGGCCCATGCAGGACTCCACCAATAGATTTTGATTATTTCCTTCGCCTCAGAAACCATGATGACTTTCTGCACCCAGCTTGATCAAGCCTGTGCAAACCTCAGTTTGATATTTAAACTTTTGGACAATCTGATCTTCATCAACATTTCTAGCCTTAGTTTGGTCTCCTCTGCATGAATTTCCAATCACTGTCTTCACACTTTCTATCTCCTCTACTTGTCTTGTGTATCCCACAGTTTCTTCTCCTCTCCTTTGTGTCTAGTTTTCTAACCATCATTTGTGGCCCCTGATTCTTGCTGTCCATGAGGTTTCTCCTGAACCCTTTCTTGTGACATTGTTCTTCCTACTTAATCCATGAATCTTATTAATTCATTCATTCACTCACTCCTTGTAAGGTAGTGATTCTAGACACTTGTTCTAGTTATAGACACTTGGATATACTGGTGATCAATAAAGAGACACTCCAACCATCCCAGAACTTATGTTGTTTATCAGTATTTATTTTACAGGGAATCATGTTTTGTGACATCTTTGTATAATTTGCATTTATTTGTTGAACTTCTATAAAATTTTTTCCCTGTACAAATTGTAAATTACTTGATAGATAGGTATTTTACAGCTTTTAATATTTCCTTTAATGTCTTATTTGATATTTTACACAGAGAAGGAACTCAAATATTGGTTAATTATAGAGGGTCACATTCATGGCTTGAGGTTTGAAACTACACCTTCAAAATCAAAAATATTACTTGCAATATATTTGAAATCAGATTTGTATGTTATGCTTTAGGTATATGTTTCTTTTTTTTTTTTTTTTTTGAGACGGAGTCTCTCTCTGTTGCCCAGGCTGGAGTGCAGTGGCCAGATCTCAGCTCACTGCAAGCTCCGCCTCCCAGGTTTACGCCATTCTCCTGTCTCAGCCTCCCGAGTAGCTGGGACTACAGGCGCCCGCCACCTCGCCCAGCTAGTTTTTTGTATTTTTTTAGTAGAGACAGGGTTTCACCGTGTTAGCCAGGATGGTCTCGATCTCCTGACCTCATGATCCGCCCGTCTTGGCCTCCCAAAGTGCTGGGATTACAGGCTTGAGCCACCGTGCCCGGCCAGGTGTATGTTTCTTTTTAAGAAAGATCTGTAACAGCATAGTTTGATCGTAGTAATTGAGATTTTTCTGATAAAAATTTGACCATGAGTGGACAGTATGCTTCTATTCTTACCAATAGTAGGTAGAACACATTTGATATCACTTGAACTTACCAGAAAGTTTTTATCTTCCTTTCATATTTTTTTTGTGTGTAACACTCCCCTTCCTTTTTAATGTGATGTCTGAATTAATATTTGAAAAAATTCTATATTTAGAGCAACAAGCAGTTAAGTATTAATAGTTTTTGTTACTGTGGAAAATAATAGAAGTAACTGATGATTGTCATTTGCATGGCTTGAAGGCCTTCTCTGACCTTCTATGCGGAGTTAAATGCTCCCCTCATTGCTCTCAATGTGCACATCCCCTGTGCTTCCTATTTTGTGATGCTTTCCAGAGTTATTATTATTTGTATAGTGTCTAATTTTCCTACTAGACCACATGCTTCATGAGGGCAGGAGCTCTTTCTGTTTTCTTCATGACTCAATTGCCAGGACCTAGTAAGTCCACAGCACATATAATGAGTGCTCACTAAAGATGCATTGCAGTAAATTTGACATTCATTCACTAATCAAATACTTACTGCATTCTTGTAGATGTCAGGGACTGAGCTGGGCTCTGGGTTTGCATTGGAGCATAAAACACAGCCCCTGTCCACAGGGTGCTCATCAACTAGCAAAATGTGCTAAATTTATCGTATTTAACTGACATTTATATACTGTTTAAAGTTTCTAGATTTTTTTTAAGCCTCAAAATAACTCTGTGAAGAGATATCATTTCCCTCTCTAGATGAGGACAAGATCAAGTAACTTACTCAAGTTCACATAGGATTGGAACCTGCCTCTGTCTGATTTCCAAATCCTTCACCTGAGACCTGTGCTACTTCCGCCAGTAAATCACATGGGGGTGATAGTCGTAACTTGCACCTGGCTTATCAGAAATTAAATCTGTTTCTCTTGGCTCATGTGTTTTTGGGTTTGCATTAAAAACTGGGGCAAGGAATTCAGGTTTGGAAATGAGCCCACTACTGATTGACGCTTTTGCATCTCATTAAACCTTTTCTAGTCAGTCTTATCCTCTTTTCTTTGAAACTCTTTTCCTGTTACCACAATTTTTCATGGTGATATTTTTGTTTGACTTTGGAAACTGACTAGTCTATATTTTGGGCCTATTGGATTAAGTTTAAAAATCTGTTCTTGGTATTTGGGTTCTCCATAGTCTGAACAATTTCTGCTCCTTTTAACCCCTCACTATTCAAGTGAGTCCCTAGTCGGGCCTACAGATACGTTCCTACCTTTATACCTGTCTTTAGGCTCTCTCTCTCTCTCTGTAATGCCTTCCACAAACTTTTGGCCAATTAAAATTAAAAAAGCATTCTTCCCTTTAGTTTTCAAAGTAAGTTCCACTGCAGGGTTTGCCCTTCAGTCCTGTGCTAGCCTCCAGGCCTTGCTGCTGCTTTATGTGTCCTGGTTTTGTTCCCTAGTGAGGGAACAAAATTTCTGGAGCAAAAGGACCAAATCTTGTTCTTCTTTTCTGTCTCCCACAGTGTCTAGTAGAATGCTGGGCATAGGATCATGCCTACTAAGTAAGCACTAAAATGTTGGTTGAAGTAAATTTAATTACAGAGTTTGTACTTCCTAATTATAACTGCAAACCTCAGTGTTTTCCAGACATTATGGCACACTGGAGAAAGGCAGCTAGAGGAGGCACAGTCTTCTATGAGAACAGAGACACTTCCCATTTGTGTCGTGCGTGACAGGTTACGGATTGCTTTCATGGGCATTCACTCACTTAATCCTCAAGCTAATTTTATTGGAGAGAAATTGTTTAATCCTCATTGAGGAGTGATGGCATTAGGACTCAAATAATTTGCCTGTAAATCACATGGCAGGAGCTAGGACTTGGTGCCAGCTCGTGTGACTCTAGTGCCCTGCCACAGGAGAGACAGGAGCAACCAGGCTGCGAGCTCCAGAAGGCAGGGCCCAGTAACGTTTATTGCACATCACTGTTGCAAGATAAAATTGAGGTTCTTGTGTGAGCTGCCCTTTGAATTTTCTCATGTGTACATTTCTGTCTGGCTCTGCTTGCACAGTTGAGTTTGTCTCCTCTATTCCTGGGATTTCTCTACCCATTAGCCATTTACATTCATCTGTCTGTCATCTGTCTGCCTATCATCTCTTTGTATGTTTGTATATAAACAATAAGACATTTGCAGTTATATAAAAACCAACCATCTGAAGTCTTAAAAATAATTTGTGCACTTTGGGAGGCCAAGGCGGGAGGATCACCTGAGGTCAGGAGTTTGAGACCAGCCTGGCCAATGTGGCGAAACCCCGTCTCTACTAAAAATACAAAAATTAGCTGGGTGTGTTGGCAGGTGCCTGTAATCCCAGCCACTTGGGAGGCTGAGGAGGGAGAATTGCTTGAACCTGGAAGGTGGTGGTTGCAGTGGGCTGAGATCGTGCGACTGCACTCCAGCCTAGGCAACAGAGTGAGACTCCACCTCAAAATAATAATAATAATAGTAATAATTTGTGATGTTGTAAATTAAAATTTTTGTTAGTGCCTCCTTAAAACTCCACTCTGCCAAGGTTGATGATTCCTGTGTATAGGTTGGTGCATAACTGTATTGACAACATTCGGCTAGAGAACTCAAATATGATTTTGAGAAAGAGAGATTCTTTTGTGTGCTTACATATTTCACGATTGTTTAAAAGCCCTGATCATCTTTGGAATTTGTCCTTGGAAATTTATGAATACTTTTAAGGTCAATGCATTTCCTTCCCTTTGCCTCATGAATTGAGTTCTTGCTATGGGAAAAGAACATATTTTTCCAGTTATCTGATTATAATTTAGAGCATTTAAAATTTTTATTGCTGTTGCTATGAGTGATTAGCAGTGTACTTTCAATTTTGTACTCTTGGTTGTGTATACACCCTGGGCACAATGGCATGCCAGAGGACCATCAAACTGGATAGTTCACACTTAAATTGACTACATCTTCCATATGGGCAGTTTATGTCTGTGGCCTTCTGACATTTCTCTGGGGAGCATTAGCTTGTGGAACTCATCTTAAACATTTCCTTTGCTTTTGGTTTGTATAATCTGATGCCAGAACCATTTAAAATATGATTAAAAATTTAAAACATTAAATATAGATATGGATTGCTGTAGACAGTATGGACTCTCCAAAGAAAAGACAGTCTTCTATTTGTGCTCTTGACGGGATATAATCTATTTATAGTTTTTAAATAACCTACATGAAAAAGATTACAATAGCTTAGTTTAGAGGTAGTATAAACATGAGATTGCCATCTTCATATTAGCCCTGGAGAGAAATAAACAAGAAATAGGCATGTTGACTTCCTTGATCCCAAGGATCTGACCACTGTATCAAGTGGTTTTGATGCTATGGAAAGTGTGGTTGTGGAAAAAGTGTCTGAGATTTTTTTTCAGTTCAACCAGAGATGAGTAGTTGAGACTTCTTTTCCATAAAGGAATTTGCTAGACAGATGTGGTTCCTAAGGGTCAACCAAGTTTGCAGTTGCCCAGTAGTGCACCTGCTATTCCAGAAGAGGTGCAGATGCAGGTATCTAGTCCCTGACCTGGAGGACCTAGTTTATATTTTGGTGAGAAAAAACTTAAGAAAATTAGATCTAACTTACATGGTGCTTAATGTTTGTGAAGTGAGAGATCAGAGAAGGGAGAGAGTAGTGTAGGAGGAAAAGCCAGAATGATAGGTTGGGAAACTGGATCTCAGGCTCTTCTCTCTACCATTTGTCCCCGCAGGCCAGAGTCCTGAGGTCCTGTCCACTCTCAACACATGCCTTTAATACTCTTAGAATTTTATTTTCTAAGACCTTTTCAAAAATCAGAGGATAAGCCTTTAAGTTGCTGGTATAGTGTTGTTAGGGAAAAAAAATCAGTGATGCAAATATTAAATATTAATCACTATCTGCCCTTGGTGGTATTTTCTTAGGCATTTTTAAAACCTGAGGTTATTGAAGTTTTCTTCTTCAAAACTACAAAACAAAAAAGCAGTAGTTTTGTTTAGTACTTTTTTTTTGTTTGTTTGTTTTTGTTTTTGTTTTTTGAGACGGAGTCTCGCTCTGTCGCCCAGGCTGGAGTGCAGTGGCGCGATCTCGGCTCACTGCAAGCTCCGCCTCCTGGGTTTACGCCATTCTCCTGCCTCAGCCTCCTGAGTAGCTGGGACTACAGGCGCCCGCCACCGCGCCCGGCTAATTTTTTGTATTTTTAGTAGAGACAGGGTTTCACCGTGGTCTGGATCTCCTGACCTTGTGATCCGCCCGCCTCGGCCTCCCAAAGTGCTGGGATTACAGGCGTGAGCCACCGCGCCCGGCCTTGTTTAGTACTTTTTAACTGATAGATTCTCTTTTGAAAGCATTCGTCTGCCTTTGAAGTTGTTATTTTTTTGTGTGTCAGAAAGATTTTTGTCAAATGTCTGCTTTTTAGAAAAGATACTCATTAGGTATGTTTTCTGTATGTTCTACAAATTTCACAAAGCTTTCATTCTTCACAGGAAACTAATGTAAAAGAAACAAAAAACAAAACACAAAAAACAAAAAAAACATGGTATTTACTTTCTTTTAAACTTCCAAGTCATGTAGTCCCTGCCTGGCTGCTCTGTGTCATTACTACATCATGGCACTTGACACCTTTATCTATATGCACTACATTTTTGTTTAAATTAGTGCTGTTTGCAGTAAGTCTATTGTGTTTGCTTCTAGATAATGTAATTGATGGACAGAGGAACTAAAGGACCTGTCCAATTGTCTGTGCTAAATTTGTGGGTCAGGGTGTTTAAACACAGGCTGATGTGAAGTTTTATTTTATATTCCCCTTGATATTATATCCCAATTGAGAACCTGTTTCTTTCTCACTTGGCCAATCTGCTAACAGTTAATTCTCCCCTGAGAGATAATAATGCTACTTTTCTTGCTCTAGCAGCAGTCTCTATGGTGGCCCACTATCCCATAGAACATTTTTTCTTTAAAATAGAATGAAAATACTGAGCATACCTTTAAATGACTTGATTTATGTTTTATGTATTTATCTATCTTAATTATTTTATAGATTTAAAAATTATATAAACCATTTTCAGAGTGGGTTAATACCTTGCTGTATGTAACACATTCAAAATTTGTCTGTCTCTAGTAGTGTTTACGGGAGACACAGCATTTTTATTCTATTAGGCATCACTACATGGGTGACCTACTGTCATTTTGAATGTTTCTCCTGTGTTGAACTCATTATTTCTTTGTCTGCAAGTTACTTGAATTAAGCTTATGTTTTATACATAGCTCATAAGAAAGAAAAAAACAAAGGAATATAATACACAGATATATACATGTTAATGTTAGTAGGGTTACAGGTAACTTTTATTTTCTAATTTATGCTTCTTTGTATTTTCCAACTTTTAGAAGCTTAGAAGTACTCTTTTTGTGAAAGGAAAATAACTGTTTAAAATTTCTAACCTTATGTGCTATTGATTTTTTGTAGAAGTTGGGAGGCGAAGGGAGTCTGCTTTATTTTTAGGATAATAAGCAATTGAGTAATCTTTTATTTGTCTGGTGGTGTTGAATAGAGAGAGATTCTGCCTAAGTAAATTTTATATGGCTCAAGCCTACCTTGCTTTTTTTTTTTTTTTTTTTAATGAGACTGAGTCTTGCACTGTGGCCCAACCTGGAATGCAATGGCATGATCCCGGCCCATTGCAATTTCCATCTCCTAGGTTTAAGTGGTTCTCCTGTCTCAGCCTCCTGAGTAGCTGGAATTACAGGCGTGTGCCACCATGCCCGGCTAATTTTAGTATTTTTAGTAGAGACGGGGTTTTGCCACGTCGCCCAGGCTGATCTCAAACTCCTGACCTTGGGTGATCTGCCTGCCTTGGCCTCCCAAAGTTCTGGGATTACAGGCATGAGCTACCACGCCTGGCCTCAAGCCTACCCTTTTAAAGCTGAGATTTTAGTTTTCAAACTTGAGATGAAAACTTACGTGTTAGTATTACATGTTTTAAAATCCATTGTGATGAAATACAGTATATTGAATTCATTTTTATCCTGGAATCAGGGTCATTACTGTGACCTTCAATTGTACTTTTGGCCTTTCCCTTGCTGTCAGCTGTCACTGCAGCAATGCTAATTGGGGCTTTTAATCATGTAGCTTAGTGAAAACAAATAGCATAATATTTTATATAGATTGACTTACTAAATTCTGAAGACTCATCTGAAAGCCTCCTTCTTGGAGTGAAAAGTATGTGGTTTTCTTCTTCAGGACATGGAAGAGGGGATTTTATCACTTATGTTCCTGTATTTGTTTTAATAACTGATGACCCATGGCAGATGTTTATTTTTGCTTTTATGTTCTTATCTGTATATGGAAAAGCTTAGATTGGGTATTGGTAAGACCTTGGAATTAGATACGACTGGATACAAATTCCACTGATACTTCTTAGTAGCTGTGTGATCTTGGGCTTTCAGCTTAACCTCTTCAAGTTCATTTCCTCTTCTGTAAAATGAGGATAATCATGCTTTTATCGTAGAGTTGTGAGGATTACATGAAGATTTCATGCAGTGTGCTAGCATAGTATCTGCGCATAGTAATTGCTCAATATTATCAATAATGATAATTATTTTCATTATTAATTTGGCTATGACTGATGCCTGCCACTTCTTAATTTCATTGTTCAAATAACCTGTATCAGATTTGGAATGTGAAGCTGAGCAAGCTTGATAGTTGAAAGAAAAGATTATTATGAAACATTTAATGTATTTTTCACTGACTAGAAATATTTTCTCATCTTCCCATAAAGAAGATAACACAATTAAAGGATATCTATACGTGGCAGAGAGTCTGGATACCTGTACTACATTATGATATTTAAAGGAATCATTGCAAACTACCTGCAAGAATCCTGAGAGGTTAAAACTGAGTTTATAATTATATAGACTTGGTAATTTGTTAAATGCATCAAGAAAAATGAGATTACATTGTAAGTTTTGAGGAAATTTCCCATGTTTTAAATAAGACTGTTTTGAATTCGATACTTTGCTGTAGGTGACGGGTATGGAATTTGTCATTAATCTGTACCAACTGGATTAAAATGGGTTCAGCAGGTTTTTAAACTTATTGTTGATAATGGAAATATAAAGCTCTGAAAAAATTATGACCATTTTTTTCCATTGTCTACTCATCTTTCATTTAACTTCTATTGATTTAAAATCCTTTAGTGCAGTTAACTGCTATTATAAAGTCTATTGAAGTAAATACTCATATAACAATTTTTTACTTGTATGACAGTTGCTTTTGGAGTAGCTGGAAGAGCTATGAAACATTACTGAGGTAATTTCGTTTTTAACCATTTGGAGGATAGTTTTCTATGTGTTAAATGTCCAATTAATCAGTACCATAGCTCTTTCTGCTAAGAGTCTTAGAAATGAACAAGATAGTATAACCACTGAATGCAAAATTTTAAAGGTGTTAGTGAAAAGTATCTAAAATAAAAGGCAACACATGAATTACTCTGAAAAAGCAGTTGTTTTAAAATAGCAGATAAATATTTTTGTTTCAGTTATTCACAGGAACATCAATCTATCAAAGCTTTTCCCTCATGTCTTTAACGGGATGTAAAGTACATAATTTAATGCAATAATTAATATGAATAGCAGTTGTTGTACTTACATAGCAAGTATTTGTTATTTTGCTGAGGTATTTAGAGAAGTTTCTCCTTATACCGAATACTTCCAGAATGTTTTATATTGTCTGTGTGTGTGTGTGTTTGTGTGTGTGTGTTTGTGTGTGTGTGTGTGTGTGTTTGAGTGGGGCGGGGGTATTGAGTGATGGTTATGTAAATTTTTTTAAAAACTGCTTTTTCTTACTCCTTTTCTATCAGCTATCACATCTTACTCCTGTTGTTACATTTTCTTCAGTAGTCCTTTCCTTTTAACATGGAAAACAGGTAATCAAGGGTTTTAAAATTGTGCAAGAAAAGTATGCATAATTTAGTGCTTACCAAAGGCCTCAAGAGTGAATTAAAAATCTCAAAACCTCCTCTCATATTACAAATGCAGTACACATTTTAAAAACCCAGAAAATGTTAATAAGAATAAAAAGGTCACTTATCATCTCACATACTAGAGATCATTTCTTTTTTAAACTAAAACAGGAAAAGATAAATTGCTACAAGTATTTTAGCAAGAAGAGCACTGATATAGGGAAAGAAGATTGGTAATAACCGATATTACTCTGAGGATATCAAGAAATGGTAGAATAATAGGAAGCCACCACTTATGATATCAGCCACCTATAGCCCTACAGTGGGTGATTATCAGGAGCTTTACCCAGAAGCCATGTACACATCACTCTAACATCTGTCCCCACTTCTATCAGCCACTGCTGGAGGAAGAATATGGTTGCTTCTCTCCAGTGTTCTTACTTTCACATGAGTGCCTTTCATCCACAGAGCCTAAGCCAAAATCCTGCCTACAAGGAATCTGGGAGGCCGGGCGCGGTGGCTCAAGCCTGTAATCCCAGCACTTTGGGAGGCCGAGACGGGCAGATCATGAGGTCAGGAGATCGAGACCATTCTGGCTAATATGGTGAAACCCCGTCTCTGCTAAAAAATACAAAAAACTAGCCAGGTGAAGTGGCGGGTGCCTGTAGTCCCAGCTACTCGGGAGGCTGAGGCAGGAGAATGGCGTGAACCCGAGAGGAGGAGCTTGCAGTGAGCTGAGATCCGGCCACTGCACTCCAGCCTGGGTGACAGAGCAAGACTCCGTCTCAAAAAAAAAAAAAAAAAAAAAAAAGGAATCTGGGAAATGTAGTTTCCAGGCTTCCAGGCACGGTGAAAGAACTTGAAAGGATAGGGATGATGTTGACAATTCTGTCATCAACAGATAATATCCCTGACAGCATCTTTCCAAATTCTTTCCTCAACACACATATACTACTTACAACCGAACACTTAATCAGGACCATAGCTAGATATATGCTGTTTGGTAACTTGCTTTTATCACTTGATTTAGTATAATGCATATCTTTCTAAACTCTGTTATTGTCTTTGTTTTCTGCTGCCGCAACAGAATACATAGACTGGGTAATTGTTAAAGAACAGAAATCTATTTCTTACAGTCTAGAGACTGGGAAGCCCAAGATCAAAGGGCTGTATCTGGTGAGGACCTTCTTGCTGCATCATCCCATAGTGGATGGTGGAAGGGCAAGAGAGTAAGAATGAGAGAGAGAAAGAGAAAGATAGAGCACGAGCGAGCAAGAGGGGTCAGATTTGCTTTTATGACAACCACTCTCTTGGTAATGAATCCATTCCTTTGATAACAGCATTAATCCATCCATGAAGGCAAAGCATTCATGACCTAATCACCTCCTAAAGTTCCTACCTTTCAGTACTGCTGTATTGGGGATTAAGTTCTCAATACATGAACTTTGGGGGACACGTTTAAATGATAGCAGTTATATCTTAAATTTTTTGTGTGAAAAAGGAATATATTAATATTTTTTGGTAAGCTGCTTTTATCACTTATGATGTTGTTACATCTTTTTGAATGGCTCTTTAGAATTCTCTTGTTGGATTTATTAAATAAGCACCCAGTGCTAGACAACTTAGATAGGTTCCACCTTCTTGCTATTATATCAGTAACTTGCTGTGCATCCTTGTGACTATAACTTAGTATATGCCCTTTTATTCTTCAGGGAATATTCCAAGAAATATAATTGCCAACTCCAATGGCATGGTCCATGGCCTTTTCTGACTTGTATTTTGCTTCTTCCTGAGTTCTTTTTGCTTACTTCCCTTTCTCGGGTAACTGGATACCAGAAAGTTGTTATGGAGATATAAAAATTCAGGATGGTTTTAACCCTTAGGCCCTTTTGCATTCAGAGTCCTTAATCTTCAGTCATATAAGATACTTGAACCTCCACCCATGCTTCATCTAAACACTAAATGTGCCTTAAACTAAGAAAGCTTAAGAACTTCTGCTAAAGATTAATTCTAACTTTCCAAGCCAAAAGAACAGGAAGCTGGAGGAAGTGTCTCTAGAGACTTTACCTCTTTCATTTTACACTTCCTTCTTCTTCCTTTTCTCCCTTTTTCATTCCATTCTATTGTGATCATTAAAAAAAATCATTAAGGTATTTAGTATTTAGACACGATCTGTTATTATATACAAGACTTCCCAGTTTTCAAGCTATGTTATGTTCCCAGTTATGTTCCCAGTGACAAAAATTAGCTGGGCATGGTGGAACGTGCCTATAATCCCAGCTACTCGGGAGGCTGAGGCAAGAGAATCACTTGAACCAGAGAGTCGGAGATCGCGCCACTGCACTCCAGCCTAGTAACAGTACGAGACGAGAGAGAGAGAGAGAGAGAGAGAGAGAGAGAGAGAGAGAGAGATGAGAGAGAAAGAAAGAGAGCGAGCCCCGAATCCTAGCGGACCTTGATTTAAGTCCTCATGTGGTATGGGAGACATGGAGGAGAGGAGGGTAAAGTTGGTCTCGCTTTAAAGTTGGTCGCCCTCTGCCTTTCCATGAGAGCATGTGCTGGACACAAGAAAGTTGCCAGCGGTTTAAGCATTTTTAAAGTGCAAGAAACGCTCCACAGAAAAGGCTCGAACCAGCCAACTGCAGATTTGGAAGCAAGCACACCACCCGACTGCAACTCACACCGACAGTCGACCCTCGCTCCCGCATCACCACGCAGAGCAAGCGCCCATCCAACGCTAGGCGGAGCCACCACCTTTTGTACAACAATTGTGCAGGCTCCAAAGCCTCGGAAAACCGGGGACATGCATCTTGCCCGCTACGGTTGAAACCCGTGCATTGGGTAATTCCGAAGCTAGAAGGGCAGCAGAATGGCCTTCGCCCGGTCCTGCCTCTCGTCCACTGGAAGCTCAGTGGGGAGCGGGAGCCAGGGAGGTGAAGTGCACAGACTCGGCAGAGGCGGCGGGGAGAATCGCGGGGTGAGAGGGCGCGGTGGCTATGGGGTGGGAGCCGCTGCTGAGGGAGGCCTGGGTTGTCGGGAGGGTGACTGTCGGTGGAATCTTTGGAGGAGAGTGATTTGGAAAAATGGCGAGGGGACAACAGAGGGGAAGGTGGTGACCCTGAGCGTCCCGCCAGGGGAGAGGAGGCTGTGCTGTCCCTCCTCTCCCCTTACCTGGCGGGGGACAGGCCGTGGTCAGGAAGGGGGTTCTCCCTGGACGAGGCTAGTCCACTGCACTTCGGCGGCGCTGACCCCTGCGATTTCCCCACACGCGGGGCCCTGATCTGCGGTGGTGTTAGTGCTGCCCGGCAGCTGGGTTCGCGCGCTCACTCTCCTGACATTGCCTTAGCTCACCACCGACGCAGATATCGCCGCCAGAAACCCTTCCCGCCCTCCTAGGGAACTTGAGTGCGCTTCCTTGGTGTTCTCACTGAAGCTCACGAACAGACAGATGTGAGCTCTCTTTTACACGCTGAATTTGGCTATAGCAAAAAAGCCCTGACCAAGAGCTTGGGTCTCCTTCGGACCTGCACACGACTCCCCAACTCACGCCTGCAACCGCGGCTCTTGGCTGGCGGGCAGGCAGCGTCCACCAAGCGTGGAACCGCGGCAGCCGCAGTCCCCGCAGGCTGGCAGGCAGACAGTAGCAGGAGAAAGGACACAAGGCCTGCGTGTTGGGAAAGCATGGGAGACGTCGCTTTCCTACCGGGCGAGAAGGTCTCCCTACAGTCTTTGGAGACAAGATGGACGGAGGCACCCCTTCCAGGAACAAGGCGGCTGCTCCTGAAGCCTGGCTCCGCACGGAGGCTCCTGGGTCTCACGGGCCCTCTCCCTACCCGCTGTAGCCAGAGCTGCTTCACACGTCTCAGCTGGCTTCCTCATCCGCCTCTGCCTCCTCTTCCTCCCCAGCCGTCCTTGGGACAGCAAGGCCCCCAGCCCGTGGGAAAGACCTAGTCTCCTCTCCAGCACTTGTAAAGGGAGTTGGATGCCCGTCTCTTAACCCCAGGAGGACAGAGACGCTGAGGCGGAAGGGGACCCCTTCTCTTGCTGCTTCTCTTGGCATAGCCGGTCAGGGCCCAGGACTCCTCGCTTCTCCTGGAGGGCCTGGCTCGCGTGGCCCAGGAGCTGGCCACGTGGGCAACTCCCGCACTGCTCCTCAGGGAACGGGAGGCATTACCCTACATGGCCCACACTTACCCATGAGAGACACTCGGGAAATGCTCCTGCGGAAGCCGGAGCTCTGCGCGTTTGACCACTTAGGGGTGAAGCTTCCGTCCGCCCATCCTTCCTTCGGAGGGTCTTGGGGAGAAGATAAATGCTCGAGGACGATGCGCTTTGCAGCGTCTCACCGGAGACCAGAGGAAAGCAGGACGCGTCTTCCTGGAAGGAGGCGGCCGGAGGCGTGCGGTCACAGGGAGGCTTTCGGAGCAGGAGCGCCGTCTCTCCGTCTCTCCGCCGAGCTATCCAGCGGCTTCCAGCATCCCACCTGGCGGACTCCTCTTCCTCTCGCTTCTCCTACTGCAGGTCTTCTATCCTGGTGTTCCTCGAATGCTTATCTTCCTTTTGTGCCTCGGAACCTCTCACGCCCGCCACAAGTCACTCATTTCCTTGGTTGTTGTGAACTTTAAATAAGGTAATGCATGTAAGAGTGCCATAAATGCTCAATAATTGTCGTCTGTTATTATTTTCATCAGTAACATCATCTGTTATTTTCATCAGTGAATCGTCAGTGTTGTCTATTTTTAACATCTGCATTTTTCATTGTCCGAATATAGTCACATACATTTGAACATTTTATAATTATTGAATAATAAATTAGTTCTGCTATTTTACAATAAAAAATAATGCTGCAGAGAGCATTCTTACACATATATCTTGGCAGATGTAGGCCAGAGGCTCTTCTTTTATCCATCCTGTGGCCAACCTATCAATATATACACCTTTAATGAGATTTTGCCAGCAATCAAAGCCTTCAGGGAAAATCTCCCTAGCTCTTTACTACATCGGATCAAGGACTCTGGACAATTGGCACAACATCCTGGAATCGCTGAAACGGAGATATTATTCTCTGCCCTCCTCAGTTGTCTTTGTCTTTTCACAACGTCTTAATAAAAGTGCTGGCGACAAAAGTGTAACTATGTCATTGTTCTCCTGCTGTCCTTGCCTGTGTGTGTCTTCTCCCAAACCCGACTTTCCTCCAGCAGCTTCACTGAAAAAGAGGAGGGGGCTACGGGGTTGGGGAGCGGTGGCCCGGCAGGTGAGGAGGAAGTAAACGGAATAGGGAAGAAGCTTCTCACAGGCCAGGAGAGGGTAAGGAAGGGAGTCAAAGACAGAATTTTCTTCAGCAAACAGTAAAAGGGGAAATCTGGGGACGCTAAGAGTTTTTAAATCCTTTGCTCCATCACGTAAGTAATCCATTATTTTCCCTTACACAAATCAGGACTCCTACTCCTCCCTCCCTCCCCACCCCAAATCCTGATTCCTGTTTACAAAGAATGTTCAAAAATAAGGAATTACACATAACAGTTCCCAGTTTACTCAGGAAATTCTCAGATTACAAATTACAAATAAACAAGTGAAGAGAAGAACCTTGGTGGTTCCAACATAGTATGGCCATCGTTTTATACTCAAAATATAGAAAGACAACCTCAGAATAAGAAAACTTTTGGAATTTAATAAATCAAGTTTATCATTAAAACACAAAGAAAAAAAAACTTTCCAAATGTTGCTGATCTTCAGTTTCAAACTACTGTTAGACTGGGGAGCCGAGAGTGGGGGAATCTGCCAAAGACTTTTGGATGAAAATTAATCATCCGTTGTCTACCATAGTCACACCCCAAGGCTTCTCAGATCAAATCCTTCTAAGGAATTTCCAAAAGGTATAAAGCAAAACCGGAAAAACAGTTCCGAAATTCTGGAGTTCGTTTTCTTTCATTAAAAATATAAATAGCAGGCTAACAACTGTTGATACACAATAACAGGGACACAGAATTCCTCCCGGAAGACCGACAGGCCCAGGGACCCCGCAGATGCCACGGTGGTGGAGGAGGTTAAGTAACTTGGTTCAGGGTGTCTGGGCACACCTCTGAGTAAGACTGTCTCCGCAGCTCCCCTCACTCATCTCTATGCCCATACCTCCCCACAATCCTCCCTTTTCTTTGGGCCACTGACGGCTCTCCGACCAACGAAGAGTCTTCCCAGCCCCGAAGCTTCTCTCCTTCCGGGACCTTTACTTCCTCATCCTCACTCCATAGTGAGATGTGGCCTAACGCAAGGGAAAGTCCAGCACGGGAATCCGTCTAATGGCCTTTGGGTTACCCAGGGGTTTGCCCTGAGACTAGATGAAAGTAGCAAAGGCTTTATTTAGTTCCCAGTATTCCAAACTGCAGCAACCCACCGGAAACACCCCCACTTTCAAAGACAGGCTTTGAGCAGAGGAACTGTAAATTCGAGATTAGATCCACCACAGAGAATACTCCAGAGGTGGCCCGCCACTTGGGTTAACTTCCAGCCACCACGACCCAAGGTTCCAAGTCTTTGCTATTGCGAATAGTACCGTGATAAACATACGTGTGCATGTGTCTTTATAGCAGCATGATTTATAATCCTTTGGGTATATACCCAGTAATGGGATTGCTGGGTCAAATGGCATTTCTAGTTCTAGATCCTTGAGGAATCACCAGACTGTCTTCCACAATGGTTGAACTAGTTTACAGTCCCACCAACAGTGTAAAACTGTTCCCGTTTCTCCACATCCTCTCCAGCACCTGTTATTTCCTGACTTTTTAGTGATCACCATTCTAACTGGTGTGAGATGGTATCTCATTGTGGTTTTGATTTGCATTTCTCTGATGACCAGTGATGATGACCATTTTTTCATGTGTCTGTTGGCTGCATAAATGTCTTCTTTTGAAGTGTCTGCTCATATCATTTGCCCACTTCTTGATGGGGTTTGTTTTTTTCTTATAAATTTGTTTAAGTTATTTGTAGGTTCTGGATATTAGATCTTTGTCAGATGGGTAGATTGCAAACATTTTCTCCCATTCTGTAGGTTTCCTGTTCACTCTGATGGTAGTTTCTTTTGCTGTACAGAAGCTCTTCAGTTTAATTAGATCCCATTTGTCTATTTTGGCTTTTGTTGCTGTTGCTTTTGGTGTTTTAGACACGAAATCCTTGCCCATGCCTATGTCCTGAATGGTATTACCTAGGTTTTCTTTTGGGTTTTTATGGTTTTAGGTCTAACATTTAAGTCTCTAATCCATCTTGAATTAATTTTCATATAAGGAGTAAGGAAAGGATCCAGTTTCAGCTTTCTACTTATGGCTAGCCAATTTTCCCAGCACTATTTATTAAATAAGGAATCCTTTCCCCATTTCTTGTTTTTGTCAAAGATCAGATGGCTGTAGATGTGTGGTATTATTTCTGAGGGCTCTGTTCTGTTCCATTGGTCTATATCTCTGTTTTGGTACCAGAACCATGCTGTTTTGGTTACTGTAGCCTTGTAGTATAGTTTGAAGTCAGGTAGTGTGATGCCTCCAGCTTTGTTCTTTTGACTTAGGATTGTCTCGGCAATGCGGGCTCTTTTTTGGTTCCATATGAACTTTAAAGCAGTTTTTTCCAGTTCTGTGAAGGAAGTCATTGGTAGCTTAATGGGGATGGCATTGAATCTATAAATTACCTTGGGCAGTATGGCCATTTTCACGATATTGATTCTTCCTATCCATGAGCATGGTATGTTCTTCCATTTGTTTGTGTCCTCTTTTATTTCACTGAGCAGTGGTTTGTGGTTCTCCTTTACATCCCTTGTAAGTTGGATTCCTAGGTATTTTATTCTCTTCGAAGCAATTGTGAATGGAAGTTCATTCATGATTTGGCTCTCTGTTTGTCTGTTACTGGTGTATAAGAATGCTTGTGATTTTTGCACATTGATTTTGTATCCTGAGACTTTGCTGAAGTTGCTTATCAGCTTAAGGAGATTTTGGGCTGAGACAATGGGGTTTTCTAAATATACAATCATGTCATCTGCAAAGAGGGACAATTTGACTTCTTCTTTTCCTAACTGAATACCCTTGATTTCTTTCTCTTGCCTGATTGCCTTAGCCATAACTTCCAACACTATGTTGAGTAGCAGTGGTGAGAGAGGGCATCCCTGTCTTGTGCCAGTTTTCAAAGGGAATGCTTCCAGTTTTTGCTCATTCAGTATGATATTGGCTGTGGGTTTGTCATAAATAGCTCTTATTATTTTGAGATACGTTCCATCAATACCGAATTTATTGAGAGTTTTTAGCATGAAGGGCTGTTGAATTTTGTCAAAGGCCTTTTCTGCATCTATTGAGATAATCAAGTGGTTTTTGTCTTTGGTTCTGTTTATATGCTGGATTACATTTATTGATTTGCATATGTTGAACCAGCCTTGCATCCCAGGGAGGAAGCCCACTTGATCATGGTGGATAAGCTTTTTGATGTGCTGCTGGATTCGGTTTGCCAGTATTTTATTGAGGATTTTTGCATCGATGTTCATCAGGCATATTGGTCTAAAATTCTTTTTTTTGTTGTATCTCTGTCAGGCTTTGGTATCAGGATGATGTTGGCCTCGTAAAATGAACTAGGGAGGATTCCCTCTTTTTCTATTGATTGGAATAGTTTCAGAAGGAATGGTACCATCTCCTCCTTGTACCTCTGGTAGAATTCGGCTGTGAATCCGTCTGGTCCCGGACTTTTTTTGGTTGGTAGGCTATTAATTATTGCCTCAATTTCAGAGCCTGCTATTGGTCTATTCAGGAATTCAACTACTTCCTGGTTTAGTCTTGGAAGAGTATAAGTGTCCAGGAAATTATCCATTTCTTCTAGGTTTTCTAGTTTATTTGCATAGAGGTGTTTATAGTATTCTCTGATGGTAGTTTGTATTTCTGTGGGGTTGGTGGTGATATCCCCTTTATCATTTTTTATTGTGTTCTTTTGATTCTTCTCTCTTTTCTTCTTTATTAGTCTTGCTAGCGGTCTGTTAATTTTGTTCATCTTTTCAAAAAACCAGCTCCTGGATTCATTGATTTTTTTGGAGGGTTTTTTGTGTCTCCATCTCCTTCAGTTCTGCTCTGATCTTAGTTATTTCTTGCCTTCTGCTAGCTTTTGAATGTGTTTGCTCTTGCTTCTCTAGTTCTTTTAATTGTGATGCCATGTTTTTGCAATGGGTGGTACCTGTTGTTCCTTTCCATGTTTAGTGCTTCCTTCATGATCTCTTGTAGGGCAGGCCTGGTGGTGACAAAATCTCTAAGCATTTGCTTGTCTGTAAAGGATTTTATTTCTCCTTCACTTATGAAACTTGGTTTGGCTGGATATGAAATTCTGGGTTGAAAATTCTTTTCTCTAAGAATGTTGAATATTGGCCCCCACTCTCTTCTGGCTTGGAGAGTTTCTGCCAAGAGATCTGCTGTTAGTCTGATGGGCTTCCCTCTGTGGGTAACCCGACTTTCTCTCTGGCTGCCCTTAACATTTTTTCCTTCATTTCAACTTTGGTGAATCTGACAATATGTGTCTTGGAGTTGCTCTTCTTGAGGAGTATCTTTGTGGCGTTCTCTGTATTTCCTGAAGTGAATGTTGGCCTGCCTTACTAGGTTGGGGAAGTTCTCCTGGATGATATCCTGAAGAGTGTTTTCCAACTTGGTTCCATTTTCCCCCTCACTTTCAGGCACACCAATCAGACGTAGATTTGATCTTTTCACATAATCCCATATTTCTTGGAGGCTTTGTTCACTTCTTTTTCCTCTTTTTTCTCTAGACTTCTCTTCTCACTTCGTTTCATTCATTTGATCTTCAATCATTGATACTCCTTCTTCCAGTTGATCGAGTCGGTTACTGAAGCTTGTGCATTTTTTACGTATTTCTTGTGTCATGGTTTTTAACTCTCTCAGTTCGTTTATGGCCTTCTCTGCATTGATTATTCTAGTTATCCATTCTTCCATTCTTTTTTCAATATTTTTAGTTTCTTTGCGCTGGGTACGTAGTTCGTCCTTTAGCTCTGAGAAATTTGATTGACTGAAGCCTTCTTCTCTCAACTCATCAAAGTCATTCTCCGTCCAGCTTTGATCCGTTGCTGGCAATGAGCTGCGTTCCTTTGGAGGGGGAGATGCGCTCTGATTTTTTGAATTTCTGGCTTTTCTGCCCTGCTTTTTTTTCCCATCTTTGTGGTTTTATCTGCCTTTGGTCTTTGATGACGGTGACGAACTGATGGGGTTTGGTGTGAGTGTCCTTTCTGTTTGTTAGTTTTCCTTCTAACAGTCAGGACTCTCAGCTGTAGGTCTGTTGGAGATTGCTTGAAGTTCACTCCTGACCCTGTTTGCCTGGGTATCAGCAGCAGAGGCTGCAGAAGATAGAATATTGCTGAACAGTGAGTGTTGCTGTCTGATTCTTGCTCTGGAAGCTTCGTCTCAGGGGTGTACCTCGCCGTGTGAGGTGTGAGGTATTGGTCTGCACCTAGTGGGGGATGTCTCCCAGTTAGGCTACTCAGGGGTCAGGGACCTACTTGAGCAGGCAGTCTGTCTGTTCTCAGATCTCAACCTCCATGCTGGGAGATCCACTGCTCTCTTCAAAGCTGTCAGACAGGGTCATTTATCTCTCCCGAGGTTTCTGTTGCTTTTTGTTTAGCTATGCCCTATTCTCATAGATGGAGTCTACAGAGAGAGGCAGGCCCCCTTGAGCTGAGGTGGGCTCCACCCAGTTCGAGCTTCCCAGAGGCTTTGTTTACTTACTTAAGCCTCAGCAATGGGAGGCGCCCCTCCCCCAGCCTCGCTGCCAGCTTGCAGTTAGATATCAGACTGCTGTGCTAGCAATGAGGGAGGCTCCGTGGGTGTGGGACCCTTTGGGCCAGGTGTGGGATATAATCTCCTGGTGTGCCATTTGCTAAAACCCTTGGTAGAAAGCACAGTATTAGGATGGGAGTTACCCGATTTTCCAGGTGTTGTGTGTCTCAATTTCCTTTGGCTAGGAAAAGGAATTCCCTTCCCCCTTGAGTTTCCCAGGTGAGGCGGTGCCTCGCCCTGCTTCAGCTCTCACTAGTCGGGCTGCACCCGCCCACCAGTGCCAACCATCCAACACAACCCAGTGAGATGAACTCGGTACTTCAGTTGAAAATGCAGAAATCACTCGTCTTCTGTGTCACTCACGCTGGGAGATGGAGGCTGGAGCTGTTTCTATTTGACCATCTTGGGCGTGCCCCCAAAATCAGTTTTAATATAACTGAAGTTTCTCCATTCTGACTCCAAATGTCAGATTGTGACATTTTATCTTTCTCTGACTTTATGCCAAATTACTTCAACTTCTAGCATCTATCATTCTCATTTATGAACAAATATGTATTTAGCAAATGTGGAAATACAAACCATGAGCCAAACAAAACCAAATCCTGGGCTTATGTAGCTGATAGTAAAAAATTCACTAAAATAACCACCCAATTACAGTTTCATGCAACGTGATAGGAGTAAGGGACCACCGTAAGGAGGTCAGAAGGTGCTTTTCAGAGGTGGAGAGTACAGCTGTTCTCAGAAGGACAGGTGTTAGAAGAACCTTCCAGGCACAGAGCAGAGCATGAGCAAAAGCTCTGTGGAGGCCAGGAAGCTGGTAAATAGGGAATAAAAGAGGCCAGTTTGGCTGGAGCAGAGAGAGCAGGATGGAATTGGTCTGAGTAGTGAGAAGAGATGGAGAAGTGGGCAAGGCTCCTGGCCATTCAGGGCTTGGTTAGTTAAGAGGTTTTGTTTAAGAGAATGGGAAGATGTTTAAGTGGTTTAGGCTTGGAAGTGACAGGGTCATATTACATTTTGAAAAAGCCACTCTGCCTGTTGTGTTGAGATTAGAGAGGCAATAAAGGGGATATGGATAAACTGCAAGAAGACCACATCAGTAGTCTCTCCACCCCCACTCCTCAGGTGAAGGTATCCTAGACTAGGGTGGCGATGGAGGAGATAGGACAGATTCAAGAAAATTTGAAAGGTAAAAACCGGTAGGATTTGCTCATGGATGGAATACAGGAGGGGAGAGGTAGATTATCAGGGATGTATCTTAGTTTTCTTATACAAGATGGATTCAGTTGCAATGAAATTGTTATATGGAATTGACTTTAAATAATGGCATGACCTAAAGTTATGCAAACATTTGGCTTAGATAAAATTTCAAGTTTTCAAAGTTTTTAGCTGGATGGACGGCATGGCTTTACTTCCTATTTCTTGGTATTTCCTAATCTTGTTAAAAAAAAAAGTTTTTCTTTTTCTCAAAGGCTTGTTTCAGTGGAAGCCCATCTGCAACATCTGTTATAAATTTAAGTTAGAAAACAATTACAAGTGCCATTGACACTTGGGTTATTGTTTTTGCGAGTGACCTAAGGTCACCTCTCGGGGTGGGGGGAGCTGGGGGCTGCCTTCTGAAACCCGTGCGTCTGCACCGCATGCCCAGGCCTGGAAGTCAGACTCGGGGCCGGTGTGGCAGCGTAAGGCCTGCAGTCCTAAGCGCAGGGGTCGCTCCGGCCCCAGAGGCGGTGTGTCTTCTGCCTCTTTAACTTGGCAGGGGCGGTTCAAGTGGCCGGGGAAATCAGCGATTTGCAGGGTGGACGGCTGGTGCTTTGAACAAGAGGCGGAGGGGAGAGAGGGATTTCCCTGTCTCCGCTGCTCTCGGTCCATCCCTCAGTTACTCCTTTTCTTGGCCCCGGCGGCCCTAACCTGCTCTAACCCGTTGGGCGGTAGAGGCGGCCGGGTCACTTTAAGGCCCCGCCGTGCCTGCGCCTTGGGCTCTCCTGATGCGGCCGAACTGGACCCTGAGGAGTCAGCGGGCTGCAGGGTAGGGGCTGGGTGGCGGTTGAGACAGCGGCGGTACTGGGAGGGGAAGGTGAGGGTGGCGAGGCTGTCTGAGTTTCTGAGTGAGCGCGGTGCTTTTGGGAACGCGGGACCGCGACTTGCGGCGCCCGCCGCCGCCGCTGCAGTCTGCGTGGGAAATTAAGGTTTAGGGCGAAGTCCACCCGGCGTTTCGGAGGTGAGGGCCCCGCGCCAGGCCCTGCGGGCGGTGAATCCGGGACCCGCGGGCGCATCGCTGGGGAGGCGCGGCGGGAGGGGCGCACCGCCGGGGCCTAAGTTTCCTGTGCTGGATTCTTCCCCGGTCGGGCCGCCGGCAGCCCACCTTTTGTGGGCGCTGGGGAAGAAAGTCGCTGGTGGGTGTTCTGTGGCATCCCAGGGGATGGAGGGAACTGAGCAGCTTCGGGACACGCCCTGGTATATCCTGTGCAGGACACTGACTTCGCACCCTGACCCTCACGGCCGGAAATCGGTTCCCTCTGAGGACCTGAGAGGCCAGAGTGCTCGCGCCTCCGACTTGCAAAGTTGGCGTCTTTATTTGGCCTCCGGGACTCTGCGCCTGGCGGCGTGTCCAGGCTGGTGATGGGCAAGCCAGGTGTGCCAGGTCCAGGATGTACATGAGGAGCGTTTGTAGCCATCACTGAAGCACCTCATGACTAGCGGGACAAGCCTCAAATTAACCGCAGGATTTCCGGTAGGTTGGATTGTGGTGTTGGTGTTTGCACTCCAAAGAGTTGCTGTGATTTCCCTGTGTCTGCCTATCTTTGGGGCTTCTTAGATCATCTCATTTGGCGTCCTTTTCACCGAAGAGTTAACCGAGACATTTGGCATGGTTTCCTCGCTTTCCTCCTATCTTTTGCTGCTAGAGCTGCTTTCGAAAGGAAGTCTTTTCTTGCAGTGGCATCTTTTCTTTGGGTTACAGTGTTGTTCATCCTTTCTCTGACGAAATAATGAATCCCAGTGCTTCACGAAGTTGAAGGGAAGTGATCTAGTAGTGTTTAGTCTGTTCTGAGCTGATGTACGTTAGTAGCTTTCTTTTTGTTTTTAAATTTTATTAGTAAAATTTTCACCGGTGAACCAGAATCTCTTTTTTTCTATTCTGAAATGCTAGCTTTAAGATTTCTGAGAACTTTGTGTCAAAGAGATATTCGAAAAGTTGCTGAAGTATACAGAGGTTCACAATTTTAAATGTGCAGGTGATCCGGGCACAGTAGATCACACCTGTAAGCCCAGCACTTTGGGACGCCAAGGTGAGTAGATCACTTGAGCCCAGGATTTCCAGACCAGCGTGGGCAACGTGGCAAAACCCTATCTCCACTAAAAATGCGAAAGGTAGCTGCATGTGGTGGTGTGTGCCTGTAGTCCCAGCTACCCGGTAGGCTGAGGTGGGAGGATCACCAGAGCCGGGGAGGTTGAGATTGCAGTGAGCCGTGATCATGGCAGTGCACTCGGCCTGGATGGCAGGGTGAGACCCTGTCTCAAAAAAAAAAAAAAAAATACAGTTAATGAATTTTTACCAAGTGAACCACCACAGATCAAGAAACAGAACATTACTAGACTGGGGTATATTTTTAGGAGTGGCATTGTTGGTTTTAGAGGTGTATGAATAAAACTTTAGTATTGCATATTGTTGAACATTTCCCCAAAGCGGTTGTACCATTTAACAGGGATATTCTGGTTACCCCACATCCTTGCTGATGCCTGTCAGTTAAAAATTATTTTGCCATTCTAGTAGGGGTGCAGTAATGTATCAGCATGGTTTCATTTTGCATTTTCCTGGTATTGAGATTGAGTATCTGTTATTGCCATTTACATGTCTTTTTTTGTAAAGTGCCTGTTAAATCTTTTTATCCAGTTTTCATTGATATGTTTGTTTTTCCGTTGATTTGTAACACTTTATTCTGGATATATGTCCTTTCTAGGATATATATGTATTGCATTTCCCTTTTTTCAATCTGTAGCTTGCCTTTTTACTCTTTTAATGGTATTTTTTCATGAATGGAGATTCTCTAACTCTTTTTTTTCTTTTTGAGACAGGATCTCACTCTGTTGCCCAGGCTGGAGTGCAGTGGCACAATCACAGCTCACCGCAACCTTGACCTCCCAAGGCTCAGGTGATCCTCCTGCCTCAGCCCTCAAGTAGCTGGGACCTACAGGGGAGCACCACCACACTCAGCTCTTTTCTGTATTTTTAGTAGAGATGGGGTTTTGCCACATTGTATAGATTGGTCTGGAATTCCTGGGCTCAGTGTTGGGATTACAGGCATGAGCCACTGTACCTGGCCTGAGATTCTTAATTTTAATGAAATTATACTTTATCAATCTTTTCCTTTATGGTTACTGATTTTGTGTCCCGTTTAAGAAATCAATGCTAAGAATATGGACACATTTTTCTGTGTTAATCTTATAGCAATTTTACTTTAGTTTTTGCATTTTTTTTTTCCCTTCAGACAGGGCCTCACTCTATTGCCCAGGCTAGAGTGCAGTGGCAGGATCTCAGCTCACTGCAACCTCCACCTCCTGGCTCAAGTGATCCTCCCACCTCAGCCTCCTGAGTAGCTGCGACTATAGGTGTGTGCCACCATGCCTGGCTAATTTTCATATTTTTTGTAGAGATGGGGATTCAACATGTTTCCCAGATTGGTCTCGAACTCTTTGGCTCAAGTAATCTGCCCACTTCAGCCTCCCAGAGTGCTGGGATTACAGGCGTGAGCCACACCACCCGGCTGTAGTTCACTTTTTACTACATGGATGTGTCTGCTTGATACAGCACCATTTGTTGAAAAGACCATCCTTTTCCTTCTGCACCGTGTGGCACATTTTTTCATAAATTAAATGGCTGTGTGGTCATCTGATTTATGAAATTAGTGTGGGTCTGTTTCTGGACCAACCTGGGCAACATAGTGAGATCCCATCTCTACAAAAAATAAGAATAATAAACAAATGAATAAAATTTTAAAAATAAGTGCGTAGAGCAGATGGAGTCATAGGTGAAAATTTATAAATGATCGTCAGTTTCTTGGCTACATACAGGTGTTGGTAATTCAGATGTGTTGGGAGTTCAGGCAAAATGTGTTAAGTGAATTATATGGTGTTCAGAATGATTGCTAGATGTTCATTGTGACTTGAATTAGATGTTATTTGAGCCTCACAGAGCTACAGTTTGACTCTTTTATTTATTTATTTGTCTTTTTACAATTTTTACAATCTTCCTGTCAAGGCGGTAACTCTTTTATGCTTAACTGTTCTCAGGTGGCCTCCCAAAGTGTTGGGATTACAGGTGGGAGCCATCACCCCTGGCCATTTTAGTTTTAATAATTTTTATATTTTTCTAATTTAAAAGATTTACTAAAATCTCTTACAGCTATTATTTATGAATCTAGTAGTCATTGTTATTATGATTATTTTGTATGTGTTTAATCTCATTTTCAATATAAGCTCCTGGAAATTAGAGATTTTGTCTCTTTTATTCACCACTGTATTCTCAGTACTTGACCTTGCCTGGCATGAAACAGATACTGAATAAATATCTGTTAAATGAATGAATGAACATACTAATACCATATTCAACAATCTCCAAGTATCACAGTTTTCACCATTTAACAAATAAAATAGCTTGTATAGAGCAGAGTCACAGTCAACCTGCCATAAAAGGAAATGTCAGTAAAAAATAAACCTTTGTGTAGCTGCTAAGATTTTGGAGCTTTTGTTACTGTGGCGTAACCTAGCAAAAGCTTAGTGAGACCACATATAGAATATACATGTACAGATAGACCAGATAGACCAGTATATGAGATTACAAAGATAGTTCAATAAGCATTAACTACACCCACATACTCTTAATTCCTTAACAGAAAGAATCAAATTCTTATTCACTAAGATCTGCCTCAAATATTACTTACTTTGTGAAAACTTCCCTGGCTACTCAAGTATTTAGTCAGGACTCTTTGTTTCCACCCCCTCACCCCCCAGGCTGGAGTGCAGTGGTGCCATCATAGCTCACTAACCTCTAATTCAAGGCTCAAGGAATCTTCCTGCCTCAGCCTCCCGAGTAGCTGAGACTACAAGTGTGTGCCACCATGCTCAGCTAATTTTTCATTTTTTATTTTCAGAGACGGGGTCTTACTGTGTTGCCCAGGCTGGTCAGGACTGTTGATTACATATGACAGAAACCCAACCAACCCTAGTTCCCCACCACCTTTCAACCTGCTCCTCCCTGGGTCTTCCCAGTCTTGGTAAATGGCAGCTCTATCCTTCAAGTTGCCCAAGCCCCAAATCTCAATGTTAACCTTGATTTCTCTCTTTTATCTCTCACAGGTAATCTGAAGGCAAATCCTGTTTAGACCCAGGCGAAGATTCCTGGTGACCCAGGCTCTCACCAGCAGATTGTCCCTTACTGTCCTCCTGAGGGTGTCTGGAGCTTCAGTGCTCTGTGCTCTTGGCCTCCACACTGGGGGTGCCACCAACTCCCACTGTCCAGGGCTTCCAGTGGACTCTCCGAGGCACTGATGTAGAAACGTCCCCATTCGGTGCACCAAGAGCAGCCTCACACGGTGTGGGCCGACAGGAAGAGCTGCCAGATCCAACAGGTAAAAGTCCCGAGGCATCGCCAGCTCAATGGGGTCAGAGAGTCCTCTTTCTGTTATGACTCAGATGTGAAGGGAAGACACCAAGGGCCCTAAACATCACAGGGCCTTGCCTGGAATGAAAAAGATATTAAAAAATATTTGTTAAATGAATGAACAAATCTTCACAGCGTGTGCCGCCCACAACCTGCTATGCCGTGGTCAGGTGGAAGTGATTTTACTTCAGGAGAGGACAGTGTTCTCTTCAGGACTTTTCCTTAGTAGCTAGATCTGCATCCCTCTCCTCACTCTTCCCCTTTCACCCCCCATTCTCTGCCCCCATTTCTCTCTGTTTCCACCCTGCTGTCCCCTTTCACCTGCTTTCTCCTCTTCAGCTTTCGTGGCTCACCCCCTCCCTGTCCAACCGCATCCCCCAGGCTAAGGCCCCTGCACTGTCCTGGGTGGAGAGTTGTGTCTGGTTCTAGGCAGTGCCCTCTAGATGTGTCCAGGATGGGGAAACATGGCTCAGTTGCCAGTATAATGGGTTAAAAGAGTGGCCACTTTTGAAGGCCTTTGCCATTTCCCATTCCGGAATCCTGTAGGATGTAGAATTTATGGGCCACAGTGGAATTCTTGGTTCCCCAGGACCTTGTGGTGGACGCTTGCTTTCCCTGAGCATTCATGGGGTGACTGTTAGGTACCAGGCCCTGCTCTGGGCTAGAGGCCCCATAATGAGTAAATCTCAGGTAACTACCCCACAGAACCCACCACAGCAGGCATTGAGAGGGGGAGAAAGAAAGGGGCATGGCCTGTTTGTGTCCTTCTCATGTGGTCGCCCACCAGGTCCTGGGGGAGTGGGAACCAGTGCAAGGAGAGATGCCCAGTGAGAAAGGCAAATGGGCGATGTCAGGCCCAGGGGCTGAGGCCCTCACCTGCAGCTTCTAGAGTGGAAAAGGAGCAGCAGGGAAGGTCGTGGCCTGGTGTTCTGGGGTCCACTGTCTCATCTCATTTTTGTGGGCACCAGAACTTATCCAAAGACAAGACTTACTGTCTCTGGCAACAGTGGGCCAGAGACAGAATGTGTTTCAGAGGAGGAGGAAGGGGTTGTAACCCATGGAAACAGTATATGGTTTTACAGCAGTGCATCTTTCTCTAATAACTAGTTAGTGTGTTCCTGTTAATGGAAAATATTGGTGGTGTAAGTTCCCCCTGGATGTTGTCATCTTCACGTAAATTTTTTCGCTCCTTCCCTTCCTCCCTCCCTCCCTTCCTTCCTTCCTTCCTTCCCTACTTCCCTCCCACTGTCTCTCTGTTCTTTCCCTTGCTCCCTCCCTTCCTTTCTTCCTCCTTTCCTCCCTCCATCCCTCCCTTCCTTTATCCTTCCCTCCCTCCCTCCTTTCTGTCCTATCTTCTTTTCTTTTTCTTTCTCTCTCTCTCATACTCTCTTTTTCTTTCCTTTTCGTTCTCTCTACTTTTTTGAATAGACCACACTGTACTGAAACCTACATTATTTATACCAAAATCTCTGGAGCTGCTTCTG